>NW_024581096.1:1598357-1911448 GCF_017639235.1 Corvus kubaryi | reverse complement strand
CCGGGAGCGCAGCGGCTGCGCCCGCGCTGCCATCTGCGGGGCGGGGGAGCGCGGCTGCCGGCGGCGGGGCATGCGGGCGGCGCGGCTCTGAGCCCCCGGCCATGGCGGAGAAAGTTTCGGCGGCTTCGGAGCGGGCGCGGGGCGCCGGCCACGTCGGCTCGTCTTGCTCCGGCTCCTCCTCCGGCTCGGAAACTCTCTCCGACGAGGGAGAGCCCGGCGGCGGCGGGGCGGCGACGGCCCCCGGCGGGGCGACGGCTGTGGCGGAGCGGGCAGTCCCCGGCGGGCGGGCAGAGGACGACGCCTCGCTGGAGGAACGGGATGAGGAGGTACGCGGGGCCGGGGCGGCGGCGGTTGCTTCTCCTCCCCTGTGCTCCGGGGCCGCGCCGGGAGGGAGCCCCGCGCAGCGCGACCGTCCCGGGCTGCGGGGCGGAGGTGACCGCGCGGCGGGGAGCGGCTTCGTGCCCACCTGGGGACAGCCCCTTTCGCGTCAGTCTCGCCGGCTAAGCCCTTTCTGTTTCTGCTCTGCCGGCTCTAGCCCTTTGGCTGCCGATAATTGAGAGTTGGGATTTTTGTATGGAGAGGGGATTTTTTTGTTTTAGGAAAGCTTGTTTGTTTTTTTTTTTTTTTTCCCGAGCGTGTCACCTTTGGATAGCGTTGCTCCAAAGCAAACTCTTCAGTGTCAGAAGGAAGTAATGGGCAAGCCCCTACACTACAGTAATCCTCTTGTGAGAGCTCATGACAGGCTGTGGATCATGGAGGAGCTCTGTGGGTGATAGATCCATAGTGTGATACGCGGATACGCGTGTTGTTCCCTTTTCTCTCCTCCTGATCTAGCTACAGTACCTTCTTAACGTCACTCTTAACACAAAACAGCTCCCCCCCACAATGTTACAGTAAAACGACCCTTTTGGGTCTTGACGAATTTTAAAAATTATTTTATTTATATCTTGTTGCACGATTCATACTCCCTAAATCTGTTTCAAGCCATGACCCCAACCAAGTGCATTGTTCTGTCTGACTGCTGCTTTACTTTGCTTCGGTGCATCATCTCTTGTGTGCCTTAACTTACGTCTTTCATTGTGGTCAACTTTTTAATTTGCTCTTAAGTGGTGTTTCTTTATTCTGTGCCTTTATGTGGCTGGATGTACAAAGGTTTTTTGAGAAATCTTGCATTTCTAGAGGAATATCTGTTAAGCTGGTTGAAGTTATTTTCAGCTAGTTAAGCTGTGGTTGTCAGGAATGTTTCCCTCTGCAGTAATGGCTGTTTATGTAGCTCCTGTTTTTCCCCTCTTTCCTCGATGCCTCCTGTTAAATTGATACAACTGTAGGGCAGCATGATGAATTGGAACTAAATATACCTTTCTGTATCCTCCCCCTTTTTTCTTCTTAAATACTCAAACTCAGCCCAGGTTCCATGCTTCTTTTAGCGGCATGAGCCCCCAAAGAGTGGAATGTATTTGCAGTGAAATGCATTTATAATAGAAATAGAATGAATGTGGATATATCCACTTTTTTTTTTTTTTTAATATATATATAGATGTGAACTTGCTTTTTTCACTGAAGTGAGTAGGAGCTCCGTAGCTGCCGTTAGTATGGAGCGCACTGCTAGGTGATTAATATATCCTGCTTCTTGGCAGGAATGGTACGTGTGGGCTTGGGGCTGTGCTTACCACAATTATGTGGTGTCTAGATGGTTTAGTGCTCAGTTGGTAAGCCTGCATAATACCGTGTAGGAATATACAAGGTCTGTCTGTTCAGTTAGCTGAACTCACTGCTAACTGCTGGCAGACCAGTGAACTTCTGGTAAAGGCTCGTTATTTCTGTGTATACTTTGGAGATAAATTACAGGCATCGTTTGAGTTGACAGTATAGAGAAGGTAAGCCCAAAAATAACTCAACATTGCATTTATGGAATTTTGTCTGGGCAATCTGATACCTCACCTTCAATTAGTAGTGCTAGCAGATAGCAGCAGAAACTCATATAGTGTTGTGGGACAGTTTGCTTAGCATATACAGCCTTATTCTGTCCCCTCTAGTCCCCTCTGCTAGATTCTTTTTTTTGCCTGGTTTTTGTGCTCTGATTTGCCCATCTTTCCATTTTGGTGTAGTCAGTGCTTGCAGCTGAGTTTCTGCCTGCCTGCAGAACCACCTGGCAAATCCACCTTTATAATAACTTTTTTTTGTGCAAGGACACCGCAGTGCATTAGAGTGCAGAGGTAAATGAATGTTAATTTAAAACTGAGAAAGCATCTCTTCACATGGAAATCTTTAAGGACAGTGGAGAAAAGCAAGGCTGAGGTCCAAGATATACATACAGATGATTTCAGGCTTTCTTTATGTGCTACCTGCTGAAGGTATCCCATTGAGAGAAGTGCTTGAAGATACTGTTTTCACACTGATAGCCTATTTAATTACTGTCAAATAACGAAAATGTTGATGTTCTGTGCGATGTTCTGTTACTGAGTTCTTTTAGTTATATGGATCCCAAGTGCTTGATCCTGTGCTTGCAGTTTTCAGTTCTCCTCTTGTCCCGTCCTTGTTCCTGTTGCCAACATAGCAGAATTGAATCTGTTGTCACAGCTGTTCGGTATCCTTCAGACAGCAGTGAAACAGATTGTCCTGCTACCTCTATTTCTACTTTAGCTGCCAGTAAATTCTTCAAAGCCATGGCATATAAAATGTTTCCAAACTAAATAAACGTTAGAAAACATGTAGATTTTCCCATACACATTACTATTTCATGTGGTATTTCAGTAGAACTCTTTCTTCTTCTGTGACATTGTATAAGATATACTTGACACCTTGAACCTTGTCTCCTCCTGGATTTCTTTAGCTTAAACAGCCCCAGTGGCTTTCATCTTCCCTTATAGAATGTGTTTCCAGACATCTGATCATTCTCATTGCTGTCCTGTGTACTCTTTCCAGCTGGTCACATCTGTCTTGAAGCATGATATCAAAAACCAGGATGTCATACTCTGATTTATACTGTGCCAGATCTGGTAGAACAGAGGTCTCTCAAGCAGTCTTGTTTTTTACGTGCTGATTTTCAGTTTGTGGTCCATTATGAGTTTTATGCCTTTTTCTGGAGAGTGATACGAACATTTCTAGTCTACCAAAAAGAGTGATTCATCTCCCACCTCAGTGAAGGAAGCTTAATGCTGTTATCTAGAGTAGGTCAGCTTCTTTAATGTTCAGAAATTAGGCTGTTGAACTGGAAGCATGATAACTCCTCTTCTGAGTATGATGTCTGTAAGAGTTAATTCCTGGAGGAAAACAGGGAAGGAAGGGGTGGGAAGAGAAGCTACATCAATTTTTTTTTTCTTCCCTGTTATCATTACTTCATCCTACAGTTGCATAAACTTCACCTTAAAAAAAAAAATCAAACCACAAAATACCTGAAGAAAAGCAGTTTCTCATTTCATGTGAGCAAGAACAAATAATAGTTTACAAGAGTACAGTCATCAGTTTCCAAAGTGTTTTTGATGTCTTACTTTGAGACCTTAGACACATGAGAATTAAATAAGGGTTTAACACTAACTTCATCTGAGAAGTGCTTTGTTTTGGGACATCTGTGCATTGAAATGCTGTGGATAGCAAGCTCATAAACACAAATGAATTCAAGCAGATTATTTGCCTATGCACTTCTGAGGTGAGTGGCTAACTGCTGACAGACAGGATGGAATTGTATGGTGAAGGGCCCTCAAGGAGAATGTTACACAGATGATGGGTCACTGCATTTCTAATGCTGTGTGATTGTTTAGTTTTTTCATTTATTCCATATTCTCTTCAGAACTCTCTTTGCAAGAAAGAATGTTTTCCAGACTGTCAAGAGAGGAGTTGAGGCTGGGCAACCGTATGATTTCTGTTGTAATCTATCTGCTTCTAATGTTTGTGTGTAATCAATACTGGACTGGCATGATGGGAACAGGGATAAATGCAAAAAACCCCAGGATTTTTCCTATTTTCCTTTCTGCTGTGTTTTTGTCTTTTCTACACTGGTTTTCCTTTTGGCAAAAATGTGGCTATGAACAGGAAACAAGTTTTATGAAATTTATTGAGGCAAATGGTGCCGAGTGTCATTGGCTGCAGTAGTTTCTATCATTCAAAATGTTTTACAGTCTTTCAGTTCAGCATGGGGTATGCTTTTTTTGATGGTGGTTTTCAAATCTTAGTGTTTTACAGGGGATGTGAAAGCTCACTTGGTTTAACCTTGTTTCTTAAAAGGAGGATGAAGGCAAGCTATGGGTTCCTTGCCTACACCAGTATTCTCAAGGATCTGAAGGTTAAATTGTGTGTCTTTGAGTTGTCTGTCTTTTCCATCACCTTTCTACAAACCTTGTCACAGTAACTACACATTTCTCACCGAAGCAGAGTAACAAGCCAGGAAGGATCAGAATTCTTTCAGAGAATCATACTTTGCCATATAACAGATATCTTGGTCTGAAATGGATTCAGAAGCTTCTGAACCTACCAGTGTCTTCTGAATTACCATAGTGAGTTCTCTTCATTATTCTAGATGCTTAAAAATACTCCCTTAAGCAAAACCACCCACAAAAAAATAGCAGGGGGGGAAGTATGGTATTTTGTTCTCAAATAATTCCAGTTCTTGCTCTGTAAATTCAATGTTTGGCACTGAAGTGACTATTTGAGTTTATAAGAATTGAGATGATGAGCAACATGACAAGATTTCTCATGAAAAGTGTCCACTAAACTTTAAAGTTGATTGTTGTACATTTTCTCCTACTGTCCAGTTAGTGTGTATTGTGTATTAAAAAAGATACCTCACTGCACAGAGTGAGTACAAAACCTTTTTCTGATGTGGTTAACTCTTCTCCTGAATCTGCCTTCTTGCTCTTCATGTTGCAATCTGTTTCAGCTTCACGAGGACTGTATGGTGAGAATTAATTACTAGGAAGCTAAGATTTTGTCATTAAAATATTCATAGCAAGGTGAGGGGTGTGGTAAAGAATGTATTGCTATAGAAACTGCTCTTTCACACATTTGTCCTTTAACATATGCCCACTGGGGGAGGTACAGTCCCTTCAGCATTACAGATTGTATGCCAGATCTTCACCCCAACAAAACTGTAGTGTAGTTTGGTAGAGGGGTGGAAATTAAAATACTTTGGGGTAAATTAAGCAGTGTGTGAATTAACAGCAATGTTTACATGTACATCTATGTGTAATGGAGGTGGTTGTAGTTCTGGCAAAATGTCACTGTGACCTAGCTAGAAGTAGTGTTTTTGTTACCTCTTTCCCTTCCTGCATGTCCTGCTGTAGAAGTAACCATGGGACATTCTTAGACTGCGTGGGCGATACCATAGATTTTTCCTCTAATTGTTTTAAACTTTATTTTCTCTAACAGCCATGGGTTCTTCCCTGTTGTAGCACACCTGAATGATAGAGCTAGCTAAAGATGAATAGTGTAACTGTGTAATCTGTAGCTCATGCTAAAGAATAGTAATGCCATCAAAAATGTATTCTTCTCAGGGTTAAAATGATTGTAGTAGGATTAAATAAAACACTTGTCTAGAGCAGCTGCAAAACTGTTAGTGTGCCATGTCAGCCAGACTAAAAGCACTGCTTTTGGTATTTTAGATATGTTTGTGGTAAGTTACCTATAAAGTGAAATATTTGACAATTTAAGTGACTTGGGCTGTCTCAAGAGTCATGTAAAAGACTATGGATTTGCTTTTAGTATGGGAAAATGTATGTTTTCTACTACTTTAGACCTTTTCTGTGCAGCATAGGCCTTTAAAGGTGCATACTGCTATGCTCCCTTCTTACCTCAGAAATCCTCTGGGACATGGAGAGACACGTAGTTAAAGGCTATAACAGCCATGTGCTGCTACTTGAGGTTTGAGACTATCTGTACCGTAGTAATGTTTGCAGTTCTCTGGAATTACTTTTCAAGAATCTGGTGGGTATAAATAAGCCTATAACCAAAGCATCTATCGTTCTTCTCACTTGGAATAAGTGAGAAGTGAAGAAGCAGGATCATACATTGAGTTGCATATCTGATTTTTTGCGCCAGAACTATTTAGATGCTTAAAATTCTTCTGGAAAGAGGTGGGTAAGGAACTGATAATTACAGTCTTCAAATTCTGAATCGTTTGCAGAAATGGTTGAGAGGCCCTTTTGCACCCTTTAGATTTTTCAGACTGGTGGACATAGTTCTGAAGCTAATCTTCAGTATCCTGTAGTGTCTGTATGTCCAACTGTGAAACCAAATGTGAAGAAACCTCTTTTTTGAAAAGCTGCAGCTCTGTAGAAGGTGTACAGCCTAAGTCCAACATAGTCCACTGCCTTTGACAGTGTGTTGGCTAGATGTAAGCTGCTTTGAACTGAATGTTGGTAAACATAACAAGGTGTGTTACTCTTCTACTATGAGGAAGCTCTGTATGATAAGGCTTCTTTGCTAACAGTAACAGCTTGGGTAAAGTTGCGTTTACAGGAAGGGATAAGAGAGTCCTAAGTCTCGAGGCATAAAATAAAAGCATGGCCAAGCACAGTGTAAGTGAGAAGATCCTTGAGCTAGCAAGCTGAGCAGCTAGGTAGCGTTTTCCTGCAACAATTTGTGTAATGGGGTAGCTTGCCACTTGGTTTTGTCACAAATTACGCGCTCTGTCCCCCACTCCCGAAGCCCAACTGTGCTCAAAGATTGCAATACTGAAGCATTAATACATATTGGTACGTGGTTTCTGATCCTGCTGTTTTTGTTACCTGGAGCTGGCAAACATTAACCAGCAATGCTTTTCTGTCCAAGGCATGAGAAAAACATTTACCCTTACTTTAGAGCAAAAATCTGAAGTGCAGAATTGGGGAATGTAGGAAAAGGGGCACGAAGACTCTGGAAAGAATAGTAATGAGAACTGAGTCCCTAAAGTTTTCTATTGAATCTTCCTTTAGTAAAATTTCTCTGACACCAGGCTGGAGGTTTTCTCTTACATCTATTATAACAAAACAGATGCCTGTTATTAAGAACTTCAGTAATGCAGAGTCTGCTTGTTCTGCTGCTGGGTTGGGAACTGACCTGCTCAGGCTTTGTCTTAAGAGGAATACCAGTCTTCTTAACAGCTTCTTTAACAGGGAAAGAAGAATGGAGGAAGAAAATTTTTGTTTTGTTTCCAGTTTGGTATTTTTTGGTTGTTGTTTTTTGGTGTGGTATTGAGCACAGCAGCGTTCTAGCTTATGTTGGGAGCTTCTCAGTCAATGTTACAATCTCACCAGCACTACTGTGCCATTGCTAAGCTCCTTTAAAAACAGTGATGTGGGCTTGAAATACTCTGCAGTCCAGAACACGCAACGTCTTACTCACAAATTTTATAATTTGTTGCTTCAGCCTCCAGATTTGTCATTTTTTTTCAGTTCTTCTCTTGCAGCTGTGGCATTTTAAATTATTTTTGAAACTTTATAGTAGTTGGGGGGTATTGGGTTTTAAGCTATGTGACTTGTGAGAGACTAATGCTTAAAGTCATAAAATGCTGGTAGCTCTTTTTGTTGTGATGGAGTGGAAGCAAAATATTGAGGACATCGTAGCTGAAAAGGTGAGAAACATGGGGGAGTGGTGGCAAACGAGCTGTGCTTTGAAATCAAGCCAGGAACCTGTTTTAGCTTTTGGTTTACTGAGCTGAGTAAAGTTTTCTTGCCCTTTCCTATTAGAAAGGGATGCTCTCATGAAACTTTCTATCTGAAAGACTCTCTGGCTCCAGCCAAGAAGCAGTGAGATGAATACCTCACCCTCCTGTACAAATGTAACTAAGCTGATGAACTTGCACTGTTCAGAAGTGAGCTACAAGTACATCAAGGGCTAAAGCTCAAGTGTTCAGCAGTATAAACAGCCTGGTTGCCCTTACCACAGGTTTCTTTACTGAGTAACTTGAACTTCAAGTGGGAACCAGGGATGAGTGCAAGACTCTTTTCTTAACTGATAACATGTATAGTCTTGAACTAGAAAAACAGAAATGTTGTTTTTTATTTACCTTTCTGATCAAACCGCTCTGGAAATGACTTTCAGAAGAAGCAAAAAAACCCAACCACAAAAAAAGCTACAAAAAAATCTGTTCCAAAATTACTAAGTGTGTGTGAAAATAGTTGATTATAGGATGGGAACTTGTGTAGCCAAGAGAGATTCACTGTTGCCTGGCAGAGAAACTTCTGTATTAGATACATTTTGCAGTGTTTTATTTAAACAACTGTGTATATTTCAATATATTCTTTTAATATTAATATAATAATGTAATATAGTACAATAATTTAATATTAATATATTTTTAATTTTTACATGGTGGTATTTCTATACCAAGTTAACAAACTTCTGTTGTGAGGCCAAGTTGCCATGCTACTGGGACTGTATAGTTGATTGTACTTGGACTTGGTTCCATTGTTTTTAATAACCTTGCAGTCCTGAGGAAGAGAGCTGTGGGTGAATGAAGCAGATGAACTACTGCACTAAACTGCTAATTTGATTTTCATTGTTACCTCAGGAAACTTTTACTAGAACGTAATAATACTGTAGCTATGGCTCAGTGGATGCTTTCGTTGTAAAGCTGTTATTCGGGCCATATAACAAAAATGCCTTGGATGACTTTCATACTGTGTTTCTGGTTTTGTGCCTAGTATATGACAGGGAAGGGCAGGGTGAAGTGTACCTAATGTATTTTGTTCTGGGCTAGCTAACAGAATAAAGTGTTTACAAAAGGTCACAGGGAAATCCTTAAGCTCAGCTGGGTCTTTATAGCTTTGATGAGTAGCTGTGCTAATGTAAAGCTTCTGGGTGGGTTTTAACTTGCTATCAGTGCTCTTCTTCTTCCTCCTTCCCATTTGTTCAAATACTGGTGGTGTTAACACATTACCCCACTGGAGGACACACTTCAAAGGTAAAGATGTCATTGATTTCCTTGGACCAGCTCTGCAACAAGCAGAGTACTGCACATTGAATTGGCTGTACATACATTTAGAAGATCTCGTTCTAAGTTACAGCTGAAGCAGCAAGGAGATGACCTTGGGCATATCACTTATCTGCCATTGTGGAGCAGTGACAGTCATTGACTTGCTTGAGTTTCATTGAGTTCCTGAGTTTACTGAACTACAGGTCATGTATTGGAATTACAGTGTGGGTTCAGGGTTGCTGAGTTCTGCTGTGAGGATGTAAATACACTCGCACTGAGTATGTGTTAAGGTAGTCGCGTGGAGCAACAAAAGATGTGTAGATGTAGTTCTTAGGGACATGGTTTAGTGCTGCACTTGACAGGCTGGGTTAATGGCTGGACTCTTATCTTTTCCAACTTCAGTGATTCTAAGGTTCTATGAAAAAGGACATGAGTTAAAGAATATTCTTACTGGTTTACAATAGTATCACTGTGCTGAATATTACCTTCCCTCCTGGAAACTGTTTTTGTGGTCTCGCCTAGTTTGCTTGCACCCAAATTCAGCATGCATATTTTTAAGCTCTTGTCAGAGGTAATAACTAGTGACTGAAAACTGAAGCAACTGAAACTTCAAGGGTTACATTCAGACAGCAGTGGTCCTACAGTTAAAGTAGGGTAAGGATTTTAGAGGAGGAGGAGGAGGAGGAGAAGAGAGATTCAGTTAAGGTGTAATGAGATGCACTAGGGGAAAGCATTCTCCATGGCATTCAATAATTTTTATGCTTCTGATAGTATTAGCATTGTGTTAACAGAACCATTGGACACAAATTGAAGGAAAAAATATGTTAAAAATATATCAAAACCTAAAGCCATACTGTCAGGCACTTTAGGTGTAAGTTTATTTGAGGGTGAAGAAAAGCACATCTGAACTGTGGTATGTTGATAGCCACTGAAATAGGAGGGAGCTGCAAACCCTGCTGTTACAGTCTGCATTACCTCACCTGCATGCTGCCCAAGAGAGCAGCTGTGCCAGAAACTGGCAGTATACCTTGTGAACAACAAAGGAATAGCGTCACGCTTGCACATGCCCTGGTGACTTACAAGCAAGTAGAGACAGGTTTTATAGCAGTGGGAGCTAAAGCAGTTTCATTCCACATGTGCTTTCCCAGTAAGACACTCATAAGTAGTATGTTGTTTTGACATTAACTTAGGAAAAAGTAAAGTGCAGAAACTGCAGATGACAAATGTAGTATTAAGTCATAGATCTGTCAATGAAAAACAAAGAATTGGAATTAGGAAACTAAACATCTCTGAGGACTTGGGCTTTACTCCAGGACAAGGTGGGAATGTTTTTCAAAGTATAGGTGTGCTAGTATCTCACCTATATCTAGTTGCAGTTACTGAAATCTTCCATGCTTTTTGAAATTCTTTAAAACCAGTAAAACCACCTGCTGCTATTATTAAAAAACAAAAAATTAATGCTAGTGATCTTGTAATTAAATTAATGCTTTTCCTTTTATTCTTTCCTTTTGGGAGCTTTAATAGGTTGTGTTGCAGAAAAGTTATTTTGACATTAAAACTTTGTGTACAGCTTCTGGGAAAGGGATCCTACAGTTGTCTGACGAGTCTTATATGAAGATAGACTTTTTGCAGAAATCTTGTTCCTACAAAACAAATGACAAAACAGAACCATACCTACATAAGCAAGTACCACAAAGCAAGAGTAATGGATTTGTGCTGTGAAATGTTGAAGACAGTGTACGCACTTTATATATTTTGAGGGAAATGACTTAAGATCAACACTACTCTGATCCCCAGGTTTGATGATCTCATACAGTGCCAGTTGTACTGGAGCCTAGGTATGCTTCAGGGTCTGTTAGAGGACGATAGGATCCTTGCTGACTTGGGTATTGATGGTGCTGCCCCCAGATCTAAAAAGTTTGTGGTTTGCCAGGTTTTTCTAGTAAGTGTTGAGCTTTAGGCAGCAGTGTATTCATGAACTGTTATTACTGGATAAGCTTAAACAGAATGTGTCTGCAAGACCTGTAGTTGCAGCTTCAGTGATATTGGAAACACAGTCATTTCAGTTGAAATTTCTGACTGGGTGTGGTGGTTTTCATTAGTCATGAATTCCTCTGTCTTCATTGGCTATTGTTGAGGTAATGTGCTTTCATGAGAGAATTAACAAGTGGTGTTTTAATCCTCACTGTTTAGATTTGAGTTTGGTAATCCACCTCCTAGATGTCTTGCCTGTCTGAGGCTGTGTTTTCTATCTGCCTTAATTTTTTTGAATAGGAACTTTCTTCCTACGTGTGATTAGTCTTTGGCAGTGTCTTCCCTGTGTTTAGGTATACTTGCTTTTAAATAGATTTGCCTGTTTCCTAGGAGACAAAGCAATACCACTCTGCATGATTTTAATCCTTAAAGAGGTTATATATACATAAACATGGAAAAATTCCGTAGTCTTCTCTATAGTTTAGCGGGTGTGGACAAGTACAATGGCTTGCTCTGTTTTCATTTCTGATGGTACTGTAACAGATGTCTCCTGCAGTTTGGTTCAGGCAGCAACTGACAGAATGAGAGGACACAGTCTTAAGCTGCACCAAGGGAAATATAGGTTGGATATTAGGAAAAAGTTTTTCACGGAAAGAGTGGTGAAGTACTGGAATTGTCTGCCCGGGGAGGTGGTGGAATCACCATCCCTGGATGTGTTTAAAAAAAGATTGGGTGTGGCACTCGGGGCCATGGTTTAGTTGAGGTGTTAGGGCATTGGTTGGACTCCGTGATTTTAGAGGTCTCTTCCAATCTGGTGATTCTGTGAACTGTGTAATGTCTCTCCATTTGTTTGGAGAGACCAAATAAAGCCAGTTAAGCTGCTTCAATAAACCTATGGGCAAAAAGACATTCTCATAAGAAAAGATCATTGTTTACTCTAGATAGAAAGCTAGATCCTAAGATCTAAGGACTCTCCTGAAATCACACAGCTTTAATACATGAGTGTAGGAGATAGTTTGTCTTCAGTGATGAATGATTTTAAATTACGTATTTGATGTAGAAATCTTGATAATAAGATTTTTTTTTTTAGATGGTAGCATATATTGACAAACATTATATATAAAAATGTATGGTATCGCATTCATTTCCTTTAGTGTTTGGACAGTCATGACTGTTTTCTTGCTACAAAATTTCCATAAGCATAAGCATATACTTTAAGGATCCATATAATATAGGTAAAGGTATGTGTGTGGAAGTTGACTTTGAAGAGTTTTTTCTACAGACATAGCAGTTAAAATAATTCTGGTGTCTGCATTTGCAGGAGTTGTAGAAGGCAGCCTGCTGAAGTGCTTTGAGTGGTGTACTGTACCTGGGTGATTGCTTCAGCACAGCTCCTAAGTACTTGGAGTTGCAGCACATCACTACATAACTAACCACTGAAGCACTCGGAGAGCTTTTATAATAAGACTTCATCAAAACTGTCATTGTCTGGTGTACTTAGTTGTACTCATGCATGCTCAGGTGTTCTTCCATATTGGCTCTTAAGTCAAGTGTTTTTCTGTGGTTGTGTGGACACGAAATAAAACGTCATGTAAAATACCATGAGGCAAACTCATGATATTGGTGTCAGATGGAGGTCAGTTGAGCCTTCAGCTTGGCTCTCAGTTATGCATAGATGTAATGCTGCTGTATTTGAGGCTTTTTAGTATCTGGCTGAAATTGTCAAAAGGAACCAAGGACTGTTTTTCTCTCCCCTTTCCTGTCCTTTTAGTGATGGAAGGGTGTCTTTGCAGAGTTTGGTCTTGATGGCTGCAGACCCAGTTTGCTTGGAGTGTCTATAAAGAAAAATAAAAATCTCTCTTGCCTGGCAAAATGGCAACCTGTCTGCCTTCTTTGGCTCTCTAAATCTGGAATACAGGTTTGGGGCTCATGAGCACCTGTGTAAATCCATTGTGTTCGGTGAGTTTCAGTAAGTGTCTTTTCTCATGAAGTCCTCCTCAGGTGCTTTCCAAAAGTGCAGTTGTACTGGGCACAGGTGGTCAGGTGCTGGCAGCGGGAGGCTGCAGGGGCGTCCTCTGTGAGGAGCAAAGGAAAAGTGTGAGAAGGGAGTGGGAGAGAGGAGTTGTTACAGAGTGACTCCCAATGCCCATTCCCAATCCCCTTCACCGCTTGTGAGGAAAGAGGTAGAAGAGTTGGAAATGAAGAAGTGAAGTTGAGCTTTGAAAAAGCTTTTAATTAGTCTTTGTTTCTCATTAGCCAGTTAATTTCCCCTAAGCTGAACCTGTTTTGCCTATCATGGTAATTGGTAAGAGATCTCTGTTTATGTCTTGAGTTATGAACTTCTCCATCTTACTTTCTCCTGTGCATTGTTGAGGAGGGGAGTGAGAGAATGGCTGAGTCAGTTGGCTAGCAGCTGGCCAAGGCCTCCACAGTCCATAGTGTATGTACATATTACATTTTAAAAACTTCGTAAAAATAAAATGATTTGAACAATGTTGCATTTTCATACATGCATTAAGGTAGGTGTAGCTCCATGCACTTTTAGCTGACACGGATTGGCAGCCAAAATTGCTCAGTTTGCAAATACATTTTCTTTTTTTTCCTGAATACAGCTCTATAAGCTCATGCTGGGTTTACAGTTAAATGCATTTAATACTTCAAACATCACCTGTAGAAACTGATGCTGGGCTCTTGGTTTCTCAGCTAGAAACTTATTGCTAAGAAATTAATTCAAGCTTGTAGTAATATCTGCATATCTTATGAATAGTGAAGTTGAAACAAGGTAGTGTCTTGTCTGAAGAGCTGTTGGAAGTGGCCATTGGTGTTAGTTTCCAAATGAATCCATCAAAATGTGGTGTGAGTCCGTAAGTGTTTTGTTGTTTGCAGTAGATAACACAGTCATGTGACTGCTTCTTTAGAGAAGAGTTGTGCCTTATTTCTTTATGCAACGGTATTTTTAGATGGTCACTTAAGTTACGTATAAAATGTTTTTCTTGCTTCCCCAGCTGAAGTCCCTGAATGTATATAGGGAATTGGGTTCTGCTGTTGGTGAGTTCTGTGGAGCTGATCATAGGTGGGTTCAGGTATGGAACTTGAACAGCTATCCCTGTAGCACTGTAAGGTATGTCTGTCAATTGTCATCATGTAAGAAGAAAAACCTGTCATTTGAAAACTGCTGAGTGTAAAGATTAATACTGATACTGATTTCATAATACTGAGTGTTATATTTGTAACATCTCTAGAGTGGGTTTACTGTGTGAAAAGATAAGACTGTTGTTTTTTTGTTTGTTTGTTTGTTTTTAGGAAGAAGATAAAATAATACTGTTGATAAGGTAGATAAAATACTTAAATGAGAGCTTGAAAAAAATGTGGTTACCCTTAACAATCTCCCAGTTACTGCTGCAGCCTCACTACTGCCTGTTGGTTCACTAGGTAAAACTGTAACTTCCTTTTCTACTACAAGGGGTCAAGATTACATAGTAAATGGGGTCAGTTGAGAGGTCTTTAAAAATCAAGCCACTGTTTGTAGTGTACCTTTTTATTTCAACAAATTTTTGTAAAAACATGTTAAATTTGTCAGAGGTGGATATTATACGTATCTTAAGAGTAGGAGTATGTGGCAGGGGACCATAGTATTAATTAAAATTATTTTTACAGTAATTTTTAGCTTTATGAAGAAGGATTGCCAAGAAATAGCCTTTAATGTGACAAAAGCTGAGGGTTTGCCTTTTCTGAAGCTGAATTCATTCGTCATCTTACTGTCAAGGGTTTAAAACCTTTTCATCATTTTAAATCAACCAGCCTCTTTTATAAATATCTGTGTATGAGTTTAAGATTTGAGTAGCATGGAGGCCAGAATCATGCTGTAAATTTTATACAGAAGATTGAGAATGCTGTGACTAATTGGGTTAAGGCATTTTGTTCTCTCAACAGGTGTGCTCTTAGGAAAGGTACAAGAGAGCCATCTCTTTTCCATTGTTCCCTTGGTTGTAAATTGCCTTTCTGCAGGAGGGCAAGGGCGGGTTTGAAAGAATGTTGCAGTGGTAAGTTTAGGAACCTGCAGTGTGGGACTGGTGTTGAGGTTACCCGTAGTGGTGTGCAGCACACTGGCCTGAGGTTGTCCAATTTGATGGCTCGATTCCATGTTTATGTGGCGTGATGAATATATGTGGCCATGCACCTGGAATTGTGGTTTGCTGCCTTCATTTTGTTACTGTCTGCCTGGCTTCAGCCTCGAGCACTTACTAGCATGGCTGATTAATCAGCTGTATTATAGCCTTGGTATAGGTTTAAGACTGTGCAGAATTGGTTTTGTAGACGTGGCTTTTTTTCTTTCCTGTATTTTTAGTTTGTTTTCTCTATGTTAGTTGTTGCTACTTTTTTTTCATTGGGCCACCAGTGCTTGTTTCTTTAGAAGAATTATGTAAGCTATTTTCTAAGCAGTGAAATTGTTTTAAGAAGGCTTCAATTGCAGAGGTGTGTGTGTATTCAGTTGAATGCTGAAGTTAGTTGCCTTTCTTCAAAAGATAATTGTACAGGCGAAGAGTTTTCACAAATAAAGCAAGGTGTAGCTCTACTACTTAAAAGCAAAGAGGAAAAAGAATAGTTGGCTTATTTGCATTTACCTAATTTAATGATTTCCATGAACAGAGCTAGTTTATCTGAGATGTCAGTAGCTGGTTCTTACACACATATCCAGAAAGTAGATCTTTGAGGGGAAGAAATGCTGATGCTAGCAGACATTTTGCTTTGAAAGTCTTTAGAGCTGTGAGTCTGTGTGGTTGTATGAGCAACCTGAAAAAAGTGGAGCTTGGGAGTCTGATAAGGGTTGTGGGTTTACCTTTTTCGGAGGCTATCTGTTCTCGGGAGTTTCTTGATTAATTTTTGGAGCTATCTTTTGTACTGTATAATTACT
This sequence comes from Corvus kubaryi, assembly GCF_017639235.1. Taxonomy (NCBI): domain Eukaryota; kingdom Metazoa; phylum Chordata; class Aves; order Passeriformes; family Corvidae; genus Corvus; species Corvus kubaryi. Next base: position 1,895,669 of record NW_024581096.1, on the reverse strand, counting down.
TTCCAGGATGTGGATTAGCATATCACTTCTGTATTAGGCATTTCATCTGCTAAAGAGCTGCCATGCATAGAAGTCTTTTCATAAAGGCATTACACTTCTAGTGAGACCTTGTTCTTTCCCCTCTAGTTTCACAGTTTGAATCAAAACACTTTCTTCTTTCTGCCTAGCAGTGGTTTTGTGGTGTGTAGGCCAAGGAGGAATATATTTATTTTCTATATTCACTGTGCTGGAAGAGGATGATGAATTTTGAATGCAAGTCAGTCAAGTTTTAGTTCCTAGTAACAATACAGATACTGAAATCTCTGCTGCTGCTTTTTCCCCTCTGACAAGTTATGCTTTCTTTGAAAATAGGGCATAGGAGAGCATAGGAAGCTACTGGTAAAATTTTGCTGACAACTTGCTAACTATTTTTCTTCCATTAATGCAGTTGAGGAAGGCTCTTGAGAGAAGGGCCAGTTGGTGCTAATGCCTAAATGCAACATGCAAATTTTTTAGCATACCAGTAACTGTCTTGATACTGTAAGGATAAAGTATTATTGAGAGTAAGGACGATGCATAGTTGTGGACTATGGGGTTATTTTTGTTAAAGTGGTTGAGGCTCACGCTCACCAGAAGGCCCTGTGGGAAAGGCCGGACGCTTGGAAGTCGGCCGAGGGATGAGAGGCAGCTGCGAGTGAGTTGAGTGACAGGTGGCAGTGAGGCTGTGATTGGCTGGAGGAGCGTGTGGCCAGCAGACGAGCAGGAAGCTGATTGGATGATAGGACGCGTGGCCCGCAGCACTGCAGCTGAGCCAGCCAATGGGTGCCCTTCTGCTGTTCTGTTAGGCTTGGTTTGGTTTCGGTTGAGATTCAGGGTCTAAAGAGGGGGTGATTTTTGGCAACAAATGGATCTTCTTTGGACGTACAAGGGGGTCTGTCGTCTTTGTTCCCCATTGCTACATATAGTAAAAAAAGTTTGTGCACTAAGAGCCCACCGCGTGAATGATATTACGCTGACTAAATCGTGATATTATTGGGCTGCTCCTTCAAGAACCTGCTGAAGTAACCTTTGCTACTTCTGAGTATCAGTACTCTGGTATAGGTGCTGTTTTGGGTTTCAGTTACTTGAAGATTATTGACTATTGTCACTGTTTTTTGACTGCAGTAAGTAAAGAGAAGAGGGAGAAAGATCTGTCCATTTTCTGTGACCTAACCACAGGAATTCCCAAAATTCTCATGCAAGGTTTGTTGACTGGACATCCCTGCAATGGCCTCAAGACTTTCAGAAGAAAGGGAAAGCTCTTTCCACCGTTTTGTCTGTTCAAGCTGCTTTTAGTTGAGGAGACACTTTGGTTATTTGGTATTCTGCATCTGTCAAGCCAACAGCTGAACTGAAGGTTTTTCAAGGAACTTCTCTTTTGCATTGCAAAGAGAATACCTGTAAAAGAAGAAACAGAATGAAAGAGACTGCTTATAAAATTTCTGAGCTCTCAGATTGATTATGTTGCCAAATTAATCTCACCATTTGAGAAAGTATATTGATGTCTATTGACTGAGCTTTTGCTTTTCTTGCTTGTATTTCTGTTCCCTGCTTGCCCGAACACATTAGTTTTCCTTTTCAGTTGTCTTTATTCAGTATCCTTGGATTAAGACTTGGCCAAGTATGTATGTCACCTGGGGTTTTGGATGGTGGTACTTGTTTCCTTATAATACATTCTTTCCTTCTGTCCTTAAAGGGAAGTTGATGGCTATGTTATAACCTGCCACGAGGGGACAGCCACCACCTCACCCTCGGCAATAATACCCTTCAGCAACCTACTGAGGGTCAATGTCCTTTTCCCCACCATCCCCTTGCGGTCGACTAGATTTATTACCAGAAGAAAACCCTGCAATAGCCTTGGACCACACATCACCACATCCAAGGGATCCTGTCCATAATGCCAATAAAATGTTATAACCCATTGCAGAAGGTGTAGGTAACTCAGGTTCTTGTTAATTGATCCCTTGGGGTGGATTAGAGTGAAATGAGACTAAATGATCAGTGTTTGTAAATATACAATTGTATGGTTTATTATAGAGCAATGATTGCAAAGGAAAACATATATGTAGCCATTTTGTTTATTATTATCTACAGTAATATAGCAATAAAGCATTGCAGTATGAAAGCACAGCAACATCACCCAAGGATCTGCACAAGGGAAAGGAAGGGAAGATAAAAAGGACAAGAGTGTGAAGACCTCACCATCCGTAGGCCCTGTACTGAGATTTGGTTGCTGCAGAGTCTTGGTTGAAGTGGTGGTCGCAGACCAGATCCATCAGCTGGTGAGCAAAGTCCTGAAGATGTGTTGAGGAAAAATCCCCATGAAAATCTCACAAAATATGAAAAACACAAAGTATGTTTGGTTTATGTTCACTCAGGTTCAGGTGGGAATGCCCAGGTACCTCCCTTAGGGCAGTAGCTTCACAATGGATGATGTAGTGTTGTGGATCATGGGACACTTCGGGAGTCCTTGACACCTTAGACAACACAGCTGCCCATCACACCAGTGCAGTTGAGTCCCATTATGCAGTTTAGTTGCATTATGCAGTAGAGTCCCATTGTGGCCCATTAACAGAGATGAGCACTCCCAGGCCATGGGAGGATGTCCTGGTGTTTGCCTGGGGCAAGCAGGGAGAGGCCCACAACCCAGTGGTTTGTGCAAGGGAGGGTAGGTTCGTATGGCAAGAGGTACCATCTGTCTCCATGGGATCTGACTCCTGTCTCACTCCTGGCCTATCATTCACTCACTGTCTCATCAGCTCAGAGATTTAGTCGTTACTCACCCAAAAGCTGACCACCTCCATTTCAACAAACCACCCTGCATGTTCACAAATGGGTAATATTTTGAGTTGTTATTTTGAGTCATTACCTGTTAACAGTTCAGTCTGTCACTGTATGTGGAATGCATGTTTCAGCTATTTTATCAAGTGGACTGATTTCACAGTGGGGCCTAACTGCTCTTTGTGCAAACAACTGCTGTGTGTTCTACACCTAGTGCTAACCTCTTTCCATAAGTCACTTAGTGATGCACAGCAGATGGAAGAGTTTCATATGTGTTCATATGCATGAGTGGCTAATGGAACAGTGATATTCCTGGAATAAAACTCTCTTATTTGTTTGCTTCTGGCTAAGTATTCAAGTTGTCTCTTGCTTGACCACACATGGGAATTCTTAGAACAAGTGAACATTTGAAATCAAAAAGCCTTGGGACAGCTTCTTAACCTACCATTACCTAAGAGAGAACTGAGCCAAATTGCAGTGTTACGGATTTCTCTCAATAATCAAGCCACTTTATCTGAGACACTGTGGTTTGGATTGTCCATCCCTTGGTGAAATGCTGATTGACAAGAAAATTGAAGGTATTTCCAGGGTGGACAGGATAGCTAGATTCAGTAAAGTGAAAGAATAAGGAGCATCTTTAATCTCTCGTATCTTCACAAGTCTGTTGAAAATGCTGCTTAGAAATCCAAGTTCAGGTTTTGGAGGGCTCAGGAACGCATGCAAAAATCCCGGAGCCTGGAAACATGATTAATCTCTGCATAACATCCCACTCTCTCATTTTAAAATATGTCGGTATATCCTGGTAGAGAGGACGACTGTAGTGGAGCTTCTCCTATACAGAGGAAGATGAACTACGGACAGCGTGTTGTTAACATGTCATTAGCCTACCCTCTGACAGTAATGGTGATGACCCAGCATGTCCAGGCTGTCACCACTAGTTAATAGCTTTAGAGGTCATAAAATCTCTACTGGATACTCAATTTCTCTGCGTGTGTGTGTTGGAGGGGTGTGTGATAAACCTGTGGGAATCTGGGCCTGCTTTCCACTGGCTTCCAGGATGGCTTTCCGAATGAAGGCAGAAAATATATTGCGTGTAACCTCTTACAGATCTTGCTCATCACTGCGTCCTACAGACTTGGGCATAGATTTCTGTTCGCCTTTCAGACTTCTCCCTTATGAGAGGAGCCATGATCAGAAGCTTCTTTCAGACTTTGTAACATCTTAAATTGAGATGCAGGGATACTAAGTCTAGATAGGAGAATCCTGACTGCTTGCTTTAGATCAGGTACTGACAGATTATTCAGGTACAGCATCAGGTTGATACTGGATCAATGAAGGAGAAGCTGATTTTTAAATGCTGTAAGGGCTTTAAAGTGGAAGACTGTAAATATGCATGCACATGGCTGCTGAAAAGGCTTGTCCCATGTGACACTGAAGCAATTTATGCTGACAAGATTTATGTTGGGGTAGAAGAAGATCAAGAAACCATGGTTGGAATCCAGTGACCTGGGTTTTTTTACAGCAAATGTTAGCAAAATAACTTTTAAAATATTTGTCTAGATTAATTGGAAGAGAGAAGATAGTGTGATTTGGTTTTTTTACTTTTCCTTCTCTGTTTTGATGATGCACTACATTAGATTACTATTAAATATTCTAAGCCATTGTACTTGTTGCCATATTGCATCTGCCTATAAGGAATTTGTTTGATCATTAAGTCACTTTGGGGGCAGGGGGTGGAAATATACCTCTGCGCCTTTTCTTTTAATTTCTGAAGTAATTTCAAAGCTGAAGTGTTTCAGGGTATGCTGCTAGTGGCAGGCTTCTCAAACGTAGCTGTGACAGCATTAAAATACTCGTCTTTTAAAGCCCTTAGAGCAGGCATCAGTAAGACTTCAGTCTTGCACCATTAGTTATCTGTTTAGACCTTGAATTTCCACAAGTGCAAGAAAATACCATTTTTTGGCTTTTTTTCCCTTTGCATTGTTACACTGTTTCATATTATGTTGTTATGAAGTTAAAATTTGATAAAAAGGTTTCTAGGTATTCACCAGAGGATGAGTCACGTGGAGAAGAAGGTATGTGGGTTTTGGGCACCAAGAAGTAGTTTAGTCCAGAATCTACGGTATATGTGGAATAATCCTACAGGCGGTGTAACCAAATGGAAGTGAACTGCATTGCTGGCATGATGGATTACACTAGATGAACAGAGGCAGGAGGTCTGGGAGTTCATGTTAACAGCAAGTATTTAAACTCTGTTTTTAAGATGTGCAGATTTTGAGCTGTAACACTTAAAAATTGGCTTCTCTTGATCTGACAAGTTGAAGTTCATGCTTTGTTGATCTCTCTGCAGCAGCACGTGACAACAGAAGTGTCACGACCACTTTGTTAACACATTTATCTTCTTCAGTTAGGAAAAAATACGGATATTTCAAGTCGTGCAACCACACAAATGTGCTCCCCTTCTTGCCTGTTAATGTCAAAAGGTAAATTTTGACAGGTATCAGGTATTTTAACAGGGTATCCTGTTTCTGTTTGCATTCTATGTGCACTCTTGATTTGTTAGCTATTGTAGTGTTAGAATTAATGATTAAATGTGTTACATATGTGCCTGATATTTAATGTTAGGTATGTGTGATATAAAAGAGAGCTAGATCTACATATAGAAATCAGTCTGTATTCAAAGTTAGATTAGGAGACTACGTCTCTGTTGTTGAAGTAACGTGTGAATAGATGTGATTTTTTTTTTCTTCTTTTGCTGATGATTTCTTAATAATCATTATGTGTGTTTTTCATTCTAAAGATGGGAGGCTTGATGATGTGAGGGGAGAGAAGACAATTAGAAAAACAGCTGCTGAAAAAGAAAATTCCTGAGATTTCAGTGTGGTGAGCCTGAATATCAGGAGTGGGTAGAATAAACATCAAAGGATGCAATTTTTGTAAAGTGATACAGCTTAGTTGTCTCAGTGACTTCTAATTTCTTTAACCCATGCTATTCCACAGACATCCTGCTTTGCTGGCTGCTGCTCCAAAATAGTTAAATGTTGTGTGCATATTTAAATAATCTGTTCACGAATGTATTTGTAAGCTAACTCCTTAATCAGTTTTCTTAAGCTGCAACTCTACCTTAACAAGCATACAGCTGTTTTAATTTGAGGTATTCTAATACCCTAAAAAAGTAATGCTTCTAAATATAGTGGACAACTCTCACTTTCTAGTCTAGCAGAAGCTAGGAGCAATAATTTTTATTTAAAAATTATGTCTACTTAACCACTGGCTAGGAGAAATCTGGTCGCAGAAACAGCAAATCACTGTGAAAGCTTAGCTATTCTGCTTCAAGGCAATACTATAAGAGACCTTAGAGAAAGATATCAAGCATGTCATGCCTAGGTAATATATGATACAGCTTTTCAGTTAATGTTATAAATAAGGTAAAAATGAATGCTGGTCAGATAATTTCCTCAGAACCCTTTTTGTGGGCCATGTGAGAATTTGGTTTGTGGTTTGGTTCTTTTCTTTTTCTTCAATTTTTGAAGACACACACGTAAAAGGTAGTAGTAGAAAGCAGAATTTTTGCAGGTTTGTAGCTGCAATGTCTTTGCTGCTGATCTGGCAGTGTAAATGGAAAATAAGCTCTCTGATACCTCTCTGCTTTAAATTTATGTAGTCCAACTTGATTCAATTCTCCACTGGCCCCCAAGTGAATTTATAACAGCAGATGTTTAGCCTGGGTCTTCATAATTGAGATGTATTGTTGCACATGCCCTGTGAGTTGCTGTTGTAGTAAAAATATATTGGCACTTGATTACAGCACTGATGAAAATCTCTGTCAGATAGCTTGCTCCAATTCCACTTCTTAAAAAAAATTGAGTTCCCACATAGTGAAATACTTTGGTATAAATTAAGATTTTTACTATAATTTTTAAAGGGCTTGCAGTCTGATCTATATTGAGTTCTGCATTTGAGACACAGCTTTTGAAATAGTGTGTCAGTGCTTTTTAGAATATTCTGGGTACTTTTAGAATATTCTATTAACACAATTTCATGGGTTGTTAAATTAAGGGTAGCTGAATCTCTTAGCATAATACTCATGTGGTTCACACTGCCGCTTACATCAATTATCGTTTGCTGTACATGTTCCATACAGGCTGTCTCAAGTGTTAGTTATCAGCGGAAGGTGTTCCCTTAGTGTGTATCTTGCTCCTGAATTTGACTTTGTTCTGTGGTGTTGCTGAGAGTGGCCTGTGCTTGGTGATCCGGGACCGTGACACTGTGCTCCAGCCCTTCGGGTGCTTGTTGCTGGTCCTGTGTGAGCACCCATTGTTTCCCTTGTTTTGTTAAGGAGTTAGGAAAAGGTGACCGAGACTTCGGGATGTTTGCAGCTTTTGTCTACTTGTGCTTGGGATTACGGTGCTTGAACGGAATGTTCCCCTTCTCTCGTGGAAAGGTGTTGCTCTTTGGAAGCAGAGCCTGGTGCTTATACGGTGCATGTTATTTCTTGTCATAATGCTAAACTGTAAATGACTTTATAAATAACTTTATGTGTACCTGTATCTTTTTCCAAAGGAATGCCTTTTAGTCCACTACGAGTTACACCATCTTGTTTACGGAATTGCAGATCAGAAAAAAATTCTATTTCTGTGCCTGAGGATAGTGTTGCTGTATTTTGGGGAAAATAATTACTGCAGTGACAGTTCCAACATAAAAATTAATCTGCTGCATTGTGCTAGGAGGTGTGTAGTTGCCATGAAATTCTAACTCACTCTCTGAGGTGATATTGCACATTTATTAAGTAGACAGTTGGGCTTGTGCTTTTTGAGATAAAAGAAAGTGATTCCTCTGTTAATTTTGTCATCTTTAGAAATAATAAGAACTCACTGCTTAAACCAGAAAATAGCACATGTACAGTATAACACCTGGTTATTGAATTTTCATAAAACTGCATCTCTCTTTAAATCAACAGTCCTGCTGTTTCACATTCTTAGATACAAGTGTATAGCCATTGGGATTAATGAAAGAATAAACACAGGAAAATTCATTTTTATATCACGGGTAATCAGAGAATCAACTGACATTTTAATCTCTCTTGCCTCCCAACATTTGACAGTGTTGTCATGTGATTTAAAGACTTCTGAAACACAAAATCTGCACACACAAAGAAAAGACCACCCAGCCTTTGAAATTGTAGTGGTTTAGTTCAAAATATCCATTACTTACTTTCCTTCTGTGAGATAAGAATTAGGAGAAAAGCAAAGCAGGCACAAAACTTAAAAGAATATAAAGAAGTTTATTAACAGACCTAAAAGAAAGGAAAAAAAAAGTCAGACTAAACCTTCAGAACACTTCTCCCCCACCTTTCTCCCTTCTCCCACTGACAACGTAAAAAGACAACCCTTGAGATTTTCAGTCAGTTTACCACCTCTATAATAATATTTTTCAGTTCACTTAGGGAGAGGAATTCTCTTGCTCATGCTATGGAGACATCTCCACAAGAAACAGTTCTCTCATGGCTTCAGTGTCACAACGAGACAGCCGCCCCGCTTGGTTCTGTGCTGGCATGTGAGAGTCCCTTCCCCTGACTTACAGCTTTCCTCACAACTGCTTTCGAGGGTCCAGTCCTGAGCTACTGGGGTACCATTTTAAGGATGAGCTGTTCAGAAACAAAGGTTCTCTTCACCTATCTCTGGGACCATCTTGGGCTCCAGGAACAGAGGTCTTCTCCTTCCCTGGGAGCAAGGGTCCTCATCACTTTCATCTCTCTCTGTTCAAGCTTCTCATCAAATCACAGCTACTTCAACATTTGCTCATTTCAGCACAGGTACTTTTGCTCACAATTGCAATTTGAACGCTCCACCCCCCCATGCTTTCATGAAATTACAGTGGGTACTCTGATGCGTCATAGTCCCTCACCATAGCTTTACAACAGAGTTTCAGCTTCTAGGCTTGAAGCATCTCCTCTTTCTCCTCCCTCAGGGTTTCAGCTCTTCCTTCTTCACTGACTTTGGTGTCTCTATGGTGTTTTCTTCTCGTGCCTTCACCTTCCCTTTTCCTCTGACTCGGGAGAGGATTGATATCTGCAGGCTTCATCTGTTCTGGAGACTCTTAACAGCACTAAAAGGCTTAATCTCACCCAGGCCCCGTAGCTGGAATTCGCTTATCACTGTTGGGCATGTGATCTTTGCCAGGCAGCGGCCTCAGATGAATTTGGGCCTGCATGGAGCAAGAGGCTGCCTGCAACAGAGCAGGGCCGCGGGAGGGCCCGGCCCGGCCCCGCTGGGCCGCCTGCAGGCCCCCCCGAGTTACCTGTCCGAAAGCCAGATGCAAGAGAGCTTTCTCGGTGTTTGTTCATTCTTAAATGTGGATCACAGAGGCGTGTCAAGCTTCTTAAATGGCTTAAAAAAGTTGCCAATATTCAAAGTAGCCGGTTGATAGGTTCGGTCAGGTCACAGAGGAAGCTGTAAGCGCTTCTTCGCAAGAGAATCACTTCCGTGGCTGAAGCCCTCTTTACTAAAAACCCAAACTGTACTAAACCGTGACAGAAATGTTGAACTATGAGGTTTTTCGTTGGCTGATGTTGCTAGAACACTCACTATGTAAGGAGCGCATACTGTAGCTTGCAGAGTTTTAGTTAGTAATGTTGACATTGAATCTTGAATATCCTTAGTGAAAGGAAAGCTGCAGCAATTGCTTCATGAACTGGAACAGACTAAATGCAAAAGGAATTATGCTAGCTCCTGGGTATTATTTTGTGTAGGTCCTGTTGCACCAATAAAGCTTTCATGTTCTGCTTTGGAGTAGTTTCCAAAATTGGTCCTCTGTTGATAAATAAAGCCTATATGTTTGCAGCATCAGGCTTTGAGTAATAATACTGCTAATGAGTTGAGTTTTTTTCTGCATCTGGAAGAATCTCTTCTTTCAGAAAACTTCCAATACACACGTGTCCATGCACTAGCTGGGCGCTGTTGTTGTGTGTAGGAGGGTGGTGACAGGCCTGGTTTTGCATTAATTTGCTTTGCTTAATTTGGGTCATACTGAAATTCTGGATGTTCTGCTTGGTCCTTGGGGCCATTTCTCTATGCTGGGGGAAGGGACTGTGGCTGTTCTATGTGCAACATCCAGCTGAGTGTTCACTAGGTCAAACGAAGGGGGACTTTATGTATTCTGCTATTCTGAAGCATTTTGTGCAAACCTTGAAGACCTTTAAATGTGAAGTTCAGTCTTAGTATAGCTTGTAATGTGTAAATTGTCTGCTTAAATTATTCAGTGTCTGGAAGTTGTCGAAAAGATTGGACAGCCTGGCAGAGCGGAGGTCATAGTTTCTGAGATGAGTTTCTCTGCTCCTAAAAGGGGAGTAGTCTTTGATCAAGCTGCAAGGGGGAATTATCACAAGGGCATTTTCTGGTAACACAAAGGGTGAAGAAGTCTTTGGTGATGGTGAAGAACCACTATAATTTGTGGCTGGGAGGGTGTTGCACCAAGTCAGAGCACAGCACAGCGTGGATTTTGCAGCCGGATTGAGGGCACTGAATGCCCACTTTGTAATGCTGCTGCTGTGGCTTCATCATGTTACTTCCAGGCAGTAAACATTGAGAAGCTGAATGCCCATATCTACAGGGTGAGGTTTAAAAACTAGTAAATCTGTAGTTTACGTCAGCCAGTACATGTACATGCAAGGGAAGCATGCACGCCTCTTGTGCCTTTGGCTACACGCAAAGGCTTAGGAATCCTTCTGCTACTCCTTTTTTCCATCTTGGAGTATGGTTGCTCAGTATGAAATAATTGGGGTTGTTCAAAAGGTTTCATCTATATAACCTGCTAGTGCTGTGTTTTGCAGGTAGTTTGTATTTTTTAAGAAAAACCCACAATCCTGAGTAGCATTTATTAATATATTTCTTCTAGTAAGCTGAATTGATCTGTGACCCTGTTGCATACTTCTTGCACCTGAAGTGTTCATGCAGCTTAAAAGCTTATATATGAAATTAACAGGCAGAATTGTTTCACCTTAGTGGTAATTATTTTTTTGGATAATGATTATGGTGCAAGGCTAAGCATATTATAATGGCAATGCTTTAAGCATGTACTACAGCTCTTACTTGGGCACTTGTAATTTCTATTAACACTGGAAATACAGAGTAAGCTGTGAAAGGCCAAAGAAACTAGTTTTTAAATTCTTAGTAAAAAACCTGAATGAAATGTAGGCTCTTGTTGATGTAAACTAATAAAAAAAATTCCTAGCTAGGTTAACTTTCAGGCATCTTTAATTCTGTTCTATATGATTGAATTCAGTTATCTTCCTTTTTAATCAAATGTTCTGCTTTCAGGCTAAGGGGATGAGATCAAGGGATTGTACCAGAATAAAACTGTAATCTAGTGATAAAACCTCACTGGAATTGTGAATGAAACTGTACTTCTGAACCCACTTCATGCTGTACTTGATTGATTGTCTCTGACTCTTAATAATTTAGATTAGGGCATGTTCAGAGTAGAACAAGTTGTTGGTTTAATACAATTATTGGGAAAAAAAATATTTTTTACATGTTTCCAAGAATGAGGCTAAGACTGCAGAGGGGAGTAATTGGCAGTTACTGTCACTGCCATCGTGGGGTTTCTGGTGCTGTCAGTTGCTTGATTTAGACAAATTAATATTATGTCAGGAATCTGCTCAGTTCTATTGTGTCGGTCTCTTCCTTCTGTGAAAAATCCATGTAGAAACAAGTCTTAAAGAACTGGTCAGAAAACTGATCTCTTGACATCATTTGGTCATGCACCTTTTGCCACGGCCAACCTGTATATGCTCTACCTAGCTTGCCCATTGTCAAGATTGGGGCAGACTAAATTTTGTGAACTAGGTTTTCAGTTTTTTAATGAAGTAGCTTGTATGCAAAATCTAAAGCTTCCTTGCAGAAATGTATATATGAATTTTCTCAAGGAAGTAGTAAAAGCTGCCTTAGTAAACTTTATGCTAGTATTGAGAGCGTTTTCAAGTGTGTTGGTGTCTCATTGTGAAACCAAAACCTACTATCATTTAATGTTATTCTTCACAACAGTGTACCGAAATTAAGTTGCCTTTATAAAATGAGTATTAATTTCAGTTCTTTCTTGGTAGACAGTATTTGCCCTATGCAAATAGAGAGATGGGGAATGGGAGAAAGACAAGATACTTTGCTGCAATGTGATGCTGTCCCATCATGCTAAATGTGAAATAACAGCATAAAGAGTGATTTGCATTATCAATGCAAATTATATTTGAGCAGTAAAGAGAAAATAAGCCCTGAAAATATCTGGTTTTCTTTTTAAATTTCTTTTTAAGTGAATTCTGTCTTACTGGTAATGAAATGAAAAAGATTTTGATTCCGTCTCTTGGAAAGACTTGTTAAAGAAAGCGTGAAGAATTAAGTTTGTAGTAAATTCTTTTAATCTATTTATTGCTTAATGATTGTTTAAAGAGATAATTAGGATTAAGCATTTCCCTGAAACTGGAGAAAGTCCTGCTTCGGTTCTGAAGTTTCTAATGTGGATTTTACTGAAGCTGTCATTCAGATTAGCTCTCGGAAATTCAACTACACCCAGAAATTCTGATCAAATTGTTTTGTCATCTTTATCTGTAGAGATAAAATGGTGGTTACTGCAGTAATAAAGGTATTTTCTTAATACTGTGAACATGTAAAAAGGCAAACAGCAAAGCCTGGTGCATGTTTAGTGACACTGAAAGGAGAGGCTGTTTTAAATGTTACCGATGGAAATATGTATGACTTTGCGAAATTTGTGGACATATATAGAGAAAGGACCATGTTTTCATAGGATACAGATGCATGAAGGAACCATTAAAGTCTTACTACTTGTTAGGAGGTAGGCCTGGGCTGGGCTTTGGTGCCTGCAGCTTAAAGGAGGTAAAACTTCAGAGTCAGTGACTTAGGTTTGACTTATATATTATATGGTACACGAAAGCATAGAATCCTAAAAAGACTTGTATTGGAAGGGACTGTGAAGATCATCTGGTTCCAACTATATGTTGAAGTTGCATTGACCTTATCTTGTCAGCAAAGTCTACTTTAACTTGTGTGTTTGGAAAGTGTAGAAGAGTTAATGTCCAATACTCAGGAAACTGAAAGTGTTTCTATAGGATGGCTTCTGTCAGTTGGTAGTGTGTTCTGTGTGGACCTTTTCATGCTCAGGACTCCTGTGGGTTTGAGTTACACTATGTAAAATTGTTTTATTTTTAAATAGCAGTCTTGTTTGAGGTGAACATGGGATGTTGATCCTAATGAGTTACCTCCTCATTCAGTTTTGCAAGCTGTCCTAGCACCATGTAGGTACAGAACTTCATGTTAACTTTAGGTGCTGTTTGGTTGTGTAGCATTTGAGTTACTGCTACGATTTGTTTCAGGTGTAGCAGATACGGGATTTGACATGTTTTTCTGTTCAGACGAGTAAAACCAAGGAGTTCATCTGCTCATTTGCAAGCAGTATTAGTAAACTAATTAACATGAGTCTCCTGCATATTTAGATGACCTATGATCTGTGAAGACCTGGCTGTGTCCTCACCGCTTGCCATTTTTCTAATTTGAAAGAACTCTAAGCCAAGCAAAGATCACCTATAATTGGAATCAATCTTGTAGATAGAAGGGGAAGCTGAATACAGTCTTTTCTGAAACATTATACATGGTGGCACAAACACAGGAGTGGAGTGATTTGAAGAGTTGATTATGTGTAAGAGTCCTGTCAGGTGTGGGGAGTCTGATGTAAATGCATTCACTGCTCTGAATTGTGGTCTCACCTGTCAGCTTCCTCTCTATGTTCTGAGATTAAAGTCTTTGTCACTGGGGCACTGATGTGTTATTGAACAAGCAGAATGAGAAAGTGGCCTGCCTGTTGGCAACTCCTGGCATAGTGAAGTTGGGCAGCTGTGCAGGTGTTTCTTGGGTTGCTTTTCTTGAGAAGAGCCCAAAGAAGATGACAGTGAGACAAGAGAGGTGGACTTCTACTGTGGTGCTAGATGTGGAAAAGAAGAAACGAAAGTGAAAAGTGGAAACATCAAACCTGTGCTCTAAATACAAAAGGAGAGGAGGAAAATGAAAGAAGCCTCAAGTCTCTCGAAGTCTAAATGCTGGAGAAAACTTTAGTACTGGGAGAAAGTAGGGACATGCAAATAGGGATTTTCCATATATTCTCTGTGCTGTCTAAACTAGAGAGAAGTGAGAACTTGTAAAAGAACTTTATGCTTCAGTGACTGCTTAGTTGAAGGAATAGATGGTAAATGAGATTGCTTCACCCTTCAGATTGTGACTGTACCAGCCCAATAGTCTGGTCCATCCCCCAGGTGATATTGTGCCGTAATAATAAGTTATAAATTTGGTTTAGTTACTGTAGAAATTTCAGAAAGTTTGGCAATTCTTTGCAAAAGCCTTGATGATAAGGCTTTATTTTGTGTAACTAAGACACTGCTCTAGGCAATGGGCATATTTTAAAGTTGAGAGCTCTTGAAGTGATGCAGTAAAAAAGCAATTTGTTTCTTTCCCTGTCTTCACCACTGTTTTATCTTAGGTGTCTTATATAACAGAGTAATTTTTGAGTATCTGTCTTAAGTCTGAACATATTTAGGTGTCTGTAAACAACTTGAATTTTATGAGCTCATACTGATTAATTTTTTTGCAGCCTCTTATTCTAGCACTGGGCATGCCATTTTTTATTCTTCAAGGATTGACTGAATAGGTTTCTAAACCCATCATGTTTTAATATAGCTAGCAAAAAATCAATCCGAGTTACAACTTTATATTGAATCAAGCAAGACAATTTCTGTGATGCTTAGTTGGGCACAGTAAGTGGTCACATGCCAAAATACTGTTCAGTGAATACTGTGCAGCAGTTAAATGTAACCTATTGAATTTTTAGCAATGTTTAGTAACTTACAAGAAGTGCTTGGGGTAAATAATGCAGGATAAAGAATTTCTCTAGGAAGATGAAATCACAGGATGGTTATTGTGCTCAGTGAAAATATTAATCTGGTTTTTACCTTGAAGGCACAATGCTCATTAAATAACTGAAACTGAAAAAAGCGTGCAGGATGTTGTTAGGGTTTTCTCCATGTATCCCTCAAGTGTTATAATATTAAGATAAAAGGTACTTTAGTGACCAGTGTTTAATCCATACGTGATGACAGAATTTCAGGAAAACATTTGGTTGCAATTTTGTAACACAGTGTTTCAGGCTGGAAAATGACACACTGATTCACGCAGGTATATGCCTTTTTTTTTTTTTTTTTGGTTTTACAGTATATTTATGGGCATTCTGTATAGGAAGGCTACCAGACTTTATGGGTTTATCAGTTAAAGTGAAAATTGCCCCTTTAGAAATATTATCCTACATGAGCATAATACAAAGGAAAAATTTTAACTCCCATCCCTAGGAAAGATTAGAAATTAGTCTGTATAAATTTAGTTCTCTCTAAATATTAGTGCTGATTATAGCTGAATATGGAGTCATATCAAAAGCTTAGATATGGGAGTTTGAAGAATTTGCCCTCAGAAGACATCCTTTTTCCCCTGTGTCTCAGAACTTCAGAAATCACATTGTAGTTTTCTGAATGGAAAAAGTAGGAACAGTCTCCTGTGGAGTGGCCATGCTTTCATTATATTTCTCTTCTCTTCCAAATTCAAAACTCTCCAGTGGAGTGGCTTTTTACTGTCAAACATAAAGTGATTTTCTCCTGTGCTGGAGGATGCCTCTAGATTAAAAGTCAAATGATACTTCTGTAATTGAATTGCCAAAGTTCTGTTCAAAGTAGAGCAGTTTTAGAGCATGTCCCTCTTCTTGAAGGCACTGCATTGACTGTCCTGTCCTCCCCCTCCCAGGTTCATATGCTTTTGTGTTCTGTGTCTTCATAGAAGACCTGTAATGGGGATCATATTGACATTCAAACTTGCCGTCTTTTCGTGGAGAGGTAAAGTGGGAACAGGCTGGTGTGTAATCCATTAGAGTACTATGCTTGTGGGGCCATGTGTTCACGTGGTTATTTTACGAACTAATGACTAATCAAATGAGTTGCTCTGTTCCATGTTGACTAAAAAGGTCTGCTCCTGCACAACTTCCATAGATTAGTGCTCTCTGGTGGTACATCAGTAACTGCTGCATTCCCGCAAATTGTGTCCAATCTGAACTAGAAGAAATGGTTAGATTAGATGTATCTAAATATTTAACAATTTCCGGTTGCTTTAAGTAGAAGTTGATGAATGTTTCTCAGAGGAAATAGGAAAGGAAGAGGAACCTCCTCACAGGATACTTGCTGCTTAAGATAGGAAGCCAATTTGATGTCTTGAACTTAGGCATTTCAACATTTTATCTAATTAAAAATGTTTTCACTTGATATGCAGGATGACTGTAGTTCTTTCTCCTCATTACGAGAAGTATTTTTTAAAAATAGGTGTTAGCAAGGTGGGTACTTCCTTCTGTGCTGGGAGTGGGTGTAAGTCAAGTGTGATGTCATGCTGTGCCTCCTGCCCAGACACTGCCTTGGTTGCTTCTGCTGCTCTGCAGCTGGTGATTGCTGGGAATGCTGGCAACTGTTTCGGCTGCTTCTGCTGCCTTCCTGGACCAGGGCTGAGTTTTGGCTTCCTCCCTGGTAGGCAACTCTCAAGCATGGCAGGTTCAGAATGCTTCAGCTCAACACGACAGCTCCCATGTCTCTCTGGGAAACAGTTGTGAGCTGTCCCCTGCAGGTGATAACCCTCTATAGGGCAATCCCTGTCTCCTTTGCTTCTGCTGCTTGTCTTTTTGCTACAGTTTTCCTGTAGTATTATTAAATGAAGAGCTAGGAAAAAGCATCTTTTGTTCACGTTGTCATGTAGTACCAAGTGGCATACCTTCTTCTTTGGTGTGGTATGCAGTGTTAACCAAGTGAACCACTGAGGAACTGTAGCAGCAGCAGCAGAAGGTACTGGTGGTACTGCTGCTTAGAGGATGGATTGGTGCTCTGAGGATGTGTGTTTGATGCGGAGGTGAACAATAACTTTATGCATATGTCTGGGGCTCAGCATTTCTTAAGTTTTAGTTGTGCATTTTTTTGCCCGAGGTACTCTTCCAAAGAATAGAATAAACACCCCACCACAGTGGGGTAAAGTTCTGTCTGTTGTGTTGTTTTAGGATAGTTAGAATATTGTTGGACCTATGGAGCAGTCCTTTTGCCACTACCATCCTTTTTTGCATGTTCTTCACAGACTTTTGCAATTTCAGCTGAGGTGATCCACAGCCAGCAGAGCAGAAATGCCAGCTCCTCTTACCCAGTGGGCTTCAGTTTGAAAAACAGGAAAAAAAACCTAACCCAGTGATATCAGAAGTACCTTGGTCACTTGCTGCTCAGGCTGTACAAAGAAGACTGGTGTATTTCTGAAGCAAGGGCTGGCAACTGCCAAAGTAGTTTGTCTGTTCATCAGCGTTTTTGGGTGAATAATGAGCAGCATCAGATTTGGAATAGCACTGAATGCCTATAGTGGTGAATGGAGTTAACATAATTTTGCTGGTGACTGGGATAATAGCCTTGTTTAAATGCAAGAAAGCTGAAATATCTGTAGGCATCTTAAGAACATAACATAAAAGTCTAGTAGAATAGTTGTTGGTTGTTGTTGTAGAATGTTGCATTTGCAGACATACTATGTGCTTTGCACAGCTGGCATTAAACAGTTTTCCATGTGCCTCCTTGGAATTATCTCTGACTCATTCTTGTCTTAACGGGTTAATGGGAAAGCAGATCTTGGCTGCACAGTTACACGTTAGAAAAGATGCCTCTAAAAAGTTCTTGCTTACTTTTCAGCTTCTTTAGAAGTCACAGAACAGATTCTTGTGCCTGTAGCCCTTCTAAAAATCCTTAACATTTCAGAGAAGGCAAGTCCCGTAATACCAGTATCCTCAAGCTGATTTCTTGGGCTCCTTAGAGGAAACCTTCCAGCAGAACTTCTGGTAAATGGTAATAAAAAAAGCAGCACAGCAGGAGAATTCTACAGTGTCTTGAAAAAAGCAAGTTTATCTTCCAGCTACATTGGAAGCCTTTTCTCTTTTCATTTTATATCCTGTTCTTGGGGATTGCTGGTTAATAATTCACATGTACTACAGTTACCAATTAAAGAAAAATTGAATTTGAAACAGCAGTAGGTTCAATTAAATGTATTTGGGAATCAGTTATTTCTTTTATTGCTCAGGAAGGGAGTTTAATTATTTAAAAAGTCCCTTCTTTATACATTTTTATTTTACATGAGCAAAAATTACCAATGGTTAATTACCATTCCTGAGGAATTTAACATTTTGAGACTCTAAAACTTTGGAATTAGAGCCAGAAAAAAATGAAGCCAACTCAAGATGAAATAAATGTTATTTAGTTGGTTTCAGTGCATGCATAAAACTGATGACAGTCCTCACAAAGCATTGTCAAACCTTGTCAGAAATCAGATATTTAGCTGCAATGTGTAGTGTAAAATAGCATAGTAGATTGTGTGTACAGCAAAATATAAGTAATTAAATATAAATGAAGAAAGTTGGAATTCTTGCTCAATCACAAAGAATGGAAAGCGAATCCGTTCCTTCTAGAGTGCCTTGATTTGTCACTCCTTTCCACACCCCTTGCAAGAAAATACGAAAGAACAAGAAGAAGTCCTTCGTTGCATGTTATGCGTATTACTGGAGTTGATTTGGTTTACTCTTTCCTACTGATTTGTGTTCCATAATTGGCTGCATCAGTATCACATATGAGTCACGTCATGGCTATTTGCCACATTCTATAGGGGAAAAAATTATACTTGTTTCTAAATGTCAGCTTGCAGAATTTCCTGTTTTGGTGAGAAGATACATCTTGTTACCATGCACTGCTCTTTTCTGACAGAGTTCTCATAAGACAATAGCTTCTTTTTCCAGAAAAGCTATACTGATCAGTGAATGAACAGTATTAAGAAATACTTTATCTGTTTGTTTTTAGAAGGAAATGAACTTCTCACCTATGGTAGTAAAATGCAACAAAACCAAAGTTGGCTATGTTAAAAACAGCAAAAAGAGATCTGAGTTAAACCATGTTCATTCTTAGTAGGCTGTAACAAGGTTGAGATGATTATGATGAGCTTTTTCTCCTAAGTCTGACTTTGATGCTAGTAGGGACCTTTGACTTCTTCTTTCATTTACACATCTTGATCCCAGCCTCATTGCAGGGTCTCTTTCCTATCAGGAGTGATACTATGAAGTGTTGCTGGTTGTACAGTAGTGCAACAGCACTGTAGCAGAGGTGTCCAGCAGCAGATGTTTGCTTGTTAGTCATGACCTCCTTTATATTTTAAATAATCTTGGATGCTTCTGGTGAATGTTTCATAAGGGATTCCATAGACTGGTGCAGGTAGCTTCATGACTTCAATAAATCTATGTCTCTGGCATGTGCCCACTTTGCTATGGTTGGACTTGTTCCAGTTTGTGATAGCCTTTTAAATGCCAGTCTATACATATAGGTATCTAAATGTCCTGTTAAGTTTCAGCTGGGATCCATCTAAGGGTGCTGAGGGGAGGTGGCCAAAGAGCTTGCCAAGCCACTCTCCATCATCTGTTATCAGTCCTGGCTAACCGGGGAGGTTGCAGATGACTGGAAGCAGGCCAGTGTGACACATAAGAGGGGCTTGAAGGAGGCTTCAGGAAACTGAGGTTAGGCCTGTCAGCCTAACATAGTGCTCAGCAGGGTTGTGGAACAGATCATCTTGAGTGTGATCATACAGTACCTACAGGATGGCCAAGGGATCAGACCCAGCCAGCATGGATTTAGGAGGGGGAGGTCCTGCCTGACCAACCTCATTTAATGATCAGGTGACCTTCCTGCTGGATGCGAGAAAGGATGTGGGTGCTGTCTGCCAGAACCTCAGCAAAGCCTTTGACACTGTCTACCACAGCATTCTGCTGGAGAAGCTGGGCGGCCTACGGCTTTGCTTGGACAGGTGCATTTTTCACTGGGTTAAGAGCTGGCTGGGTGGCCAGGCCCAGGGAGTGGTGCTGCATCCAACTGGGAACCAGTTGCTAGCGGTGTCCCCCAGGAATCAGTGTTGGGCCTAGTCCAGGTTAGTATCTTTTCTGATGATCTGGATGAGGGGGTTGAGTCTACCACAGCAAATTAGCAGATGACACCAAGCTGGGTGTGAGTGTTGATCTGCTTGAGGGTAGGAGGGCTCTGCAGAGGGCTCTGGACAGGCTGGATTGATGGGCTGAGGTTGATGGTGTGAGGTTCAACAAGGCCCAGTGCTGGCTGCTGCCCCTGGATAACAACAACCCCAGACAGCGCCACATGATGGGGCAGAGTGGTTGCACATTTGCCAGTGGAAGAGGACCTGGGGGTGCCGGTGACAGCAGCTGAACAGGGTGTGCCCGGGTGGTCAAGAGGGCAAATGGCATCCTGGCCTGGATCAGCAATGGTGTGGCCAGCAGGACCAGGGCAGGGATTGTCCCCCTGTACTTGGCACTAGTGAGGTCACACCTCGAATTCTATGTCCAGCTCTGGGCCCCTGAATTTAGGGAGGATGTTGAGATGCTCAGACGCATCCAGAGGAGGGCAACAAGGCTGGTGAGAAGGGTCTGGAGCACGAGTCCTATGAGGAACAGCTGAGGGACCTGGGATTGTTCATCTGTGGGGTATGCCCAGCCACTGCCCGGGAGGGATGTCTGCTGAGATAAGGAGATTGAGCAATCTCCCAGCAGGACCCCCCCGGGAAGGCAGCTACTCTTCAGTTATGGCAAGAAAAGACAGACCCAGAATCCTCTGGGAGACCCTGTGCAGATCCTTTGTAACCCACTGGCCTTTACCCTCTGGCACCCACCCCCTGTATCCCTATAAGAGCTAGCCTTCTGCCCCTGCGAGGGCAGAGAGGGCTCGTCCCTAGCTCCCCCCTTTGCCAGACCAATAAAGCTACCTTCATGCGGAACCAGCAACACGAGCCTCTCGTCTCTCTCTGGTCTGGCCTGGAGGCTGCCCTGCAGAGCTGAGCTGGAATCACGAGCTGACAATCACTAAAGAGCTGACAGCTTCTGCACGGGCCCTCCTGCCAGCAGCTGAGGGAAGACACCGGGCCTTGGGAAGGCGATTCCTTTTGGGACCATCCCTCCAGACTGGTCACTTCTGCCTTGGTCAGAGCTGCTGACCCCTCACCAGCTGCCATATTCATCCTGGAAAAAAGGAGGCTCAGGGGAGACCTTATCACTCCCTACAAGTGCCTGACAGGAGGCTGTAGCCAGGTGGGGTGGGTCTCTTCTCCCAGACAACCAGCGACAGGACAAGAGGACACAGCCTTGAGCTGCGCCAGGGGAGTTTTAGGTTGGATGTCAGGGAGAAGTTCTTGACATAAAGAGTGATTGGGCATTGGAATGAGCTGCTCAGGGATGTGGTGGTGTCACCATCCCTGGAGGTGTTTGAGAAAAGACTGGATATGACAATTTAGTGCTGTGGTCTTGTTGGCAAGGTGGTGTTAGGTCATAGATTGGTCTCTGTAATCTCAAAGGTCTTTTCCAACTTACTTGGTTCTGTAATTCTGTAAGATTTGCTCTCAATATTTAATCATATATAATAAACTTGCTTGTGAGGGCCTACAGTTAATGGACATAAAATCTAACCAGAAGATACTTCCTTTTGTCATCAGTTAGAGTCTTGATTAATTTGCTTAGATGACATTTTTATTTTTCTCAGTAAAATTTTAGAAATATTTTGGTCCAGTCCTCCTGGTAAAAAATAATAATTCCATGAGATTGAGAAAATTCACATACACAATTTTAAATATTTGTGTTCTGCTGCTTTGGTGGAAGGAATACCAAGTTGAAAGAGAGATTGGACTATAACATCAGAGATCTTGGAAAAAAACCCCAATACTTTGCCCTGGAATACTGACAGAGAATTTGTGCTTGAAGTCAGTTTGATTTTTCCAAACATTATGAGAGCAGAAATTAATTTTCAGTGTTGTAATATCTGCATTTTTTACCATTCCCCATGTTGGCTTTCAAATTGTGTATGTGATTAAAAGCAAATAACAGTCGAATTGGAGTGTTGATTTGATATGTCGATTTTGCCATAGTTTGCTACACATTAGAGAATAGAAACTGCTTTTTTATTGTGGTTGGAGCTCAAGAGAGCTGGGAAGCTGCATCTGATAAATTCACATCATTCATGTGACATCTTAGTAGCAAATTCAAGGAAAATAGTGGGTTCTGGTATGCAGAGGTGCAGACAAGCTAGTTGTCTTTCTAGTATACTAATGAAATTACCTGGATTTTTTATAGGGTTCATAAACTGAACTGTCAGTGGATTTTTTTTTTTTTTTAATTACAATGCGCTCGGGGTCTATTAAGAAATAAATTTACCTGTAAAAGTGCAACTAGCTTCAAATTTTTGTCACAGGAGGTATTCTTACGTCTTGGCTGCAAGCATGTCATGCTTTCTGCTTGTGTTGTTAGGCCTTGCTTTCCATCTTGGGTAACATTGGTAAGTAATGTAGTTTTTCTGGAGAATATTATGTGTCTTCAGACAACTCAAATTATCTGCCATTAAATGTGATTGTTGTTTCTATGGGAAAGTTTCAAATACTGCATGAAAGGAGAAAAACAAAATTATTGGACATAGCCTGTATTATCTTGGTACCAGGTTTTCTTGAGTTTTAGTGCATTATTGAGGAAAAGAGGTCTTGCAAATTCCTTTCCTAATGATTCAGTCAGTGTAGACACAGTGCATGACTTGAAGAAAATGTATTTTTCTCATCTCTTATATTCTGCATCTCTGTTCTGTAAAATAGACTAGTGAAGGGTAATGCAGTGGGTCACTAGCTAACATCAAGGAACATTCCTGATTAGCCTGAAGCAGTCTGTTTACAAGTAGTTGATGTCTGAGTAAATAGTATGTAACCAAAGAGTTTAAAAAGCCTTGCGCTGGAAGGTCGTGGTAGCTTTTAATGCTTTCTTTGATCAAAGTAGTGATTTTTTTTCCTACTGACATGCTGACCTTTATTTTGTGAGTTTCTTTATTTCCTTTCCTCCTGCTTTGATGCCTTACAGAAGAAAAAACAACCCGAACCCCCCAAACTCAAGACCACCCCTGCTGCCCCAAAACCCAACAACCCTCATTCCCTTCCCAAACCCCCCAGAACACCAAACCCCACCAAAACAAAAAAACAAAAGAAAGCCCCAGAAAATCAAAACAGAAGTTATTGGTGCTATCGTTTGGTTTACAGGAGTCTACTATGAGAGGGAAAGTAATTTAAGATGTTGCCATAGCTGTTCTAAAAGCCAGCTTGGTAAGAAGTTAATCATCAGCACTTAGTTCAGTTTCTGACGTGAGGCAAATTTTGACATTTTCAGTGGTTATTTCAGTTTTGTACTAAATGTGTGTTCGGAAGAACTACTTTCAAGTTTTAAAAACCTTATCATAAAACAGTAAGCAGTGGGTGGGAGCCTGCTTGGGGAGGTGCTTCTGCATGGTGTCCCCTCTCAGCTAAGCTTCAAAACAAAACATTCATAGTGCTGTAGTTTCCTGGTCACCTGCAAGTTTTCCGTGGTGTATTTGAGGTTAGTATTTGAAGGCTTTGTCCCGAGCCTTGTTTAACCCAGAAGTGGGAACTGTGGTGGCTCTGTGGACAGAGGAGGGGTCCCTCAACACTCCCACCAGCCCTGGTTGTGGAACAGGGGCTGGTGTAGCACTTCACTCTGGGTGAACTGCGTTGTGCACATGGGAAATTGCCCTGGGGGAATTGGTTCACAGAAGCTTCAAGAATTTCTCTGCTCAAGGGGCCATTTAGATGTGCAGTTGCTGCGTAGTCTGGAAAAGGCAATGGGCAATTTTAGTTCAGTCAGTCTTGAGTGGTTTTTTTGCTAATTGCTTTTGCTGAGCTATGGTTGAGTGATGGTGAAGATGTGGGAGCAGAAGGCTGGGCTGGATGACCGAGACTTACTTCCTGACCTGGTTGTTTTTTTTTTTGTTTTTTTTTTTTTCTTTGTAATTTTGTCTTTTCTTGCTGCTGTCAGTGCTATGCTTTTCTGGCACATCAGCCACACTGCCTTTCATGTTTCCTTAACACAGGTAGGAAATGCAGGTTTTCTTACGAGTAATAGGAACAGGACAGAGGTGGGGTGAAGAAATAATTCACGCAGAAAGGTTTTGGTCATCCTTACCACCCCACCCTCTGCTTCTAAAGGTGGGGCAGGAAAAGATGTTATTTTCTATTAGACTTCATAGTAACTAGGGAAGGGCAGTCCTTATAATACAAAAGAACATCTGATATTTCAATCTGTACTACCTGATCACCATTCAGAAAGTTGAAATAAATACTTTTAAGTAATACAGCCATGATATATAATTAATTACACTAATATGAATATTAATGTGCAACAGTAAGCCAGTTAATTTTAAAACATAATGATAAATGTTATTCTTTTGAGACTCTGGGAACAAAATGGACTTTCCCCAAAACATATTTGTAATTGTGGTGTATATACAGACTTTGCATCATAAGTGCATGTAAGGAATACCTGATTATACATTCTTTGTGGCCATCACTTAAAAGTTTGGATGTAGTTGTATCCTGTTCGCTTGTTAATGATGTAGGTATTTGAAAATCAATCAAATAAATTGTGAAAATCTGGGAAAATCAATGCCCTCGGCACGTGGAGATATGTGTCTTATCACTCCTGGGTTTTGGTGGAGCCATCTGTAAAGCAGGGTTGTGTTTCTAGGATTAAACTACACAAACTTGGTAAACTCATTGTCATATGCTTTGGTATCACCTGTGTGTTTTTATGCAGACTGAGCCTCCTGCCACTTTTTTGTCACTTCAGCTGGATTCCCCATGCTGCTTCTAGTAGAGGCACCCCAGATAAATATTCCTGCTCTTGTCATGACTTTCATCATTTGATGTTCCTGGTGTCCCTCTTGGCTTTGACTGTTTTTTCTGGGAATTTCAGAATTTGCCAGGGTTCAGTCACTGCTTCTTTGCAGTTTGGTACTCTAGTTAAGCCCTTCAGTGGCCCTGTTTTTTTCTGTCTTTCCGTCGAGAAAGTTCCTTCTTCCATGAGCTGGTGCTTTGTTTTCAAGCTCATGGTGTGTGAGTCAGGAAGCTTTCTCTCTGGAAACCTGTTTTAGTACTATGTTTCCTTATTCCTTCTTTGGAGACTCCATTACTTCAGATCCAGCTTCTTCATGGAGAAACTAAATTTAATGGACAGTAAATTTTATCTGGTGAAAAAAAAATTTGGTTTTTGTAGGAAGGAAATGACCAGTTTATAGTGATGTCTGTTCCTTTCCTTGGCATGTGTGTGGGTGTCTGGATGATAAAACTGAAATCTTGTATCCTATTTGATAAACATATGCACGTATTGATTACATGGATATAATTAGAAACTAATTCCGCATAAATAGGCAAAGACAATTTTATAATAATTTGTCTGTTGTTGTGGAGCTGTTTCTTGGTAGATATTCTTAGTGGTTTCATACTCCCCTAGTTAATCCTTGTAGCACCAGTGCTGTTGCTGTGAGTTGTCAGTTTTGTCTTGCAGTCTTGCAGTGTGTGGATTGTTTTCATAAGAAAATCAGAGAAGAGAACTACTATGGTATTTGCGTTTTCCTTTTTTTTTTTTTTTTCCAATTTTTCTAGTTACCAACCCAAGCAAATATGTTCCGTTGGTGATTTTGTTTTCTTCCCCTTCAGACTGTGCACACAAGATGAAACAGTCTGAGACCAGAACTATAGGATTACTTATTTAAAAAACAACATGGCAAATAATTTTTTGTTCTTCTCATTCTTCGGATTTCCAATATTTTTCCCCCCAAAAAGGAAAGAAAGAAAAACCTTCTTGTCCAGACTAGTGGTTATCCAGTGAAGTTCTTGAATTTCTTTTCTTAGGGAAACTTTTTTAGCCAGAGTATATTTGTTAATTTTCAGTCTTTAGCTTTCTCTGCCATCATGCCTTCTGGATACTGTGATCAAATCTTACGTAGGAATAATAAATCATACATAGAGTGCCTCCAAAGTGGTAAACAACAACAAAAAAGGCTGCTTTATAATGCTTTGGCACAGAGTAACAGTTCAGATATTTCAAAATAAATATTCAAAAATGACACTTAATATAAATATATATTTTCCATTCAGGAAACTGAGTTGATAGCATATCATCTACAAAGTAATAGATCTACTTCCAGATTAATTGTTTAAAAAAAGTTGCACATTTGTTAGGCACTTCCACCGTATTTATCCTTAGTTGTTATTTTAAGGACCTTAAAGAATGCCAATATCAGAACCCAGCAGTTTTAATCAGACTAAACAGTTCAGTCTTCCTTTCCTGTAATCATTATAAAATCTTAATTTGTTTGAGAAAGGGCAAAGTGGCCTTTATTAATTTGGTCAGTGCTCAGGGTCAGGCTTGTCAGCTGAATAAACATGAAAAGAAAAATATATTTATCTCCTAGTGGCTTTTCTTGGAATTTGAGTGGGGATGTTGCACTATTCATTCCAGAGCAAAATAGGTCAACTCTCTTAAATACCTCTTTCTTTCCCACAACTCCAGAAGTACTAAGAAATCACGTTCCTGAAAATTAAATTAAGTACTGGATTTCCTATTAGTTGTGCAACAAGCTTAAGTCTGCAAAAATAAAATAAGCCCTACCTTCTGAATTTGTCTTGTAATCGGGTACTACTGTTCCAGTTAATGAAATGTTAAAATACTTCAAAGTGGTAAATTCCTGTGGCTTTTAAAATCTGGTCTCACTTGCAGAAGTAAGTAAACCCAGAGATCAAAGAGAACTGTCATACATTGATCTTTCTTTCTGAGGCTCTGCTATTATAAATCCATAATGTTATAGAATGGGAAATGCAAAATGTATCCCCTAGATGCACATTATCTTCAGTTGTGCTCCTAACAGTGATTAGAAACCCACTCTCTCTCTGTGAGTCATTGTCTTAGGTGATCTGCAAAGGTGTCTTTTTTTTTTTTTTCTTCTTAACCCTTTCTGGGTCTATTTGTGTTACTGTGTATTTGAGGTGTACACATATGTAAGTAAAATCCGAGGTGGCCAGCCCCTGCCCTCCCGCCATTCCTCGTTAACGGAAGAATGTCCACTTTTACCCAGGATATATATACATCAAGGAGTAGGTAAGGGGTGATTAACTAACTGCATTAATCTGAAAGTGTGGCCATGATTTCAAATAATGAATAATTTTGCCATTTCAGTGATTAAAATTCAGAGCAGATGATGTAATAGTGAAGATGTGCTAAAGGTACTTGAACATCATGCACAAATCTAGGCCATTTTAGGGGAGTTTATGATGTAAATGATTATCAGTGTGTGTGCAAATTAGCTGCTTCCAGGGGCTGTGTTTCTTCTTTGACTTTGATCTGAAATGAGGAAATTCTGATTGAAGTAGAAGAAAAATATTGTATAAAACTTCTGTGCTTAAATCTTCTTTATGCTGTGCATCAACAAGGGTACAGTTTTTTTTTTTTTTAAGATTTAAAAATAATACTTTCTGTGCTAATCTCCCATCTTTCTGTGTAAGACTTCAGGGTATAATTTCTTGAGCAAAAAGCTATTTTGGTAATTCTGAGAGCAATGTGGGATTCTTTTGTTTGTTTGTTTGCTTGAGACTTCAATATCAACTGGATTTTTAGTATAGGAATATATATTTGTAAGTGTTTAGATCTGTGTCAGAATCCTTTCACCTTGGGCATTTCAGGTTTTCTATATCGGCTCTTTAATTTTGAACGGCTAAATTCAAAACTTTGAGTGATGGTCAAAGAATCCCAGCTCTTTGCAGCATGAAGGGAGAGGGATTTTGAAGGATGGAAGAAAATTTTCTCCATGCAAGTTATAGTTTTCTTTCACTTCTCACTTTCTTTGTTTTAAATATTCCAGTCCCTTTTCTCAAGAGGAACATTTTTTTGTGTCTTTGATGCTCTATTCTGTTCAGGTGCTTGCCCTGCTCAGTGTGGCAGCACATTTCACTATGTTGGTCGTTAAAACAAAAGCCAACGGATGCAAAAGTCATGATTATAAATGTAAACCACCTTTGTAACCCCAGCAGTGCTGTGTAAGCCAGTAACTGTGGTCCTGTTGTCTAAAAATGTTGGCATAAGGTCCTGATGTAGAATTCCTACGTATTTGCTTGTCTAATTGGTTTTTTATCAAATCAGACTGAAGTCAAATGGTAAGGCCTGGGAACTGTATTCTGTCAGTTAGGGTCCTGATAATAAAAGGTAGTGTTGTTTTGAGGTAGTGATGC
Source organism: Corvus kubaryi (assembly GCF_017639235.1). Lineage (NCBI taxonomy): Eukaryota > Metazoa > Chordata > Aves > Passeriformes > Corvidae > Corvus > Corvus kubaryi. The sequence goes on along the minus strand of NW_024581096.1, from coordinate 1,867,614 downwards.
TTTAGTGGCCTATTCCAATAAGTTTCTGGGCACTATGATAAATTATCTGCAGTATGGACTTCTATATACAGATTTCAGGAGCTTTGTGTCATATGGACAATACAGACTTTCCTCTCTTAAGATTTTTGAGCAGGGGTTGATGTGAGCAGGTGAATTTCATATTCACCTGGAAAGCAAAAAGCTTAGGCCTGACTCATGAACGAGCTTGCAGTTGTTAGCAAAAGAGAGCTTTCAGCTTCTCTGCTCTTTTAGACAAGCTACTGTTAAAGGTAGGATAGGAGCTATTAGAGAATTCATTTTTCATAATGCAAAAGAGGGAGCCATGGAGATCTTCCCCCAAAAGGGTTTACTCTGGTGCATAAATCCAGTGCATCAAAACTGTAAAAGAGGGATCAAACAATTTCATCAAAAAGTTGACTCTTAGTATTTAAAGTTGATCTGTAAAACTTTTGTGTTTACACTTCACAGCTAAAAGGTAGAATACTGATCTTCAGTTTGCAGTGTTTGCACCACGGCTTAGCAATTGTGATTTATTTTATGCTCTATGCTAGCTAAAGTTTATTTCTGGTCTCTGAATATGTGGAGGTAAACCATTGGCACTACTTAAGCCTGTATGATAGTGAAACAAATGAGGTCATGTTACGAGACCAGCACACTTGATCAGTATGATTTTTCTCTTCTTGACTGTAATGAGAAGTTGTAGAAACTCCCAAAGTGTACTGTACTTTTTGTTTGGTGGAGTCCGTAACAGTAAAGTTTGATCAGTCCAGAGAGCTGATCTTTATATGCCTGATGGCTGTCTAAAAATGCTGGCTGAGATGTTTCTTAATAAATGAAGTGTTGTGGCCTTTAAACTGCTGTGAATGTAGGAGAGATTGACCATGGAATTTGCTGTCTAAATGCCAAGGTGTCTTCAGCTGTTGTGGACTATGAAGGTGCAACAGTTCTTCCCTAGAGAAGCTTCAGGGGGGAACTCTCCAAAAAGTGGGTAAGAATAAGATTTAAGAAATAATTTTTTTCCTAAAACCTTGCAAACTGCTTCTGAGTTGGATTTAGGACTTTGCCAATGAAAGTAAGAGGGGCTTGCCTTCAAGATATGGGAAAGGAACCTTGCTGAATTTCAGGGGTCTTCTTTGCATGTACCAAACCCCCTCATTACTTTTGATACTATCCTTAAGTATCTTTCACTTACTGTGATCTGAGTTTTCCCTTACCCAATCTTCTGAAGACTCTTGGTGAGATGTTGAGGTGGGACCTCATAGCAATACTGCTGTCTCCCTCCTGTTTGCACGACATGTCTTCTCTTTGGGAGGGATACAGACAGATCCTGCAAAGATCTGGTGGAACAGAGTCTAGTGTAATCCATAGCCTGGGGATGAAAATGCGCTTCCTTGAGCTGGCTTTTTGATGCAGCATACAATGTAGCCTTTCTCCCGATGTTAAATATTGGCTTGAAATGAGAGGAGGAAGTGAGTGGATAAATTGAGCATTTTATTCTTTGTTTCTTTCATTCCTTCAAGTGTGTATATCTTGGGGGATGCAGCTGTCCAGTCAGTGTCCTGTCGTTTGGTTTTGCTGCTCTGCTCTATTAGAAGGGGGGAAAGGTCTGCCTTTCTCTCGTAACCTCAGTTGTGGTAGGCTGTTCAGTGACTTGGTGAACATGTATAGGCTCAGCAACTGGTAAGGTGTCCAGTAGGCTCATGTCCAATTGCCTGTTTTTCATTACTCTTTCATCTCGTCTAGAGAAGCTGGAATCCTTTCCTTCTCTGGAGTCAGATGGCTTTCCAATATGGAACCAGCTGGAAGAGTTTGCTGCTGTTTGGGCAGTTGTCTTTTAGGTAGAGTCAGAGGAGAATTCTATCAATGAAGACAGTCTTAGGACCCTTAAGATCTTGGTTTAAGAAAGGTTATACTGCTGAATTCAATGCAGACATTCTGCTGGTCAGGCACTTCAAGATTTTTCTGTCAGCATCATCACATTTCATCTAAATATTTTTGTGATTGGGCCATCGGCTGTCCTAGAGGACCATTCTCTTAGTAGTGATGTTAACTACACATACTGCTGTTGTGAACACACACATCCATCTGTTGGCTGTCAAGGACTGCAGCCTCACATGCTGAACATCTCAGGATATCTTTCAGCAGTCTGTTCCTGAATATTTGCAGAACCTTAACTAAATGAGGAGAATGGGACAGAAATCTGAGATCAGATTTCTATTTTATGCTTCATTATAAAAATAAGTGGTTTACAGGCAGTGCATAATGAGCCGCATACCCTGAGGTCGTTGTTCTGGAGATAAAACACCCAGCAGTGCCAGTCATCTTATGGGAGCAGTAGAGAAGCATATCTGCAATACAAACTAGAGAATAATGAAGACTCAAATGGTAATATGAAAGTATAAAGTGTTAAACATTAGGAGGTTTGCATTGCTTCATTCCTGATTCTTCTTTGCCTAACAGTGGCCTTGAGCTGCTTCCTTTCTTGTACTTAGACCAGGAAATTAATTTAACTTCTGTAGTTACGGAAAATAGCATCCACTGTGGAAGCATAGTGGCTACTTGTGAAGATATGTGCCAAAGAGCTTGCAGTAGTGGATCCTGACTGAAGCTAAGATGCCTGTAAAGGGGGACAGATGAGCTTGAGTCAGGCAGGCAGGTAGAGGATGGAATTGCCTTTTCTGTCTTCTTGCAGATTCCTCTTTGCTTCCTCCAGACATCTGGGAAGTTTCTCCCCTGCCTGCCACTTTGGGGACGATAAGAGTATGGAAACTCTGAACCAGGAGCCTGAGCTAAGGTGTTAGGAACTTCTAAAGATTACTATGTTAATGAAATGCTGTTACAGAGAAAATATTTGTGTTAGTTTTGGTTTGCTGCTCCAGTCAGGATTTCTGCCAGTACTGTATTTCTTCATGAGGCTGTAATGTGTGTTTGAAGCTACAGCATGGTAGTAGCCTGGAAGAGATTTACGGTCCTTCACATTCTTTAGCAGTCATTCATGGAGAGTCTATTGTTTCATGTTAATCTTGTGTGACCTCCTGGCATGCTGGCAATGTAAGATGTGGGATTGTAGGAAAGGCCATTTAATTGATAGTCTTTGTATGGGGCATGAACAAATGTGGCGCAGCACCCTAAATCTTGCTGCATGCATATAGTTCTGTACCTTTGCATCTGCAAAAATAGATGAACCGGTAGTATAACCGGGGAGAGTATGGCTTGGGAATCTGAGTTAACATCCTACATATAAAGGATAATTTAGAGTGGTTACGTTTCTTATTAAACAGATACGCTATTTGTGCTAGTTCCTACATGATTTTATGAAATAAGAATAGGCATGTGTGCGTTTTCTATCCATTTTTTTTGTTGAAAGGTTGCTGATTTCATTGTCTTTGGACAGCACAGTGTGTAGTTGTTCGAGGAAGGAATTCTGGATTCTGTATTCCCTGGATGGGAAAGGACTGTGGGGGTAGTAGTCCTACAGAGTAGATCCCTAACTGAGATCTGGATACCTTGGTTTATGGCACAGTTCGATTCATAAAAAGGGCCTTGAAGTGTTTGGTATTGTCCTTCCTGGGGAGGAATGTGCTGCAGAAATATTGCATGGAGTTACTCCCTCCTGAGGGACTTTGATAGGGTATGCTGCTGATTGATTAGATGCTTGTAGTCTTCAGGAAACCAAATATTAAAGCTATATTCTGCCAAATCAATTAGATACTTAAACAACATTATTATTATTATCATGCAAAATATGGTCTGTCTTTCCCAAATAGGTAAGGTAACATTCAAGTATTAGTCAGAGGAAGTTTAATGATTGCTGAAGTATGAATCAGTGTGGCATTGCTTTGAGATTCAAAGATGTTTGCCCTCCTGTCCATAAACTACTTATTGTTACCAATAATTTTTTGAAGTTGATATGAAAATAAAGATGAGGTCATTAAGAAACCAATTTGTGTATCCCAATTGCTGTGTTTTACCTGTATTTTTATTCTAAATTCCAAGAGGGGAATGCATCAGTCATGGTTTAACCCCAGCTGATCACTAAGTACCACGCAGCTGCTCACTCACTCCGCACTGTCCTAGTGGGATGGGGGGGAAAATTGGAGAAAAGTAAAACACATGGGTTGAGGTAAGAACAGTTTAGTAATTGAAATAAAATAAAATATAGTAATAATAATCTTCATCTTGGCTTAAGATGATTCAGTGTTTTTCTTTTTTGTGAAATAGTTTTATTAAATAACTTTTAAATGCAGTATTAAAGATGTCCAGTTAATACAGCAGTTGAACATCACTAAAAAACTGGGTTAACTCCCACAGTGATACGTAGTCACACAAGTCATAAATTTCAAAGCTTTTAGCACGGCATGTTTTTCCTTGTGGAATCTCATTAGTATGGCTTAGCAAGATTGTTTTATTTGAATTTCAGGCTATGGTTTAGTGAATTACTGATACCTATCAGAATTGAAGAAACCAGCTAAAATGAAGTGAAACTGTACTGTAGGTGATAAAGATATATCCAAAGGAGATTCTATCTGTATATATAGATGAAACTAAGGAAGTGTTCATGATGTCATGTTAAATTATTCCAAATTGCTTCTCCTTATACTTGAGAGATCCTGAAAAATTAGATTGTGTGGTTCAAGAAAGAAGTTGTCTTGGGCCTTCTTTGTATGTATGACATGTTTGGTGCCAACATGTCAACTATTTGAATGAAAAAATGGTTGGTTTCCAGACAACTTTGACTCTGTATCTCATCATTTTATTAGCCTTTTCATCCCTTATTCTGGGTTTCAGTACTTTTAAATAAGATGTTCATTTTTCAAATCTGTGCTGTTACATGTTTTAGAAACTTTAAGTTTTAAACCATAGAAAAAACAGTATCTTTGCCCTCTAATAGCTTTAATTAGTTTTCAGATTTTGAAATGGTAAAAATGCTTCTGTATTTTGAAGCCACTGTGTGGAATTGTTCTAGTTGATAATCTCTGTAACTGTACACACATTAAAGGACTATGTGTGATTTAAAATTTCTGACATTGACTTAGACAACTTCTTTTGTTTTTTGAAAGACATAGGGTTTCATTATTTAGAATAAGAAGGTGTAACCCTGAGAATACAGGATGAGGTATGGTGCTTACTTGAAATGAGTGCACAAAGCTGATTTACAAGTCAATTAAAAGTCCAGCTGCCTTACAGGCAAGAGATATCGAGTAGTCCCTGATAACAGAAGGTGATCGACAGCACTCCCACTAGTAGAAAGTGCAAAGAAAGTTGAAGAAAGACCCTAACACAGTGTGAAACATCATGGGTAGAATTGTACTTTATTTTTTACTGAATCAGGTTACTTCAGGAAAATATTATTATAAAACCCTTCTCATTGAGAGGTTACTACCATCCTGCAGACATTGTAGTGCTTCTGTGCTGAGTCCTACAATGCAGACATTTAAACGAAACTTGCATTAAATTACTTATGAGATTCATGGTGATACCAATCAACTGCTATAATTTAGTATATGACTAATCCTTGTAATTTAGAGAGTTTTAAGTCATACTGAACTTCTGAGGAATTGTGTGTAAATCTCTGAGGTGATATGATCTATAAATAAATCTCTAAAAGGCATACATCTTTTGCTGTTGATTTTAGATTTTCTGTATGAGGGTGAAGAAACCATAGCAGCTCTAAACAATTAGTAAAAAATGCAGTTGTTTAGATTTGGATGCTTTTTACATGTCCATTTTGTGGTTCCCTACAACATATATACTAATGTCTGTTCTTTCAGATAAAATGTGTGATACATTCTGCTATCATTTCCTTGCCTAATGGGACTTAATATAGGATTTTTTTTAATCTAAGTAGAGTTCTTTTCTTCTCTCAGCCATTAATATAATTGTTTTAAATAGCTGGTTGTTTAATTGGAAAAGGCTGCATAAGAAAGACAGGACGAGTAAGGGTTAGTCTACTTAATAAGTGTAGGTTTTGCAATGGGGCTGTTTAGAATGTATGGACAGTTACTTGCTTAGATCATACATAGAATTAAATAGAGGGGTGGAGTATTTAAAATGATCCAGTGTCACCTCTCTGGTTACATTCTCACATGGTCTTCATGGTTTTTCCTAATTGTAGTACTACTTAAAGTCATCAGACTAAAAAAGAATAAAAATCTTTCTTAGGCCGGATAGTGTTAATAATCTGTTCTGGTAATGATAGACCTGGGTAAATTGTCTGAGACTGACAAATGGCAACTTAGAGATGATTTGAAATGCAGTGGAGGCACTTAAAATTACAAATATGGTTCTTGAGTATTATCCTTAACTACAAATCTGTGCCAAATGCGAATTGGATTGTGCACCCTTGCACCCAGATATTCTTACCCTTCTGATATTTTTTCTGCTAATTTTGCTGGTGAGGCTAAAGGAGAAGCATCCCAATCTCTGAATTCTGTGTTAGATGATGAGGGCAAAACTATAAAGCTATCAAATAAATGCCTTATTCTAGTTCACTTTCAAACGAGTTCAGGAAAAGGGTTTTTCATGGTAGCTATTGTTCGGTAACTGTGTGTGCTGTCTTTCTCAGCACTGAACGGGAAGAAAGAGATCAAAAAGCCCTTGTCTGCAAAGTCTCTTGTGGCGAGGCTGCATTATTTAAAAACTTAGGAGCATGTTAAAGGCAAACTCAGGAAAAACCTGCATTTTCTGAATGTGTCTCTGTTGCTTGTTAAGCTTAATTAAAAAATACAAGGAGATACACCTACCGGTAATTATCACTAATTTGTGCTCAAGGTCACACATTCACATCACTGGTACATTGATCAAATAAAGCGTTTCTTTTCTCAATCAGACTGTAAATTAACAATGCAATCCCTTCACATAAATAATCTTGCTTTCATCCTGCATTGATTTATGGATCAACTTCAGGTCCATTACATGCTGAGAACCTTTTACTCCAAGCTCATTTCGTCATGGGTTTCTCTCTTTTGTTTTGTACCTGCCTTGCATACATGTGTTGTGATTCCCTTTGATATGTTATTCCTAATGAAAGTGATGCTGAATTTGAAGCTTTATGTGGCAAAATGGATTATTTAGTATTTTAATAGTCTAAATAAAGAATAATAAATAGAAAATTTTTTTTTTACTTATTATGTGTAAAGATTTTATTACCCATTTTTATGAGTGTTGAGATCCAGTTTAAACCCAGAAGAGCAAAGAAAATTAAGTCTCTATGTATAAACCGGAAGGAACTTAGAAGGTTCAAAATATACCAAAAAACAAGATTAAAACCAAATGAGGTTAGATGTTGGTGCCAAAAAATTGATATGTTTTATTTAATAGTAAAAGAGGCAAAGAGAAGGAAAGAGGAAAGAAAGAAACAGAGAAAGAAGTGTGTGTGAGGGGCTAGGGGACAGGGAGAGGTGTCAGGGGTTAGGTGGAAGCATATCACCCATCTGCGGGTACCAGTCACGTCTCGTTGCTCCCGTCCATCTGGTCTGCTGGTGGTGAGGGTCCCCCGTCACTGCCACACGTGGCCACAGATTAATCCCACGGATTAATACACGCTGTGGGCAGGTGGGAACGCCCAGGTGCCTCCCTTGCAGGGGGCCAGTTTGGCACTGTCCCTTGCCACGCTGAGGGTCTGTTGCATCATCTCTGGTGTAGGGTCTGGGGACCCCTTTGGGGGGGTCCTGACCAGAGGCTTTTCCAACACACATCTAAAGCCTTTCTCCCCCCACCCTTTGGTGCGAGGGTCTGTGTGAGCCTGGCAGTGGAATAGCCCTGGAGCCATGATCTCCACTCCTGAAGTGTTAAGCTTGTGCTTTTTGAATGTCCCCAGCCCTGAGCTGTTAATTCATTTTATATTCATCAGCGAGTGGTCCAAGGCCTCTCAGAGCACCATTCAAGGTGTGGTAGTCTTCTCTGCAGCTTTTTTTTTTTTTTTTTTTTTAAACAGTAATACAGTTTTAAAAGTCCTTCATGAAAATGTTCAAGTCATACACTATTATATTTCAGTCTCTGACAGTGAGGTACTTGTGATTTCCTGTGGCTGGAATGCCCAGTTATACTTAACATCGCTTACTAGTTCTTAACACAATTCTTACTAGAAAGCTGCATTTCAGATGTGTTTTCCATTAGTCAGAGGAATAAGTTAATGAGTAGGAATTTTGTAAATTGCTGAGAAGGTCCCTCAAATGCTGCATTATGGTCAAGAAGCTCTTGCTGTGCTTGAAACAATAGTTTTTCAGAGCAGTTTGTTATGGGGAGCTAGTCAGTTGAACCAGGAATGTTTCAGCTTGCATTTTTATTTTTAATTTTGCTGTAACTGAGGGAAAAGTGAGACCTAATTGAGCATGGATGGGGCAGATAGACTTGAATAAACGATTAGTTTTCTGAGGCTTCCAGTGTGATGGAATAAATGAAACCTTTATAGGTAGTCTAGGAGCTCATTGGAGAATGTGAATGGAAATAGATTTCATAAAGAACTAAACTGCTTTTCCTTCATTAGTATTCATGGTATAACAAAAAACCCGCAACACACCACCTCTTTTCAGAGTATATATATTCTCCTCCGAAGTTTTTTTTTCCATGAGACAAATGATTATAGTGTCAACAGCTGATTAAGATGAATAGGCTTCTTTCTTGTGTATTTCAATTATTTTTTTTTCTTTTGAAAGTGACTTTGAAGGTTAGTTTTTCTAAATTTTCATCCTGCTAGTTAAAGAGCCAAAGCACTGGAGAGGTTTGAAAACGGTGTGTGTGGGGATGCCTTCATATGCACAGAGCATAAATACATCTTTCCATGCATTTGTCATGGATTTGTTGACCTGTAAAAAGGATTATTAAAATAATTAAGGATGAAAATTTTGCCTATAGTGTCTAAAATATCAAAGTTCTTTTCAGTTTGCTGTGTAGCTAATTCCTGCTTTCATTGAGAAATTAAGGAAATACTCAATGTGGCTAGTTTAATGTCTTTATCTAGAGCAGAGCATAGTGCATAGCTAATGCTACTAATGGCTCTGCATATGATAATAAGAAAATGAATACAGCCATAGCAAACTGAAGAACAAAAAGCTGCCAAAGAGGTGGCTTTATCCAGGAGAAGGTAAGAAAATAGTACTTTGTCACAGTATTAGTAACTTTTGTTTAAACTTGCTGGTTCCTACCGTTTTAGCTGAAAACTTTATTGTCTTTGTTCTCTCCCACTTCTCAAAGTAGATAAACCAGTGAAAACAAAACAACCCTCTGAAGTGTGTGCTTAGTGTTAGGAAGACGTGATTTTTTGCAACTGGCTCTTCCCTGCCCTGCCAAGTAGTTTCTTTGTGGGGACACAGCGGGAGTCAGCCACTGCTGCTCCTTTAGTGTCCATGGGCCTGCTGGAAAGGATCAGAGCTGCTGTGTTGATGCCTGCTCCTTAAACCTTCAGTGTCTTGTTATGTCTGAAATAGTGTGTGTGTGTGGGGGGGGGTTTCTGCTGCAGGTTTCCAGCTCTTGTCCCTTTGCCCCAGCAAAGGTGTTTCGCAGATCCCAGGAGCTACCCACCAGCTTTGTGGTTGGGTTGTGTCCTTGATTTCCCCCCAGACTGAATAGGGTGCTTCTGCCAGCTTTGTCTTGCTGCCTCCTGGCTTCTCTCTGGGTCTTTTGCAACAGGCAGATGTGGCAGTAGTCACAGCAAATTTCGCCACCATGGAATGCTTTTTCCTGACAAGATGGCCATCAGGACAGGGGCAGGAAGGGAGTATCCTTCCTGCTGCATAGCAGTGGCACGCACTGCTGCACATCTGGGCAGCTAAGGGTGGGTTTTCTTTTTTTATCTACTTTTGTCAGATCCCTTTTAAAAGCTGTGGAAGCAAAGGTAAATGTACATGAGCATGTTTTCTGATGCCCGGGCAGTGCTTAGAGGAGCTGTACCACTGCAGAAAGTGGGATTTTTTTTTTCCAGATGGTACCCTTGCAGCAGAGCTGAGTGGGTTTGTCAGACCCCTGGGACACTGCTCTCTGTTTTCATGCTGTTTTTTAGTTCACTTCTCAAACAGACTTCCTCACAGAATCTGCTGTGCTGGATCTGGTCCCTCTGTGTGCTTCCTAGTAGGGCTGACCTGTTGAGCTGCTGCAGCTTCATGCTGGCTGGCAGCCTGTTTGTGATGCTTTGATTTCACTTTTTTGGGAGTGCTGACAGTTTTTCCTAGTTTGGAAATGATATTTTTTGTCAGAAGCAAAAGGCCTTAGCACATCATGTGCATTCTTGAGAAGGTACCTGTATGACTGTCAGAATAACATGAAAAAGGGTTGATGTTACCCACAAGTAAAGTGCTCTATGTGATCCCATTTAACCATGGGTTGAACTATATTTATTTAGAACTCTGCTCTGGTTTTTGCTCTTGTTTTTAGATCCTGATACGATGTTTGCAGAACCTGCTATTTGTTAATCTTTTGATGTTTGTTAAAGCTGGGTGTGTAAATCCAAGGAGACTGAGGGCAGGCTGAGTTACTGGAGGCAGTGTCTTCAATGCAAATACTGTTGCTTCCTTTGTTTCCTGGAAAGGGAGCAGTCTTTCTCCGAGTCTGTATGTACCAATGGAGCACACAGGAGGCTTTCAAGAACTGAAGGACTCTGTCGTATTGTAACAAAACTGTTCAATCTTAACAAGGGTAAAGTAATAATTGGCTCAGACAGCAGTGTGCATGCATATTTATAGGCCACTTTTTGGCCTTGTAGAATACTGTAAATGCTGTGCTTCGTTTTCTGTGGAATTGTGTGTAAATATGTTTCTGAAAAAGCTTTGGATGCAAGCTGATTTTTTTTAACATAGCTGTAGCTAATACTTCAAATTTGTCTGAGTTGTATTTATTTTCTTTTAATTGACCAGACATCAGATAATGTTTTCAAGAAAAAATACAATTGTTTTAAGTGTGGATTTGCATTTCTAGAATGAGTGGGGAGTGGGTAGCAAGATAATGTGGTTATGTCTCTATTGATCCTTAGCAGAATTCTTAAAATGTTTCTTTACTACCTAGGATATGATAGGTAAGATGCTATGGAAAAACATCATGACTTTGTTTGCTGCTTCTCTTTATTTATGCAACATCATGTGTTCAGTATAATAAACTGGACAATTTTGAATAGTGACTTCAATTATAAGCACTGTGTTTCTGCATGTATGTGGGATGTAAAATCAATAAATACAATGGTTGGAAGTGATGCTTTGTGAATCGCAGAGCTTTACTGTGCTAAGGACATGTTTGCAGTGCCAGTTGCACATTGCAGTCATGTAAATCAAGTGTTACTGTATGAATGATTAGCAAATTTGCCTGTAAACAAGACCTTTTCTGTCTCTTATCCTTTTCAATCCACATTAAGCCTAGGATCTTACTTTCTGTCTGTGCCGTAGCTGACAGACTGGTGTTGCTGTCCTGACAAGGAAGCTGGAGGTCACGGGGGGAAGTGGGATAATCCAAGGCTTGCAGTCTAGGACTAGAATGGCAGATGTCACTAGGCTGGAGAACTAGTGAGATCTTTCAGCCCAAGCTGAACAAGACCTTTCCCATGGAGAGATGTGGGATAAATATTCACCTTCCTTCTTGATCTATGGTGGTGGAAAAAATATCTGCTTGTTTTTGAGGAATTGTGGTAGGAAGCGGGGCAAGAAATGGGATCTTTCCTGTCCATTGAAATCCTTGTAGCCTGTTGAGTCTTCCTTTGTATCCACTCTTTGCCTTCATTATCCATGGCTTCTTGGAAGTGATGCTGGTTTTTGGAGAAGTTTCCTTTTATCTCTGTGTGGTAAGTTATTTGTGGTTCTGTGTTCTACAGAGGCTGCTCTGAGAGATGTGAATATTCAGAATAATTGCATTGTTCTCCAAACCGTACTCAAAACTAAGGTGAATTAACATTGCTTGTGGGTAAAGGGAATGTAGAGTATTTCAACCATCAGCTGATATAATTGGAGCTGCTGACAGTCTTGTTCGGCTGATGTGTTTGATATAGGTTTGTGGACACTCATAGCCCTAGATTGCTCAGATTGCACCCACAAGCAGAATCCTTCAAAAGCTGACGTCGTCGTGACCAAAAGCAGTGGACTTGTGTCTCGGTTTTGAAAGACAGGTGTCTGCTAAGGAAGGCAGAGGCCCCCTTGAAGTGGCAGATATAACCCCTTTTCCCTCCAAGTTATTATATTTTGAAATCAAGAGCCTTTAGGCGAAGATGTGGGAAATAGGAATAACAGTTCTTTACTATATATATATATATATGTATATAACCAGTCAAACAAAACAACAACAACTATGGCAGTAACAGCAAACACAAACCCAGTGCCAGCCTTCTCGGCTGTCAGGCCCTTTCCCCTCGGGTGCAGTTCCGCTCGCAGCCGGCAGGGGCGCTGGCGGCTCCCGGTGAGCAGGGCAGGTGCGATGGTTCCCCCGCGGCTGCAGGGGGCGCTCCGGAGCGAGCTCGGGAAATCCGCGGCTCTGGTGCCCTGGGATCCCGGGGAGGGATGGAACAAAGGCTTCACAAACCCCTGGGCAGCTGATCCCGGGCTCTCAGGAACAGCAGGCTGAAACAGCAGGCTAGAACGGCGGCTGGAACGGCAGGGATGGACGCAAATCCCGGGTGGCAGGCGAGATGTATCCAGATGGGAGAACCCCACGGAGGCCCAGGCAGGCAGGGCGAGCAGGGCTACAGCGTAGCGAAAGCTCGAAGCAGCAGCGGGGCAGGGCAGCCACAGCCCGGTCTCCAGCAGGGCAGGGAAAGCGGCTTTTGGGGTCCCGGCGTTGCTTCCAGCAGGAAGAAAGAACGGCCAAAAAGAAAGAAGCAGCAGCTCCTTTCTCTGCAGCTTCTCTCTCCGGACGCTCAGAGTGAACTGACCCCACACCCAGGTGTAGACAAAGGAGTAGCCAGGCCCGCCCCACTCCCCTTTTTGTCTTTCTTAAGTACAGCTATTTGTCCCCTAGCAACATGCATATGGGAGAAAATTCCTTTAACAGGAAAAAAACTAAGACTAAACTAAAACCCCAACAACTTGTGTGTTGCAGACATGAGTTACTGCAGGACATCTGTGGAAATTTGGTTGCACCTCTGCTTGTGATGGTACTATAAGACAGAGTTCTCTGATATCTATACTACACCACTGTAGCATTTCTTCTTCAAGTCTAATTTGGCTCTACTGCATTCTTGTCAAGTTATCTGGAGTAACTAAACTGCAGTATGCTCTTAAATGACTAAAATGTATTTTAAAATGAATTCTAAGATGCTTTTGGAAGGTACGATCCTATCTGTAAATAAGATTATATTCAGTGTTGCTCTCTGTGTCAGTGCAGCTAATCAAAACTCACGTATCTGTGCCAAATGTAATTAGACTTAGGGAGGGTATTTAAATGATAAGAACATACCTCTCCCCCATGCCCAGCTGAAGTAAGTTTGTATAGCTTGCCTCAAAAAAATACTTTGCTGGGCTATTGTCTTCCAGCAACTGTGCTTAAAATGCTTGCGAAGAAGCTGGACAGAGAGACAGTGTGCTGAGAGGAACCCAGTGTAAATAACATGAAGAGATTGACTTATATCAAAGCAGACTACTAGGAGTGTAAGGGGTTAATCACTGTTGAACTAGTGGTGGGTCTTAGCTAGCTTGCTTCTGGCATAGCTTATGTTTGAAGATGCAAGAGACAGTAGGGATTTGTAAGGTTTGTGAAGCCATGCTCCTGTTAAGCATTTAACTTTACAATGAGAGTTTTTACTGAATGACTGAATCGCTCTTCAACACCAGGGAGGCTTCTGTACTTTTGTCTGCATAGGACTGGAGCCTGTTGCTTTCTCACTTCTTTAAACATCTGTGATTTGTCATATTTCTTGACAACATACTTAGAGTAATTTTCTTTCAGGACTTTGGGTTGATAATGGAAAAAACCCTAAACAGTAAAACCACACTGGATATTTTCTACTTTTGATACACTATATGTGAGAGTTTCCAGGTAATGCATCTCTTTTTTGGATTGGTGCCTGACTGGGGGAGATGTAAAATGGGTGATGGTGCACAGCCCTTTTATGGAAACTTTAGGACTGAATATGCATACAGAGCATGATCTGAGGTAGAGAGAAGTTGTGCTGCATTCAGGAGGAAGAAATGGAATTGCTTAATAGAACATCTTTGTTCATATTTTTAAGACTGAATACTTGACCACTATTTCCCAGTTTCTGTGGGAAGTAGAAGTATTGCCTGTGGAGCAATTGGGGGAGGTTGGAAGTGAAATATTTTGGACAGTGAAACCGTAGTGGGTGTTGCAAAAAAAAGTGGAGCTGATCAGATGAGTTCAGTTCTCATTTCAATTTAATTTTTATTGAGAAAAGACACTCCATGTTGCAACAGATCTCATCAGCCCAGAACAGTTTATTTTCCTTATCCTGGTCTTATCAGTGTGATTGTGTTCTCTTAGCATCATTCACCTTGTACCATGAATTTTCTCTCCTGAAATGCATTTTCCTTCTGACTGCCTCACTCCTCATTATGTACTCAGCTCAAATTGTGCTCCTGAACACTGATGCAAGGTCTTATTTTGAATAAGTTGTCATGTCCTTAATTTTCATAAGGACATGTGAGCTGATGTACTTGATGGGACTATTTGATGATACAATTATCAAGCAGAGAATTCATTCTAGCTTTAGAATAAATACGTGATGGTAGATAGGTGGATTTAATGCTACTGAGGTTTTAAAAAATATTAGTATAATCCTTTTTGAGTAGGTGAGCTGTTAAAAGTCCATAGTACAGTATGGGAATAATTTTCTTCAGAAGAATGTATCTGATTCTATTCACACAGAAAATTAATAGCTTGGAGATACAGAAAAAATTGTTTGAGAACAATTTGATTCTTGTATAACTCAAGGAGACTATCACTCAGATTGTTTCTATAGGATCTCTAAATCTACGTGTAGAAGTCTATGGTAAGGATATTTTGATACTCTGTTCTATGTAGTTTTTAAACCTTTCTCCTCTAATAATACTCATTGTTCCTTTTTGTAAGGTTCATAGGCATGAAGGAAGCAAGTAGGGTTTTGTTAAAGCTTCTATCTCCTAAATTTTGCAGTGCTTCTGTAGAAATTCTTCGTACCTATGACATAACATAGGCAGATTATTTTATTAAATGTATGTAAAAATGGATTGGAAGAAGTAAATGTTCTTCAGAGGTTGGAGTTTGCTGTGTGTTTTCTGTCTTTCAAAGTGCCTTTGTTGAGAAGGTGTTACTTAATGTTGGGGGAGGGAAGCTTTTAAATAAGTTAACTATCCATGCATTGTGAATATTAACAGCAGAGACTGGTGGCGAGATGTGCACTGATTAAAAATCCCTCTCTAAGCAGCCTGTATATGCTCTAAGGCTAACTTAACCCCTCCTTGTACTTTAGATACAGGGTACTCAAATACACTTGTTTTCACAGCTTTCATTTTTCACTGTTACCATTTTCTGGCTGAAGAATCCTGCCCTCTGTTATCCCTGTGCTCCTGAGGTCACTAGCATTTCTTTTCAAAGGGTGTTGAGAGAAGGGTATGGCTGCAGCCTGAGTGCAGTGATAAGACAGTGGGCAGAGCATGGGATAGCCAGATCCTCAAGGTGTAACATGAATGTGTGTCTGTTGGAAACTGCCTGCAGGGATACAGCTATTGTATTCCTTGCAACTTGGGGTCAAGCAAATTTGACAGATGAAATAGGGGTGCCAACCAAGCCCTGGTTATCAGCACATGTCCATATAGCTAGTAAGTAAATACAGTAGAGTGCTAATTGTGGATGGGCAAAACTGAGTGCTGAGTAGAAGCAGCTTAGGTAAAATTAGTTAAAATACCTCTGGTAGAATTTCAGCTGTCCTCTAGTTGCTTTAATGCTGTCCTGTGGACAGCAGTGTCTAATCTGTACCTGGTAAGATGCACAACTTGAACTCTCACAGTGTTCAGGTTCCCAGGTGGTATTTCAAATAAATATAACAAGTTTGAGTAGGTCTTGCTAGTTATTTACTTGAATTTGATATAATCTTCTTACTGAATGATGGTAGTGTCTTTTTTACTGAATTAACCACTTCGTAAAATTTGAATATGTAACATGTTACGCATCTTTAGAATCAGATTGTGGTCCAAGGAAGTAGGATTTAATGTTTTCTGTTTGTTTCCTTGGACTTGAGTGCTCTGCCTGGTAGGATGGGAAGGCAGTTCCATTGAGGGCAGAAAGCCTCTCATCTGCTGCAAAGACCTTTGCTTGATGTGAGGTTTGACTGGGGGCTATAAAACCCCTCTAGTTCTGGTACATGTTGCTGTCTATCCTTTGAGAGTAGCACAGGAAGGGAGCTTGCAAGCCTGGATACTTTCTGCAGTCCATTTCTCTCCTATTTCCCGGGTGTCCAGAGCTGTTATGTCAAGGCTATTAAAGGCTATATCCTTGTCTACTCTTCTTGGTTTACTGCAGTATCAGTTAGAATGTACAGACTCTTGTCAAATACACGTTTGACATGCTCTTAGGTTATTTTGGCCCTTTGGAAGCAAAAATGAGTCTTTGGATAGCTTCCAGATATGCTTTGTTGATACATGTATAATTGTTCCTGTGAAGCAGGAGTTGGCCATCAATACGAAAATACTAAATCTTGTAGTTCCAGGTTGTTTCTTTGTAGTGTTAGACTTTATAAATGTCTTTTGGTGTGCTAGAGTCACTTAGCAACAAGGGGGCAAGAGAATGCTGGCAGGGCATTGGTGTTAAAACTATGAGCTAATGGGGGCTAATATTTAAACTGTCTTAGCTCTCAAACATATTTTTCTGAAGCTGGGAAAGCATCTTAAATTATGAATTAAGACCTAGATGGTACTGTGCTGGTTTGTACTACAGTGCTGTCTTAAAATTTCTTCTGACACCCTGAAAGCTGTGAAAATAGAGCACAGCTTAATTGGAAATAATGACTTTAAATCAGACTGCATGTTGTGGAATGTACAAGTCTATTCATTGTGGGAGTCACTTGAACAAACATAAAGGTTGAATACCTGGTTAAAAGGGGAAAAGATGAGAGGATGGAAGATGCAAAATTCTGTTATGTTGGCTTAAGTGCTCATGTGTAGGGAGCTTAGTGCATGTATTGATTTTTTTTCTCCCCTTCTGTCATTTAAAAGTTTGATGAATCCTAGTTCAGGGAAAAAGAGATTTAAAATGTGGTTGGTTACTTTGAAGTGTGAATCTGTTTTAAGAAAGAGCATGAATTTTTGCCAGTAACTCACCTAAAACCTTGATGGGATCATGTCATCTTCAGATGCTTGGACTAATTTGGAGTCTAGAACTAAAGCATCTCAGGGATCCATCCATCCATAAGCAGTTTGAGTATTTGCTTTTGGACTTAAATGAAAGACTCTGAAAATGGTGTTTTTTTAGAAGTCAGCTCTTGTCAGTTGCCTCCTTTTTAAAAGAGTAGTTTGTATTTAATTTGTAAATTCACCTTGTGAGGTATCTTAGAAGTTGTAAATACAAATATTTGTGATATGTCTGTGTTTGTGAAAGATAAATAGTAACAATGGTTAAGTAAATACTCTTTGTGACCCCAAAACCACTCATTTTAGGAAATTGCTAAAGGCATGGGCTGTGAGTTAGTCAAATACTTCAGTGTCTGTTATGAACATGAATGAGCCTTAATATACTGAAGAAGCAGAATCAGAAATCAATTGCATTTCTTAATGCTTTGGAGTGTATGTACACTTCCAATTAACTGCAGATTTGATTAAGGAAACCTTTAAAACAAACCCCAAAACAATAACTAACCTGAAATATTAAATACATAGGGAACTAAACATGGGATTCAAAATGCTTTGTAGGGAAGACAGTACATTGCTGTGGGATTAACTGTAAGCAAAAATGGGCTTTGCTGTGCAGCTTCATCAGTGTTTCTGGTGACCTTGACTCCTTCCTTTCAGTGGACAAAGAGGATGAAGGAGTCAGGTATGCAGGTGATGTGTAGATTTTCTGGCTGATAAGTCTTGGTACACGAACTGTAAAAATCTAAGACTTAGACGTGCTTGGCTTCCTAAAAAATTGTAGTGAAAATTAGGGTTTAAATATTGCAGAAAAAAAATTTGAAGGGTTTTTCAAAATAATGACACCATGCTACTGCAGCAGTTTGAGGAGAAGGATGGTTGTTAAACTTTTTTCTACTTTGTATACTTGTATATCCTACTTTTTTGTACTTTCTTTGTATTTGCTCACATGCATTTTGTGTTCTTTTTGTGGATTTAATCAAATGTTGAGACATTAGATGTATTGTAAAGACCAGGCAGCTAAAATGTTGTGTGGGAATGATGACAGGAACCCAGTTTGAAGAACAAGAATCTATATTTCCACTTAACTTCAAAGTCAGTGTAAATGAATGCTTCTTTTATAAACAGAATAATTTAATTTTTTTCTCACCAGCTTTGATAAATCTGTTTGCTATTATTTCCCTGGACTGGGCAGTGGTTTTCACTTTGTTGATAGTGCAGTGCCATCTAGTGACTGCTGACATGGATGTAGGGAAAAATCGTCAAAGAAAAACGTTCAAGGAGCAGGTCGCTGCCTGGAATAGGTTTCCAGATCAGGTGGTTCGCAACTGCAGAAAGGCTGCATTATGGAAGGTTGAGTAAGCTTAAGTATGATCCCTTACACCTTTAGAGGGGACCTCTATAAAAACTACTTCTTGTGTGAGAGTGATTGGAGGTGGTGTGAGCTGTTCAAGAAGAGGATGGCTTTCTTGCACAGCCAGACACAAATCTGGCACGTGCAAAATACTTATTTTTAGTTAGCAAATTAGTTACTTTAAGATCTTTGGGATCTCTTTTTCCCAAATGTTGTCATAATCTTTAGCTGAAGATGTTTTTTCTTTCAATGAAGATAAGCATTTTAAACAGTACAGTTATATTTTTTTTTCTATTTCTTTGCAGCTTGATCACATATTATCACCCCCACCTATGCCTTTTCGAAAATCCAGCAGTCCTGAGGTGTCTTCTGGCCTTGGAAAGTCTCCTAAATTTAAGAGGCAGTTGAGTGAAGATGGGAGACAGCTCAGAAGAGGAAGCCTTGGAGGAGCTTTGACTGGTAAGTAATGTCACCTGGAGATTTAGCACTTGCGGAGCTGATGGCAACTTGACCCCTGGTGTTTGCCTTGTGGCTGAACTCCTTAGGGTAGATGTGAGCTCCACCTGGAGTTTCCGTAAGTCTCTTCCACGTGGGTTCCCTGACAGCGAGATGAGTTGTGTTTGAGGTTCTGCCTCTATGGGCTGTGGATAGGTGGCCAAGCACAGCCTGAAAATGACCCCTATCTTGAGATTTTCATGACTGCGGCGTTTATTTTGCTGACTCATGGGCATCCATCCATGGGATCACATATATCTTGTTTCCTCAAGGAGTTGAAGTGCACGGATTACAGAATCACAGAATGAACTAGGTTGGAACAGACCTTTGAGATCATCAAGTACAGCCTATGACCTAACACCTCCTCATCAAGTAAACCATGGCACTGAGCGCCACGTCCAGTTTTTTTTTTAAACATATCCAGGGATGGTGACTGCACCATTGGCCTGGGCAGATGATTCCAGTGCCCAATCACTCTTTCAGTGAAGAATTTTTTCCTGGCCTCTGACCTAAACTTCTCCTGGCGCAGCCTAAGACGGTATGGTCCCTTCAGACTTGATTTCATTAAAGAAAAAGCAGTTTAGCCTCATTTATGTGGTGGAATACTCAAAGGGGAGGAACAGGATTACCAGCTAGCCACAGGCTGTGGACTGCAGCTTCTCCTCTGTGGAGCCATGCAGAGGTAGCAGGATGCTGGAGGGGGGGCTCAGGCCCTCCCTGCCCCAGTAGCATCTTCCTAGATACTAGGTGCTGGTATTGTGACTGTTTACTGGGAGCTCTGTGGCTGTGATGGTCACTGAAGACTGATTGATTTTGATTATGGAGCAAATTGAATATAAAAAAATAGGGACTTGGTGTATTTCAAGAAAAATAAATTTTAAATTCACTAGAATTTTAGTTAAGTGTGTTCCTAAATACCTAATGGTTACCAGTTTGAAGAATTTGTTGTACTTGGCAAGAGGGACAGTAGATTTTAGTAATTTTACTGGAAGATAGAAATTTCACAGAATAACAGAATATGCTGAGTTGGAAGGGACCCACAAAGGATCATAAAGTCCAACTCCTGGCCCTGCACAGGACATCCCCGAGAATCACACCATGTGCCTGAGAGCATTGTCCAAATGCTTCTTGAACTCTGTCAGGCTGGTGCCATGACCAGTTCCCTGGGGAGCCTGTCCCAGTGCCTGACCTCCCTTGGGTGAAGAACCTTTTCCTGATACCCAACCTAAACCTCCCCTGTTTCAGCTTCACTCCATTCCCTCTGTCCTGTCACTGCTCACCAGAGATAAGAAGTCAGTGTTTGCCCCTCCACTTCCCTTCATGAGGAAGTTGTTTTGCGTGTCAAAGTGCTGTCAATTGATATTAGAATCAAGCACATGAAATTCAGGTTAGAGGAAGCTGAAAAGGTGTTTACTTGAGATAGGACTGTTCTCTGCCTCTAAATTCTATGCATTGTTCAGAGCTGTTTTCACCTGGGCATGAAAAATGGTTCCAAAGTGGATAGAGCTGACTCTTCTGCTGTAAATGTCTGAAGAGTACTTTTAGAGTATTGGCTTTTCTCACTTCCCTCCTACCCCTTTCCGTAACATTTCCCTGGAAGAAGCTCCAAGAATATAGCAATATATATATAGCAATACCTCTCTTTGTATTCACCAGCTTAAAATCACCTACAAGGCTTCTGGTACAAGACCAATAATTTTGTCCTTAGAAACCTAAAGTACTTAAAAAATTGAACTGTCTCACTCTTTATTTGAAGGAAAAACATATGCTACTACCAGAATTTCTTGTATCATGTCATCACATAATCGTTGCTCTGATTTTTAGTGTCACTATGGTAAGAGCCGTCATTTCCCTTGCAACTTAATTTTTATCAAAAGTTGTTATGAAGCTTTCAGAAACAGTGGAAGAGTGTTTGTGATCCATATGGGCTTTCGTGAAAGATAAGTGACCTGCAGCAGACAAGTGTCAATTTTGGTAGCCATTTCAGTAAACTCTCCCGGCAGCTCTGGGGTGTTACAGCTCTGAAAGCTTGGAGTGTAAATCAAACTACAGTTTTACTGAAACTAAAACTGCCACCATACTTATTATTTCAGCAGGAGCTGTGGTGTGTTTTTTTAATTTTGTTTGTGTTTAACTTTAAAGTGGAGTGGTGGTCTTTAAAAATTGATCTTTGCCATTTAAGCCATGCAGATAAAGCGGAAGAAGACAGCCTAATCAAAACCAAATGTAGCACTTGTGCTCTGCTGCCATAGTCTTTATCTCTGTGCTTGAATTACTGCTTGAGGCCTTTATAAAGGGAAATGGATATGCTTTTTGTCTGCATCCAATATGTTGTGCAGGGTCTCATGTCAGGGTTTAGGAATATAGTGTGCAATGATGTTAAACTGCTTTATTACCAATGCACTTTAAATGAACCTGAATACCTTTGGGCTTTGGTATATTAAAATAGTTTAAATATCTTAACACCTTTCATGATACTGATTAAATTAATCAAACTCACTGTGATGACAGAAAGTTCTTTATATTCTTTTGGGTTTTTTTTTTGCAAATGTTTTAAAGAAACCACTACAGATAGGGAACTAATTCCTAAAGTTGTTTCAAATGTTCAGTAATCTGAAGTTAATAATTTCAGTGTTGCTTTGGTCGTGTGTTTACATACCTTTTCTTGCATACTGAAGTTTTGGGGGTTTTTTACATTTCTTTAAGGATTAAGAGTGATTTGCTGCTCTGGTTTGAAACTACAAGAATCACAGTGTCATTAAAAAAAAAATAAAAGGAAGAAGTGGGGCACAAGAAATCTTGCTTTTAAGGTGAGCTGACACGTGCTTTGTAAGGGATTACTTCTGTGCTCACATATTCCCTCCCAAATTTGTTTTACTGTTTCTGGAAACATATTCTTGTCCTTAAAGGGGGAAAAGTATTTGGAGGCCTGTAATTAGAGAAAGTACTTGATCTTTAATATCACTGTGCATTGATTACTGTCTTCCTTTATTCTTTCTTCTCTTTTGTTACTTTTAATACCCCTCTAAGTGCTCTCTTAACAGTGGGTATCAGTTTATTGGAAAATAGTCCAGAAGAGTATCTTTGAAATTATTTACAGTTCAGTCTCTGCCTCTGCTTTTAAAAATGTTCAGCTCCTAAAATACATAAGGTGGGAGTAAGTGAAGCAAGAGAGAAGACTCCTAGCTTGCAAATTTGTGGAATATTTTTACGCTGGTGTGTGTTGCTCACTCCAAATGTTAGAAAAGTGAATTGTACTGTGTATGTTACTTTCCCTTTCTTTGGCTGTTAAAAACATAGTATTGTTGAGCCATAGAGCATAAGCAGTATTAACAATGAAAACAAACAAACCAAAATTTATTTGTTTATATAAAATAGGATAGTTAATTCCTGTAGGGCTGAATACTAATACAGGTAAATAGATAGGGGTTTTATCTCTGGGAATAGATCCCAAATAAATGAGTTTATTGGGCTTTACAGGAGGGAATAATGTTATGCAGGACATATGAGAAGAAATAAAATCTGTATTGTTGCAATATATTGAATGAGACTTGCAAAACCTGAAGGATTACAGTTACTGAGAACCTACTACACTGAATTGGCTGAAGTAAATTACATATGAATATGAGAAAAATTGAGAATGATGTACTGGGTCTTTCCAGTTGGAAATCAACACAAGGGAGAAGAGGGTTGGAAACCTGCAGAGGTGGGATAGAAACTGAAATTATTTTTGACACAGCTTCAGGGAGACTGGAGCCAAATTTTTTCCCCTAAGTTGCATAGTTTTAAGCAATCCAGCAACCACGTGTTTTCAGTGACAAGCAAAGAATGCTTTTCAAAGTAGAAGGAAAATTAAATCAATGTTTTTGAGACTAAATCTACTATTGCTTTGTGGTGAAAATTGCTACACAGTCACTAATTAAAGTTTGTCCGATAAAAGAAATGAATACTGGTTCCTGGAGATACCATGCTCCTGTATTTTGGAAAAGTCTCTTCAATACAATTGTTGCAACAGTATTGCTTTCTTTAATCTTCATTGCCATGGAGGAAGACTTCTGGAAAAACAGAGACTGAGTTTGGGATGGAGTGTATAGCATGTGGCCTGCTATTAGTCTAGCAAATCTGCCTTAATAGTTCTTGTTGTGAAGTGCTAACAGTCCTGTTTAATAGAAAGACAAGATGAAAAATAGTATTTCATAACTGTGGTTGCTAAACATAAACTTTCATGAGCTGAAACAATCTCAAGAGTAAAAGGATTTGAATGTAATTTATGACCAATTCATCTTTTAATTTAAAAGGCCATGTTTCCAACAAGTTATAAAGTTTTGGGTAACATAATCACGCTATAATCAGTATTTGCCTTTTTCTCTTCTGCTGTGTCCTAACTTCTCTCTGCTCCACATTCTCCCTTCCCTGCATGAACACATGCCCATAACAGTGCTTGCCACACCCTCTGTCTGGGAAAGTAAACTGGATCTTTAGAAGTTCTGCTTGTGCCACAGACAGTGTAGAACACAATCCTCGCACATGCTGTTGAACTGCAGGATAAGCCCTGCCACAAAGCTGAGGTGTAACTGCTTGTTTCATAGCCCTAGGTCAGATACAGAGGGAAAAGAGGATTGCTTGAGAGGGATGCTGGTGCCCTCTGGGTGCAGGGGCATTGGAGGTGTGCTAGACAAATTTGAGAGGAAAGTATGGTTAGCTGAGATCAGCTCTGTTATTCTTGGGACAATAGACATCTGTTTAATACACATGTATTTAAATGCCTCTTGCTGTAGCTGTAGATTGCCTTCTTAAGGATTCCTAGTGGTGCACAGACTGGGACTTTAAAACTTGTTTCGAATTAGGAGAAAAGATGTTTAATTAAAAAGCTGCTTTTCTGTGGTGGCTGGTTTTCTTGATCTGCACAAACTTCAAAGGGCTGTCTATAGTTAGAGGGTTTTTGACTTAAATTGTCTACAGATTTTAGTTTGCTGTAATAGAGATGCTTATAGAATCCATAGCAGAAGGTAATGTGAAAGGATGAGAAATTAAATGAGTTTTTACCATGGAGAGGGTTAACCTGGCAAATCACTCGGACAGGCACAACAAATGGCCCTTACTTTCATGTCCCGCTGCTGCTCCTCGCTTTGCCCCGTGGTGGGCAGTGCAGCCCTGTTCTGTCTTCTCAGCTGCTGTGCAGCATTTGGAGATTGCTTTCTCCCTTTCTGCTTCTGAAAGATATGAGAACATATTTCTGGGAAGAATTCATATTTTGGAGAGTGCTGCAGCTAACTCCATTGTTTCTATACTGTACTGCTAAGCTCTGCCATTACAGACAATGAAAAAAATACACTTTGTTACCTATGGTTTGAACTTCTTGTCTTGGCTACTGTTATCAATAACTACTTGGGAAAGAATTCCTGCTGGGGTAATTGTGTCTAACTGTGGTAGGGCTGTTACCGGCTAGGTTTATATTGATCTTACACAAGTACAGGTAACATAATACATACAAATTTCATTTTATAGAATCTTTAGTCCAAGGATCCTAAAGCACTTTACTTTTGTAAAATTACTTCATGTTCTTCTGATCACATATTGTCTACAGATCACGAAGAGCTAAAACCAAAAAAATCTTGTGATTTATACATTTTTAATATTCTTGCTTTGGTCAGCTTTCCACCTCTGAGTCATCAGTCATCCAAATATACTCAACAATTGTTGTTATTCCCATATAATTAATCTGTGTTTGACTTGAAATGAATTTGGGGGTTCTCAGTCTGTTTTTTGCTTCAGAGATTCATCACTCTGCTAACACTAATTAGCAGAAAGATCAACAGCTTTATGGTCCCTGAAAAACAAGCTGTTGTCTTATCCATGGGTTGGCATGTGCTGGCAGGACTTGGAAGAGGAGATTTTCCCCGTTCATACAGGGGAGCAGTTGGCAGTAGCAGAATTTTCACAAACATTGGGCTGTATAAATTATGAATATTGTTGAAAATGGAGATTAGCTCATTAAGTGTTACAATGTCAATTGTTTGGTTGACAACCAAGTTGTCTTGGTGAATGGGGAAAGCTGAACTTGTACAATCATGTGATTTGTACCTTGAAACCTCTTTGGGAATGGGACCTTCCCATTATGTACAACTGCTTATTATAATGATGATGTGATTTAAAAAAAGGATTATTTCTATTAATGATGGCCGCTTGGTATAGGTAAGAGGAAGTGTTCCGTATTTCCTGTGTACATAATCAAAATTTCTTCCTGTTGTGGAAGGAATTATACA
This sequence comes from Corvus kubaryi, assembly GCF_017639235.1. Classification (NCBI taxonomy): domain Eukaryota; kingdom Metazoa; phylum Chordata; class Aves; order Passeriformes; family Corvidae; genus Corvus; species Corvus kubaryi. Next base: position 1,842,250 of record NW_024581096.1, on the reverse strand, counting down.
TATTTACACCAGGAATGTATGACTACAATACATGATTACACCACTGCATGAAAAGCCCTGTGTCTGGGTGTACTCCTTTGGCCTGCCCCCAGCCCCAGAAGCTGGGGTGCTGTAGGATGTGGGGTAAGAATGACTGCCAGTGCCAAAGCTCTATCAGGTTCACCTTTTAATATGAAATTTTACTTCCTGCATTTTCTTCCCCTCTTAGAGCAGAAGTATGTTTCAAAATGGCTTTCGTTGTGATGCATGTCAGGACTGGATGTATGTTGGGGTCCCTCCCCTGCCATGGAGCCCTGGGAGAGGGGCCCTGAGGGCACAGACACGGGGTTTCCCTGCCCCGGGTCAGCCTCGTTCCCTTTGGTTGGTTTGTGTTCCCTGCATGGGCAGAAGGACCCTTGGTCAGGACTGGAACAGTTCCTGGGCAGAGCCCCAGCTATCAAGAATCTGTCTGTCCATATATATTTCCTTTCCACGGGACTCCTGGTTTGATATATGTATGTTGCAGGATCCCCAGTGCAACAGATGTACACAGTTCAGAAAGCCTTTTCAGCTGCAGCTGCCTGAGGGCTGTGCCCGACAGCAGCAGAGGGAGAGTAGCAGCCCAGCACAAGTACTAACACCACTCGGCTCTGGGCAACAGAGGTGGGACGGTTCAGCTGCCATGTGTGCATGATCACAAGCACAATATGCTTCATTCACTGCCTACCCAGAGTGTATCTGGCAGTCTTTTCCATTGCCTTCCTCAAAGGTTTCCTTAAAGCACTATGCCAAGTGTTAAATTTATTCCAGAATTAGTAGAAAGAGATAGAAGCAATCTATTCTATAATTACACGGGTGAGGAAATGTGGCGTGTAGGGTTTTTTGTTTGTTTTTTTAATGCATTCAGAACAAAGCTGTCTTCTCCAGATGAAGTAAATTTATTCTGCTATGAAATATGCATTTTTAGATGGTTCTTGGTGTGCTGGTGTTTGAGATGACATTAGGTTATATTTGTCATTGTCAGTTACCTTCATTATTTAAGGCTTCCATCAGCCTGCGTAGTGGAGTTGATTTTTACTTCCCTGTGCGCATAGCAAGATAATTTCCATATTCTTTGACATGTCTTGAGTCTGCACCATGTAATAGTCTGAGATGAGAACAGAAGATATTGTATTCCTGTCTCATTATTTTGCCTTTAACTCCTCGATTGCTGCTTAATCGTGCTTGTATCATCAGAACATGAGAAGCTGATTGTTGTTGAGATCAAAGCAAACTGTAGCAGTAGAGTGCCTAATTAGCAGATACGTTTGCAAGCTGCCAGTTTTGAAAGAGGAAGAAACAGAGTTTAACCCTCTTTGGGACACTTACAAAAGCAGCTTGAAAGTTAAGAGTCATTTGTCATACTGGAAAAATAAAAAGTGGAGAAAATTAATATGCATGTTACATTTCTGAAGTTTCAGTTGTAGCTCCTTAAGAAATACCCTAAGAACTGTTGAATTAGCTGGCTCAAGCATGCTTAGCAGCATAACTATAGAAGCACAGATGAAAGAACTTGCCTGGACTTAGCTAAATGCATGTATTTAGTCAGATGATTAACTAAATCTGAGGTCTGTGAGGCTCCAGTCCTGTTGTTGCTTGTACCTGAGCTCATTAGTGCAAAACTGCTTGCAGCATATTTATAAATACAGTATAATTGCATATCAAGAATACATGATCTATACTCCTGGAGGCTTAAGTCTTCCTGTTTTTTTCCCTGTGGTCTCTCTCTACTGGATGTTGTAAAGCAAATGATTTGACTACATACTTGCTTTCTCCCAAGTCTGTTGCTTTAATATAAATTGAATGTACCGATGGTGAAATATTTGAGAAGAGTGAAAAAACACTTAATGCGCCTAATCCTTAGAATGAAGGTTGACAATTTGAGTGGAAAAGTTTATAGGTGTTTTCCAGTGAAAACAGGAGCAGTATTTTCTATTGGGAAACTTTACCTTTTGAAAAATTACTATAAGCATATAGTGATTTAATTATGTGGCATAACAACATATACATGAGACAAAAAAAGGGGTCATGCTGGGTACTGTAGAGAAAATAGCATGTTAACACATCATTTCATGCTCATTTGTCTTAATGTCAATTATGAGTTTCTGGGCTTGATTTTCATAGTGCAGTGGGAGATGTTTGCTTCTTACCATAAATTCTGTCAGCAGAAACCCAAATGTTGAGCCAGTGGAGAGTTATACGCCAAGAGTATTGGCCACTGATTGAAGTAGTTGTTCACATAATGTTTGAACTGAGCAATAGTGAATTTTTTAGGTCCTTAAAATGTGTGTTCTCGGCGCAGTTCCGTTGTAACTCGGCCAGTATTGGCTACCTCTGACCTTTTGGTGTGCAGGATTCTTGTTTTTGCAAAGTTGACTATATATGAAAAGGAACTCCGTCTCATTATCACTTATATGTAGTTTAGTGTGCTTTTGGTAGCATCATGTGTTCAGTGTGAATCTTAAATATCTGTTTTTCCTACTGTTATCAGAGTTACAGAACTGGACTTTGATTCTCTAGAGCAGGTGTAAACTGGAAAAAGGGTGAAAGGGATACAGTAATACCTGTATATTAGGTTTGTGTTATAGAATGGACTGGCAGTTTATAAGTTTTGGAGCTGCATGTTAGAATTATGGGAAAAGGACCTATTTGTTGTTAAGATAAAGAAAAAAGAAGCAGCAAAGTGTTCTATCTCTGAGCTCACTGATAAATATTGCCAACTAATTATTTTGTTGAGTTGCATTTCAGTAGAGTTGTGAGGTAAGGAAGTAGTGTCATGAATGACAGCTTCAGGCTGTAGGGTGTTTTTATCATGTAGTTATCGTTGTCACTGGTTGGCTAATAGTGCTCTTGAGTTAGGTATTTTTGGTAGGGAAAACTTAAAAAACCCAAGCAAATAAACCAAACTGAAAACCCCAAACCTATCCTTATCCTCCAAATCTAATCAAAGGTTAGGGAGATTGCTGGTGATCTCAAATGCCTTTCAGATACTATATTGCTGTCACAGTACTTCAATAATAGATTGCAAATAGTCAATATAGAAATGTAACTTCAGCGAGTATCTATCAGCAAAGGAACACTGAGTAATTTCCTTATCAGCAAAATTTTGTATTGTCTTTTAAATGACTTTCAGTGAGAGAATTTTATTTCAAGCATGAACCATTATTTTTGGATGTGATGACTTATTTCTGGTAATTGATATATAAACAGTTTTGATTCTGCATCCCTTTGTAATTAATGGAGGCTTGATTTTATTTTTATATATATGTATTTTTGGATACAGATCTAAGCCTTCATCCTACTAGTTTGTTGTCCAAAACTGGATGTGTCCTTTTCCAGTTCCAGTTCTGCCAATATTGGTGAAATTTTAGGGTAGATCTACTGCGGTTTTTTTGTGGTTTTTTTTTTTTAATATTTTTTTTTTAAATTCCTAATCTCACCCCAAATTTTTGCCTTCAGTGGGCCACATTTATTTCATGCATTGCCAGCCACAATCATAGAATCATAGAATATCCTGAGTTGGAAGGGACCCACAAGGATCAATGAGTCCAACTCCCTGCGCAGGACAACCCATGTGACTGAGAGTGCCACTGCTTCATCTGACTTTAGAAAGTGAAACAAATATAGAGCATTTTAGGAGATTTGTAGTACATCAAAAAGTGAAAGAACTATAGTGAGTGTAATTTTTTTATGAAGGTTTCTTACAGTTACAAAAGAAATTGTAATTGAGTCAGTTGTAATTATAGGCTTACCTGAATAATGTTATGTTTAGGGGACAGATTGGCTGAGTATTTCACCACTGCATCAGACTGGGAAGGTGGCATTGTTCATTAACTTCAACGATGTGTAGCTGAGTAATATGCAAAACATGCTCCTTTAGATTCTGGGCAATAAACGAGACATTAATAAAATGGTAATTTTTTTTTTTTTTTAAATGTTGGTGGTCATTTGAAATTTAAGTAAAGCTTGTTGATGCAGCTACAATAGAATAAGGCAAAACATTAAAAAAGTTTCCTAGTGATGACTTCAAATCCATCCACTCTTCTTTTACTTTCTGGTTAACAGCTAATGGGAATGATGGGCTTTAATTCCACCCCTCCTCCCTGCCCCCAGATGTGAAAATAGACCCTAAAATTTGCAGTGTTGCCATCATTTCCTACAGCTGGGATGTCTTCAGGAGTTCAATTTGAGGCAATAAAGCTAAGTGCCCTAACTTGAACCTAGGAAATACTAAGGTGGGAGGCTCCACCTTTCACCTGGCAGGTGTCTGAACCTGGAGTGATGGTTCACTTATTTGTGGGGATAAAAGTGGTGGTATGTTGCTTCCAGATTTGGTCTTCACTTCATGCTGCTCAGGCAGTTTGAGAGTGGCACTGGTGTTACCAAAACTCGGTAAAATAAAAAAGTTCTTAATACCAAAGTAGCATTAAGAAGCAGGTATTGTTTATTTGGCTGGATGCAGGGGGGTAGCTCCTCCCAAAGCTGTGCATAGTGAGTGCAGGGAAGTTATATACTATATTTTACATAAATATTGATTGATTGTCCCAGAATATGATAATAATTTCGCTGAAATCATTAACATATTTCTCCTCTCCTTTAGGTATGTGTTGTGCAGTCTTGGGGCTCTCTCTGGTGGTCCCTGGTGGTCATAGGTGTTCCAGGTGACCTGGCTGAGTTGGCAGGGCACAGGGGCTGGTGAACTTGCAGTTCTCCTTCTTACACAATAGACATTGTGCAGTTCCAGAGGCCAGTAGCTTTTGGAGACCAAGCCTTGTGTTAGCTCACAGGTGTAGACAATTTATCATCTGGTAACAGTGACTGCTCTGGATGTACTGGGACTGCCATTGCTGCTGTGGTGATGTGGTGGCAGATGGTGGCTTCAGTCTTTCTTCTGTTCACATCAAGGCCTGTCAATGAACCCAGCTCTTCTGGGGTTATTTTTGTGTTTGGAAATATGCCGGGGTAAGAGGAGGGAGCAGTACCCATCTGTGTTTCTTTTCAGAACATTTTTATGACCCGGAGCAATCTGCAGTAGAGTCCAGTTTTCTTTTCCACTGTGGCTTGTTGCTGTTGCTCTGAGGTAGCTGATGTTCCTAAGGCTCCCCAAAAAGAGGTGTGGAGTGAGCAATGCACTTGAAACTATGCTTGGCATGTCTGACTTGTCCAGAGCATCGGTTCTTGAGATAAGATCAGTTATGTTTTTACTTAAGTGAATCAGTGAGGGAGCAGTATCTATCTTTCTGTATTTTTAAAAAGTATTCTGCACTTATAAATATCTGTAATTGATTTAACAAGATAATTAATTGAAATAAGTATTTCTTGACCCTTGCCTTAAAGATGTCAAGAGGCTATTTTGAAGGCTGCTATTTCACAGCAGCTAACACAAACACATTGATGCTAGCTTCTGGTAAGTCTGTGGTACACTGTAATCATATGCACAACTTCACTTCGGACTAATTCTGTCTGTAGTTACTGTCAGCCCAAATTCAGATTCTTCCATTTTAGCAAAGTACATGCCTGTCTTCCATTTGCAGTAGTTTAATAAAAACCTACTTCTAATATTTTAACAAAAAATACTTCTATCAAAAAGTTTCAAGATGCTTCCTCTGTATTTATTTTTGCATTTTGACTGATTACAAATTAGACTTTCTAGCAGTGCCATCTACATTCTCCTCAGTACTTTTGTAAAGGTAAAATCTTATGTGGATGCCAAAACATTTTCTTAATGATATGCAATTGTTTAATTATCAGAGCCAAAGTTATTTCTAAATTCTAACTGAAAATGAAAGACTTATAAGTATTAAATTTGAGCTCATTTAGTAATTCTCAGCTGTCCTATTATGATATGCATTTGGGAGGGACAGAGGAAGGAGAGTAGTGCTTCAGCAGTAAGAAAGACTTTTCTGTTTAGAATAAAGCAAGGCCTGCCTTTTGTGGCTGATTTTTGTGGAAATGTGATTTTAGTCTCTTTGTTCTTATACAAGTCATTTTGTCCTTATACAGTAAGTCATACAACAAATAAGCACATGCTGAATGCAATAGAAGTAAGAATTTAGAACAATTCTATTTGGACCTTTGACAAATATTCATTACAAATGAATGTAGATATACAAGAGGCATGTTCAAGGGGAAGATGACACTGAACTGCAGTAATGTATTACCTATGTTCAGCAATGATGAGGTAATACTATTAAATAATGTTAAATTATTGCCATTATGTAGTCAACTTAAATCACCCTTCATTGAAGTGTGTTTTGATAAATGTGCTGGACTACCAAGGATTGCATTCAGGTATGGGAAGAGATGGTGTTGGTTTCAGTGTTGCTACTTTAGGCTGTCCTGGTAGTTTCAGGCACAGGAAGGGAAGTAATGATACCAGCAACGCTTCTGCAGAGGAACTGGGGCAAGAAGTCAACAATGACAATTTTGGAATTGAAGAGGTCTGAGGTAGGGGACCTCTATCAGTAGATGACTCAGTATCAATAGCTCATGAAAGTAATATGAACATTACTACCAGTGTGTCAGTGGTCTGGATGCTGGTGGTCTTACATGGGCCAGAATACCTAATTAAGATGGTTGAGGGGGAGTTGAAGCCTTCCTCTCAGTCCTTCATGAATCAGTTAACTTAAAAAGGAAAGTAGCTGGTTGGAGCATTAAACTTGAAGGCAGACATGAATGCAGTGTGAAAATAATAATGTGTTTCGGCTCAATTTTTTTTGTATAATACTGGCATTTAAATCACTTAACAAGAGGAAGTGTGGATATGTATAAATTCAAGGATTATTAAAGAAAATGTAAAAGCAGTAGAATGCATACATTTATGAGTGAAACTATAGCAAGAAAAGTGTAGGAGTGCTATAATGTCAAGGGAAAGGGAGAGTGGACAGTATGAGGGGATTTTTTATTTATTTATTTTTTATTATTACTGGAGGAATTGAGGGAGAGTTGCTGATTAACTCACTGTGGGCTGGGACTGTTTTATTGTGTGGTAGTTTAATGCAGTAGGTTAGTCCTATTCTCAGATGAGAGATTTATCTGTTACCATTTGTTTGTCTAAGGCCTGGCTGTTTTTGCTTCTAATAGAAAGCATATTTCTTGTATGCCTTTTCTGTGTTTAAAAGCATATGTACTTTGAAAAGAAGAATTGTTGTTCTAGACAGTCTGCTTGCCTTAATTCCAGTATTTTGTGAAAACTGTAATGCCTTCAAGGCTTCTGTTGGGAGTAAGGATGGGAGGAAGGATCATTCTAGCATCACATATGCTCACGATTTCATTGTCAATTTTGAAAGTGTTTACTGCCTAATTTAGCTTTTCAACAGACACACCCAACATTATTTAAAATATTTCTTGATGTTAATCATGCAGGAAAAATAATGAAATATTAAGTGAATTCTTACAGTGGAGATACTGACCATAATACTGAGTAAATCCACTCTGCTTTCTTGTCAGTCAGGCCAACTACTATAGTTCAAGGAAGGGCTTAGTACAAGATTCTGTTGTTGAAAACAGTAGGATTTCATCTCCTCTAGCGTCTGTATCAAGATATCTTAGACTTCCTTTCAGATGTCTGAACAAGATAAAACCAAACTAAAATATAGATTACTATAAAGGAAAAATAGTAAAGGTGGCTGTTAGAATGCCCTGCACATGGTAAGGTACAGACAATATTAGCTCTATATGTTTTGGATCTGGTGCACATTTACAACAAAAAGAAGGTACAAGCATTAATAATAGCAGTTAATTCTCTTATATCTTTCTCCTACTAGACTAAATTGTATTATTATTTAAGTGTTTTTGGCTTGGGATCCAAACTTAAACCAGCATTAATTTGTGTACTAATTGCAAATGATTGCCTTCCATTTTTTTCTTGGGAAGCTCAAGTGGGATTCATCCGAAATGAAAATTAGTGCAGTCTGGGAAGGGCCTAGTGTCTGACAGTGGATTTTGAGACTGGATTTAACCCCTTGTGTCCTAGTGCTGGCCAGGACAGAGTTAATTTTTTGTTACGGTACCAGGTGTGGTGGTGTGTGCTGTAGTCCTGGCTGCCAGGGAAGCTGAGCCGGCTGGTCGGATGGCTGAGCCCAGGAGTTCTGGGCTGCCCTGTGCTGTGCTGAGTGGGCATGGCCAAGACCCAAATGTTACTCATTACTGTCTTACCTCATTGCTGAGGAGGTGAGGGAAAGGGTCTCTTTCTCTTGTTACTGAGAAGAAAAGGGTTTCTTTCTGGTCCTGGAGAAAGTGTTGGGGGTGGAGGGTCTGTCCACCATTGTTTTTCATTGTCCTGGACTTGCTGAGCGTTTTTGCATGTAAATAACCCTCTCTTTGAACAGTTTTGTATTTAGTGTTGTTGCTGTTGCTGTTCATTGTCTTATCTCATTGCTGTTTCCAGTAAATGTCCTTATCTCAATCCTCGATCTCTGCCTTTTTTGTGTCCCACCCGAGTGGGAAGGGAGCATCTTAAGATTTTCTTTTTTACTAGGAATACTAAGTCGGGGAATACCATTCCTAAACCACAGTACCCTATGAGAAAGTGCACTTCTTAACCCAAGAGTGATGATGTTCCCAGTTTTAGAACAAACTTTAATAGAACGAACCTTTTTGTTTCTTGAATTCTCTGTTATTCTAAGGAGCAGGGCAAGACTTACTGCTTTTCAAATATTGATTCCTAGGATGATAAAATGCCCTAATATTATGCTACAGTGATGAAGTTGAAAATTATTTAACATAATTTTCCTGATAGCTTCTAGAGTGAATTAATACAGAGTTTCTAAAAGAGTTGTGCATATTGTATGTCTGCTTGACAAAATAGGTATTGCTGAAGCATTTTGTTGGTGGCTTGTTTGGAGCTGTCTGGATGTTGCTGGAAGTCTGGAAACCTTGCAGTTCCATAACAGTGTTTGTAGTCTGCATTCTAGCCTGATAGATTTTTGTAATCAGGGATCCCAGCACTAGGAAATGTTTGGTTTCACTCTTCTCTGAGAACTTCATCTTACCGGTGTCTGAGGAAAAAAGGAAGGAAGGAAAAGGCATAGACTTCTTCTGATGTAGAATACATAAAAGAAGTAAAATGTACCTATTTAAATGGAAGGTTTGTATAACTTAGTTTCTTGCATTCATTTCTTAATTCTCTTTTTCCGGTCCAGATGAGAAGGAATTAACCTTTTGATGATAGATATAAAGCTCTCTCTGACTGCATATGTCACTGGTATATTTCAGGGTTGACATCAATGGAATATCAAAGATATGTATATTGCAATCAATGCCTTAAGCTTTTTATGGCACCCCTTTAGTTGAGGGTGATGGGAGCCTATGCAAAAAGGAACCAGAATTCGATAGAGACAGGCAGAGAGACCAGATGGGAAACTAATTCAGGTTTTCCTGTTCTGGGAAATGTTATCCTAGATAATTGGGCAAGAAACCACAGCTTTGTTGTACATTTTTCTTCTAGTCTCAGGCAGGCTGTTAACAAATTGGGTGAAAAAATATTTATGGGTTCTGGTTTACCAATGTAGCAAAGAACAATAGCACATTTGGAAGATTAATTGGAAAGTGTTAAAAGACTATCATGTGCTGCTGCTTGGGAACTTCTAGCTTCCAAGACAGTCCCTTTGCAGAGACCTCAGCAGCTCTCTGTGGATCTACTGTTAAAATAAGATTATGAAGCTAAGGCTTTTGATTTCTTGGCAAACCTGTGCAGATTTACTAGGGTACAAATCCTGTGTCAGTGGTCATGTGCATACCCACTGCACAGCTGTCTGAGATGACCAGATTAATGAGGTGGGAATTAGTAATTTCAGGAAGGAAATGTTTAGGCCATGTGGTTTGGAGATGTTTTTCATTTGATCTGCTCAGTCAAGATCTTGCATTGTGTTTTTGAAATGAGATTTTATTAAAATTCTTCTGAATTGTTGCTTTGCATCAGCCTGTTGGTCTTCCAAGAGACATCAGTTGCTTTAGTAATGTGATTGTCTCACTTTTGCATAGTTTTCAGAGATAAGTAAGAACTTAAGGTGGACATATTGCCAAGACTAGTATATAGCCTGTTGTCCTGTTTCTTGGCACTGGCTAGAAAGTAAGCAGAAATGAACAGTGTCGATATATGCTTGTGATCTTAGTATACTTCCCTGAATATTCTCCTTGCTGCTAGTTTGTAGCTCAGATTTCATGGGCTGGAAGTGTGGTCTGCCTAATTAGTACCTGTGGGGAGACAGTCCAGACTGAGTGGCATCCCAGAGTGATGGGGGGGGCGTGACCCTGTGTGGCCCTGGGCTCGAGGTTTCCTGCTCCACAGCGAAGTGACACCACTGAGCAGAGAGCATAGCACTGAGAGCTCCATGTGGGTGCTCCTAAGGAATGGCTGGCCTGCACCTTGGTAGTCTCCCCTTACCCGGGACACTGGATAAAGATTCTTGGAATTGAGTGATACATAGTAGGTAGATTGTGAGGAATTTTGGAACAGAAGCAGAATAGTTCTCACCCACAAAATGGTATAATCACACACATGGTAAGTGTCTTCTTCACTTCATTAGAATCTCACTTTGTCTCTCAGACTGAAAACCTTATTCCTTTAAGTGGTAAATAGAGGACTGTTTTTTAATACATTTTTTAAATTTTCATTTTTGACTGGCTTTTAGAGTTTGAGTTTCTTTTGGTTCAGAACTAGCAGTCTGGGTGTTTGAAACTGTTGTTGCTTTAAGTGTGTTTCTCTGTAGGAAAAAGGTACAGTTGTTGTAAGAACAGTGAAAAAATTAATTTGCCTGGTATCTTGTGGGAGAATGATGTGAAGGACTAGCAAGTGAATAGCAGGAATTCTGTTGGGATCAGCTCTGGTCAGGGCTGCAGTGAAAGCTGTTTCACAGTGGCAAGAGTGTTATAGTAAACTGTCCATTGCATTGCCTCATCTGCAACATCTCGTATTTCAACTCACTCTTTCTTAACTTGACAGGCAAATATTTGCTTCCCAGTGCAACTGGACAGCAGCTGTGGCAACCTATAGAGACCACTAACCTTGTTCGGATGCACTACCAAACATTTGGACAGTCAGCACCTTCACTGACTGCTAGTTTGGTGAGTAATTTTTTTCAAAGCTAGAAATGTAGTAAAAAAATTGTATCTGTATCTGTTGGTGGGAGGATGGGGATCAAACCCGAGTCTATTTCCAGGCCAATCTCTCCTCCTTCAGCTACTTTTTTAAAGTACCTATTGCACGCCTGCACAGTACATTACTTATTATGTTGAGTGCAGCTGAATAACATTTATGGTAGCAGTAACTCTGAATTGGGTTACTGGGTTTTGCATAAAGCCTGAGCTGAATGTTGCATTAATACAGCTGTTTGCATTTAAATGGTTTCTTTCCTTAAAAAAGGCATGCAATAGAAGGCAGGTGTCCTTTCTCCTGAGCATTCTTTTCTATCAGTGTCTATTTCCACTTCCTGAAGTACTTTGTCCTCATGAGGACGTAGTTGTATGAAGCATGAGTATAATGGAGTCTTTCGGATAAAATGATAAGGGAAGAGGAAGGGGCAGAGATGCATCATACACTTGAACTTTCAGCTATTTGTTTTCAAGTGTCCATTTTACTGTTTCGTGTTTTTGTACATTAATATCTTAAGAAACGTTGAAATTTAATGCAGGGCCCTGTATATTAGCCTATGCTTTTCCTCAAAGAGTTACGGTAATATATTTCTTGTTTAAAGAAAGACAAAAATTATTAGTGCTTTGCCTGCTCCCTCTCCTGCCTTTTGACTGGCCATTAAAACTTTGTTGATCCCTATCTACTTTCTAGGCGAAGCTTATTTTGTGATTTGTTTTGGATTTTTTTAAACTATGTTGAACAAATATCACCATGACACTTTTTCATATCGTATTGATAGGTAGATGGCTCCATGATCTATCTGAAGTAGGATTTCACTTCAAATGCAACAAGTCTTCACCTATAAACCCTGGCTTCTGCTTGGTGGTGGTGCTGTTTGTGGCTCTTTAGGGCAGATATGGCTTTTTGGACTCCACATTTACTACAAACACTTGATTTTATTGAACCCTAATATTTTCTGGGGAACTGAGTGTCAACCTATGTATTTTGTTAATTATGAATGAAGTATTTGGATTATGTATAATTGAAATTAAAAAGAAAGTAGATACTGGTCAGAAATGGATTTAAATTGTATTAAGCCCACATTTTTTCTTCTTTTCTATATTTGTGAATAAAAAATTACTTCTTCCAAATTAGCTAAGTTTAAAAAGGGCTGTGTTGCTGTTTGATGCTCTGTTTCTATTTGCACAGCTATTAGGTGGCATGCTGATAGCAATATTGTGCCTTTGTTTCCCTGTGATGCTGAAACTGTTGGAAGAGGAAGATGCAACACCATTTTGACAAAAAGTACTTTAAATAGTCATAAATGGTCATACAACAACAGACTAATGAAAAATTCAGTGAGCCTTGCTTCCTTAAGGGCCTTTCACTCATCACCTATATAGTTTTATGGCATATCTGTCTGCTACAGACTTCTTCCTTCCTGTCTCTCCACATCCTTTATGTGTGCCTGACTGCAGTTTCTTTCATGTTGGTGCAAAAGCAGGCAAGAGCCATCTAAGGAGATCTGAGCAGAGGGTGGAGGTGTGGGTTCCTCAGAAGTATTTAGTTTTTATCTGGACCTGCTGATCAGACTTGCCTCCTAAGGAGGTTAATGTTAGTGTCACATAGGCAGAGCTCTTTTCAAGCCTCCTTTGACAAATACCTTGCTGTCAGGCTTTTGAATGACTCTGGTCTTTGCTTAAAAGGGGGCATAAGTTAGGGATCACTCCCCCTCCTTGCATATTTTTCTTTTCCCCTTGATTCTGTGATTTGGCAGAGTTGAATTCGGGAGGCTTATTGTTAGATTCTAGTAATTGGAGCTTTTAATCATATTTAGGAAACGGTTTACTCTTACGCAGAAGAGATTTGTATGAAGAATTTTCATGTAGCTGTTCACAGTCTGAGTTGAAATTACTTTAAATGTATTGTCTCACTCATCTGAAAAATGGTTAGGCTGTTATTAATTCTTTTACTAGGACTGATAATTCTCGCTTGGGTTGATTCTCAGCTGATATGGATCTGACTGAGCAAGGATTATGAGCCAATATAGACAAGAATGACAAGTGAACAGGTCAAAGATACATGCTAGTGTTTAGTGCAATTGCAAACCTGGTACAAAAGACATATTTTTTTTTCCTTGTTCTGTCAATAAATTATTAAAAATTCACAAAATCTCTTACTGGTTCACAGGTGTAAAACCTTTCTGTGGGAAGCTATAGATTTTTTTACGGAATATTGATTAAAAATGGGCTGCAGGTGTTGCTTTAGGTAGAGTTCAATAGCTATGCATGATTCATTCCTGTAGTATAGGCAGCTGGACTATGAATTAAAAATACGGCTTCCATGTAGACCCACAGAACTGTGTTAAAGATGTATAGGAGAAGGCTGATTTTGTGATGATTGGGCAGTATATTGGATTTGATGTGGAGCCTTAATTCACAGAATCACAGAATAATCTGAGTTGGAAGGGACCCACAAGGATCATAAAGTCCAGCTCTTGGCCCTGCAGAGGACAACCCCATAAATCACACCACGTGCCTGAGAGCATTGTCCAGATGCTTCTTGAGCTGTCAGGCTGGTGCTGTGACCACTTCCCTGAGGAGCCCATCCCAGTGTCCAAACACCCTCTGGGTGAAGAACCTTTTCCTGATATCCGACCTAAACCTCCCCCTGAAGTTACGACTTCACTCCATTCCCTTGGGTCCTGTCACTGGCCACCACAGAGAAGAGATCAGTGCCTGCCCCTCCTTTTCCCCTCATGAGGAGGTTATAGCCTGCAGTGAGGTCCCCCCACAGTTCCGACGCAGCTACGTGATAGTCGTGTTACTCTTCATCTTCTGTCACGAGCATTTCAAACTGTCCATGACAGACAGATTCTGTGGTGATGAAACAGACAATGGGAGTCTGCACAGAGAATTAATGAAGACTTAAAAACATGAAGAAAATGATGCAGAATGTCTTCAACACTGAATAGAAAGGGAAAGCTGAGTTGAGGAGTGGTTCTGCTTTAGGATGTTTTTATGGGTTGTGTTGGTCTGGTCAGTCTCTTCCTCTCCACAGTCAGTAAGATGTGCTCCTGGAAGGCAACTCAGTGTGTTTCAGTGCTGGGTTTTGCAGGAGTGTAGGGAAACTGGTAGTTTGTCTGATTCCTTGCACTGTAAGCTGACAGTTACCTCACTTGACTTCAGGCATCTTTTCAGGGTAGGATGGTTTGGGAGTTAACTTGGAGTTGCTGCCTCATTCAGTGTCCAAAGTTTGGGAGTCATTCTCCTCTACCAGACCCCTGCCACTCCAGACGTATTTTCAAATACCATTTGTAAACTTACTGTTTTGACTTTTCCATTTATTACTGTGAGCAGAATTTTTGGAAAATACTTCAAAATAAATTGAAATACAGCCAGTTTTATAAAATTTCTCATTGTAATGAGCTGATATGCTTAAAATCATGATAACAAGTCTGAAACTGAGCAATTACTTACTGTTTTATACACAGAAAAATTTTGTGTGACACAGATTGAAAAAAATTCTTGATTTAACATTTTCTCGTTAGCTACATATATGAAAACAATGGAAACCTAAACATAAAGTGTCTTTATGATACATAATGTGTATATGAAAGGAAAAGAATTTGGCCAAATTAATTGGGTAAAATTTCTTCAGATTTGGCTTTGTCATGGTTTAATGTCAAACTCCTGTTACCGGATTTATTGATTTATTGCTTGTTTGGCTGTCTGGTGGTTTTTTCCCTAATGAAAATTAAGTAATCTCTTACTTTAAGGAGCGAGAAGTCTTTCATTTTGTTTATCTGTTTATGTAAATAAATAAACCCCTCTGTGCTGCAAGAAAGATTTCTCACAGTCCAGAGAGCTTCCTGAGACGGCATATTTCATGACTACTTTATGGTAACTTGCTCTATGAACTATTCACATAATAAAAATACACTATAAACAAGATCCTCAAATGAAACACGTAGATTGTAATACACTTGGCTTTTAAATTCAGTCAAGACTGGATGTATGATTTCAGCTTTATGGGAAGTATTGAGCTTAGGTTGGCTATTCCTTCTGTTGCATGAGGTGAGTATACAGCATGAAGTAAATCCCTGAGAGGCATGTTGTTTCTTCTTGGAGATGTGAAAGATGTCAGTGAAATGACTAAATTTTTACTTAGTTTAATAATGCATCATCTTTTAGTACTTGGAAATAGCTTCTACTAACATCAAAACTAGAAAAGAAGTAAAACTGTCCTTTGTGAATGGCTTATGTCCTTTCCTATTAAGCAGGGAAGGAATGTTTTGTCTTGGTATGACTGGGAACATTTGCTACTTTTTAGCATACGACTTTATTTTTTGCAGGATTTACCTCTTGCTTTCTTCCCCCTCCAAACCACTTATCCCCCTGCAAACTGCCTTTCCCGAAACTACAGAAGACTGAATTTAGAAACATCTGTACTTTGGTTGCTTTTTATTGCCACTTTATCAGTGTCAATTTTTAAGAATGGTCTTAACAAAAACTGGAGGGGGCTAATTATATGAAGTACTGGTTTACAAGTTGGAGTGCTGAAAGGAAAAACATAAGAAATATTCAGTGTCTATGAAAAGCAGTTCTACTTCTTCAGAAAGAGCTTTGCATCTTCCTTTCTTTTAAATAGTATAATACTGAAAATGAGTAAGAGTGTCTTTGTTAAATATGCTATTAACTTCAGCTAAATTGACATAATGTTGACAGTTATTATGAGAACTGTTTCAAAACTAATTATGCTAATTAGAACTTAACTACCAGTAATTGCATGTATTCAAACAGCACACCAACACCCTTTTGTGTGTTTTATTCCCCAGATGTAAGACAGCCATTTGTTGTCTGAGAAGCTGCAAAATTACACCATAGATAATAAATGATTACGAACAAATAAAATACATTCTTTAGAAGCACTAATTGGTTAGATAAGCAAATGACATATCAGTTGTGCTTAGCCAACCTAAATTATTTTAAAAAGGCCTTTATTTAAATGTTTTATTTTGCAATTGTAGGGCATTTTTCCAATCATTGTCTGTGTTCAGTTTTATCTAATGAATATCAGGTGTAGCTGAATTTATTTTTAAGTAAACTTCCTTGAAAGCAAGAGGAGCCTGCATCTGAAACTTGGGTTGCTTTAAGTTTTAGTTCTTTATGTCCAGGGATTCAGGTTTTCAGTGCTTAAATGTGAGCAGCTAATTAATACTCTGAAAGTTTATGCAGAGCAAGTACAACGATGGCACTTGTGAGAAGCACAAAAACCATATAATAGAAATTGCCAAAGTAGCTGCTCTTGGCTTGTTATCTGGTATCTCCCCAAAATAGTTAGCTAGACATCAGAAACACTGAATCTGAATTGAGGACATTGCTTGAGTGCTAAACCACTGTATAAAGTTGAAAACCATATTCTTGTTTAACTTAAAATGAGTTTAACATCTAAGAGTAATTACTGAAAATCTTTTTAAAATGTGAGGTTTTTTTATTCCTATGAAATGCTAAAATTGTCAAGTAATGATAGCAGGTTTTCTGTGCTTCAATTGCTTCTAAGACTAGAGAGTTATTCTCCCTTGTGTATTTTATTTCATTAATTCCTTACCCATGAATATGTATTTGCATTCATATTTCTTTGTCTGTATTTGCCTTTTAACAAATACTTAATTGCAGTTCTAATCCAGTAGAATTAGATCTAATAATAGATAGATCTAATTTAGTAGTAGCAAGAAGGAGGTGAACATCCATCTTCGTAGACATGCCTATATGCTCTGTATTTGTACACAGCAAAAAGGCTGGAGTCGACCTGGTCCAGAGCTGTGAAACTGTAATACTTTGACAAGCTGATGCAAGAAGTTGGTGACCGGGTGCTCTCTTTCATAAATATATCTCTATTTGTCCCTATCATTGTTTTCAAAATAGTCATGGCATACTTGAGTTTAAAACAAAACTGTAGATTCAGTTGCTTGACAGAAGTCTAGGTATTGACTCCTTTCCTAAGTCATCTGATTAAAACTAGTGGCTTTATTCTTACACTTTTCTTGCTCATTCTTGGATATGGAAAAAATACAGACATGGTGATGGCTGGGATTAACACTTCTTCCAGAGAGAGTTTGTAATTTCTCAGATTGAGAACACAGCTTGTGCTGCAAATTATCATTAGTTAAAGAATAATGGGAAAAGTAGGTAAAATAATAATCTCTCAGAGAAGATTAACCTAGGTTAAAAAGCCCTGTGAGCATATACAGTGTGTTTTTCAAAAATACCCCCTTTGTGTGAAGTAGGTCACTTCCCATCAGCATCAGTTAGCTTCCAGCTGTCAGGATGCTCTGAGCATGAGAGAGAATGGAAAGGAGATACTGCACAGTTTATTAGAGCTGAATGTGGATATAACCCTCTTCTGTATCCTATTAATGGTACAGAATGAGTAGATATCAAATGTATGTAGGAGCTAAGCAATACATCCCTGTTTTGCTCGATGCTTATGTTTTTCCAGGTGTCCCATATAATAGTCGTCTTCCTTCATGACAGGCTTACCCTCAACAGTGAAAAGGCTCACTAGGACCGGTTTCTAGTTCTAGATAATCAAGAATCTAGGGCTGTTAAAATAGCTTCCTTTAGGCTGTTAAAATTTTTGTCAGCTGAGTATATGTTTGTTCTTCTAGATTTTTGTTTGGTTTGTAGGACCCACATGGTTAAGATCAGTGAGCTAGGTTAAATGTAGTCCTTCACCTCTGGAACTGAAGCTTCTGACTGTGTGTTAGGAGTGGCTCTGAATAAGGGCTTATTCTTGTCTGCTGTGATGTTTGGGTTGTCTGTGTGTGGTGTTAGTGATGGTTATCCTAAAATGTCATCTAGAATTGTATTGCCGGTATCACTCAAAAAGTGGGAAAAGTGGAAAGTGTTAAAAAAGTGAGGCCATGAACTTTTCATCCAGGTAGTATTGTCCATGTGAGAAACAAAGGAGTAGTGGTGTTTGGCAGTAAACTGTATAACCAGAAGAAATCAATGTGCTGTCATTTATAGTGGCTGAAGTTTAGATGGCTTTCTGGGAATAAAAATTTCTCAGCTTGTTGTTCGACTTTACTTAGAGGATAACTGCATAAAATTATAATCTGTAATTAACAAGGGATATAACTCAGGAATATAGTGATAGACTTCTTTGGCCTTAGGTCAAAAGCTTCTGCAACTCCTTAAACAATTTATAGGTGTGGAAATGGAAGGGGGATAAAGAGGTTAGACAGGACATGAAGAGCAGGAAGAAACTGGAGAAATGGCTGACATTTGGAAGAATCTCGTAAAATTTAACCATAATGCTGTCTCCTCTTCCCCCTGGTCACAAAAAGCAGACTACTGTGAATTCATTGTCTATCAGTTAACATACTAATTGAAACACTGATTCATCTACAGTTTTTAACATTTAATGAGAAAATAGTAAATGGTAAGTTGCAAGGAGATTCTCCTTTGCTTGAGGAGTGTATGCTCATGTACAAATCTAATTTGATTGGTCTGATTTCTAGTCTCAGAAGTATGTAATGAAAGTTTAAACTAATTTCAATCCCAGCTCTGGCTTTAAAATAAACTGAGATAAAGTGGGCATGGGGAATAACAGGATGAGTGTAGGAAAACTATTGTCTATACTTCTGTCTGCATTCAGGATCTGAAGTGAGAGGTGTGGATAACCTCAAAGTGAGTGCTCCCTGTGTGCTGTAGGTGAGCAGTAGTAGCTTAGGGTGTTGCTTGGTGTTCTTAAAAGGCAGTTAAAATTTCTTTGCTGTCTTAGGAGTTTGGTACTCATGCCTAATTAGGATAGGTTGATTCATTTTAAAAAAATGCTGTACAGGACAAGATACTGTTCCACTGACCTGAATTTTAATAGTGATACTCTATTTTGTCAAGAACCTTAGTTTTTAGCATTGTAGAAACTTCCTTCCCAGTGTTGCTATCGCTATAGAAAACTTGATCACTGCTTTGGCAGTTTCAGTTGACAAAAATGCAAATACTGAAGTTCTTTGAGCTTCCTAGTAAAGTTTAGCCTAAAATGATGGGATTGTTTGGAAGCTGATGAGGCATATTCCTTTCTGTTCTTTTTTTTCTGCTGTGGGGTAGCATCCTTATGTTAAAGGACAACTAAATGGGGCACAATTCTAAATTGAGGAAGTAACATTTTTATTTTACTTCCTGTAAGCCAACATGTTCTCGTGCCTGTGGTACTTGCAAAGTGACTGTAATGTAGCAGAGGATGGAAGCAGACAGTGTGGAAACTATAGCTCTCATTCCTCAAGCTGAAGTACTCCCATGGTTCTGATGATAGCTGTAACTTTCAAAACAAAAAGACTCAAACTGGGTTGAATGACACTGCTGACTTGAAAGCACTGGAGCAGGGAGGGGAAATGTAGTTTTTCCAGATCTCTGGTGGGAATGAACATTCCTCCTCATTGATTTCTATTTATTTATTTTTTTTTTTTTTTTAAGTTCCACAAAGTAAAGATATCTGGCAAGAATTTTTCTGAACATACAGCAGAGTACGTTTGTGTTGGATGGTGCATGGCTACTTCTAATCTCCTACAGTTTTAGGTTTAAAAGCAATTGCTGTTTTACTGACCTGAAATTTTAAGTGGGTTGACTGCCACAGTTGGTTTTGACACATGCTGCTGGGTATTTGTACCTCTAGTTTTCAGTCAGACTTTCTTGTACATTCATGTGAAACCAGATGTGTTACTGTAAAATGCACTTTTGTCCTGTGGAGGCAGGTGGGAATGTGGACTTTGATATTTTTTACCATACGTTACCTTTTAGCATTCTTGCAGTCTCTCTCTTGTTCTGATATACAGTGATTTAAATTGTTCTGGCTTCACTGGTGTGATGGAGTCATTCTGTTTGTTTCCCTCTTCTGTACCCTGCCACAATGGACTGATGACTTTTAGCATCACCTCTGTTGTCATCTCAGTAAAACTAGAAAGCATTGTTGTGGTTTTTTTTCTTCTTTTATCCCAGTATGCCCAATTATGATGCATATGTCTATATCCAGTTCTGTCAGATTTTTAATAATGCAGTAGTACAGTAAGGTCATTGGCATCTATTAAGGATTTCTTTCATGTTGTTGTGGAGATTAAGAAACTAGGTAAGTGCTCAAGTTGACCTAATGTCACTTGAGTAAAAGATGTAGTAATCAGCCGGAAATTGGTTAACTGCTACTCTCTCATGAATACATTTAACCTCTTGATCAGTGTGCAGTATCTGCAATTATGTGGTACAATGGAAGGTACTCAGTATTTGGTCAGTTAAATTCAGAAGTGATGGTTGGCTTTGTAATGCATGGAATAATTTCATAGTAATAATATACACTTGGCTGATGACAGATTCCTTTTTCTATCTGTTAGGCTGTCTATTTGAGCAAGGATGAAGGTAGTAGGAAACAAAATTGAATTATGAGATTGCCTGCTGTAAATGAGGGAGAAAAAATAGTGAGTTCAAGTTAAGTAAGAGAATTAACCTACATCTGGAGTTGGATCTCAGTGTATTTCATTATTCTCATAAAAACGTTCCAGTAAAAGCATATCTTGAACAAACTTTCCTAGGATGTTGCTGTTTCTCCAGAAACCTGTAACTGTGAATAAATGTTTTTGGAATGCCTGTTACGTGTCCTCTACCGACTAAATATGGGATTGCAACTAGTGATCATTAGGAGAACATTGCCTTTTACTCCAGACTTCCTTACTTTGTTGATTTGTAATGGAACTTCTGTCCATAGAGATCCAAGAAGACTTCAGTGAGGTAAACTATCTTCTGAATTAATTTAAATGTTGAAAAGCTTAACTGTTGCTCTCTACTGAAGGAGGGTGTTTATGTGAAGCAGCTGGACCATGTGTAGCGGAAAGTATTGAATCTTAGAGTGGAAGAAACAGCCAAAACACATTAAGAAGAACTATGCGTCCTTAAGAGAAAGTACATTAATGTATTGTCTCGTTGAGAAGATAGTGCATTATTGCAAGTGTTGAGATTCAGTGCTTCTAAAAGGAAAACGGGGCATCAAAATAAAAGGAGACTAGATGCATCACTGTTCAGAGTGATCTCAAAACAAGAACTTAAACCTAGCCAAAGTTTAGTAATTGTGGTTGGAATGGAGCTTGCCTATTACTGATCTCACTTGAGAATGAAACTTCTAAATGTCTAACAGGGATTATTCAGAATGTAATTGCTATTACTGTTTTGCCATGAGAATTTTTTTTAAGAATTTGTTTCCTTTTTCATATACAGAATCTGAAATATTCCACTGAGCTGATTGTTAGCAAAGCTTCAATTCAGAGGGTTTTTATTTGTTCTCTGAAAACATAGTGTGGCACTTCAAATTCTAAGACTAAAAATGGCATCGCTCCTGTATGTTTGATGTCAGGCTTTCTTTGGGGAGATATTGAGACAAAGAGTTCAGCAACTTTTGAAAAAAGGAAGAACATTTTGGTATGTTACCTCAGTTCTTGTTGAAAGGAGACCCATATGAGATACAGACTGTATTCATGATGTGCCTGTCTTTTCAGAAGGAAATTTCTTTCATGCTATTGTGTAATTATAGAAAACTTAGAAAATTGGAGGGCTGATTGCCTTGTTTGAATCGATGATCCAGCTATGCCTTTTGATGAAGTAAGAAGCACGGTGTTTGATGGAAAAGGCAAAATGGATGAAGCTGGCATATCTGTTGTGAATCATGCTCTTGTATATGTTCTGTCACTGAAAGAGAAGTTGATAAACTTACTTAAAAATTATTTGAAAAATTGGTTTGCTTCTGCAACAGTTTTTTTTCTTCTAATATTTTCATGACTGATTTATTACCTAAGGTAATAAATTAACCCTCCAAATTAGTGGTGAACCCAGAAACAAGTTGGTGCAAATAGGATTTTGTCCGGCAGGTGGCATGAAGACCCAGTGTGTCCCTGTGCTCTTCATGGAATGTGGCCATGCCTGCATGTGTAATTGTGACTGTTGGCAAGGTACATGTGCTTTCATGGGAAAAAGTAGTTTATTTTCAAGAACATTAAAATAAAATTAACAGAATCAGTAATATTTTCTTTTATTAAGAAACAGCAACAGTCAACCCTACTTCCCTAAGTGTAATAAATTGTTGCATCTATCTGCTAACCTGTGGTTTGCCATTTGTGTAGGTTTATCAGCTCCAGAAAAAGAGAATTAGAGTTTTGCTAACTGAGGAATCTTGAGCTTTCTCTGCTTGTGATCTGTGTTTTGAGTAATATACAGTGAGAATAATAATCTCTTAATGCATTCTTGGACCTGGTAGGTAGAGTGCATCTTGGACACACAGCAAGCCAGCCTGGCTTATCTGAATGTGTA
The DNA here is from genome assembly GCF_017639235.1 of Corvus kubaryi. Taxonomy (NCBI): domain Eukaryota; kingdom Metazoa; phylum Chordata; class Aves; order Passeriformes; family Corvidae; genus Corvus; species Corvus kubaryi. The sequence goes on along the minus strand of NW_024581096.1, from coordinate 1,819,807 downwards.
TTTGTGTAATGTGCTAAAGCGGAACACAAATTCAGTGGTGCTCTTTATCAATCCATGCAGTGATTATTGCCCAAAAGTCTTTACTTCTGAAGCACAGAAGAGATGTAAATGGAGAAATGCACTTTTCTCTGTGTGTGTGTGGGTAGGATTGTAATACTGAAGAAGATAGAGGATAAAACTGGTGAGAACTCATGGTTTTATTGTCAGGCTAACAATGCCTTCTCAGTGCTGTAGCTGGGGACTCAGAGGTGCTTGGAAAACACTCGGCTGGTAGAACATGTCTGTTTTCTTCTGAGGAGTGGTAGTTACCATGTTGCACCCTGAAAGGGAGGTGTTGGTTTCACATGGAACACTTATTCCATACTTTTTCTAAGCTCTTAGAAGGGACATTAGGCAAATATATACAGGAGCATAAATGGCTGTATAGATGAAATACTGTAGCCTTTTCACTTTGAATAATACAATATGTATTGCTCACAGTGTCTAAAATTGTATATGAATTACTGTGCTTGTTAGTAGTTAATGATGATGTTGTGTAGTTAACTTGATTCTGTTAAATTCATTAGTTTCTCAGAATTTGTATGTTAATAATTATTAATAAATTGGCTTTATCAATCTCAATTTTAGACAAGGCAACTTTAGCTCCTAATGCTCTAAAGTGTGAGAATTACTTTGCCTGTTTCTTAAAGTGATGTGCAAGTTCATATGGTATCACTGCATAGCTTCTATGGGTAAATTAAGTCTTCGAAAATAAATCATGAAAACTGAGTGGTGGATTGTCATTACCCCATTCAAGTAGTTTGTGATAAAGCTGGCCTGTATTCCCTCATTGACTGAATATCTTAAATATGCTTTCCTGTTAATAGTGAAACAACAACCTCTCCCGTGGTTGTATGAGAAAATTCTTGCAAAATATATTGCAGAGTTACAGCTCTGTCTGCTAGTCTAGATGTACAGACTGAAAAGGTATCTGCTGCTTTGGGTGGATTTCAGTATCCCTTATCTTGGTGATGGTGTTAAGTGTTGCTGTGTCAATTTTTGCTGCTAATTTTGATGAAACATCTCCCTTCCAGTGCTGTAGCTAATTTCAGTGACAGTTCACAGATAATAGAGCTTCCAGAACTTGAAGGAACAAGAGGCAGATGGATAGAGTTGTTTCCGTAACCCTTTTTTCCTCAGATAACATTAAAACCATTTCATTAAAGAAAACTCTTGAGTAGTGTAACAGTACAGAGTGATACTATAAGGTTTTATATTATATTTATATAATATAAAACCACAATTCCTAATATATTATATTTATATTATACTATAAGGACTTACTTAAGATGGTTAGATGTTGATCTGTATAAAATTCTTTGAAGATAATCTTCATTTTGATTCACTTCCAGAATGATTGATAGAATCACATCTTCCATCTCCCCGTGATGCCATGAAGATTTTTGCCTTTTCTTTTATACCCCTGTTGCACCTTTTTACAACTTCTGTATTCTTAGTGCTTTTTGCCTACATTCTTGGACTTGTTTGTCAAGCTAAGAGACTAAAGAGTGTAGAAGCTTTGTAGCCAGGGATAAGTGTGCCCCAGACCCCAAGGTCCTCTCCAGAACACATTCTGTAAACTAAGATAGAACCATCCAGGGGAAGGTTCCTTGGGGAGGGGGTCTCACTCGAGCCTCTCATTGGGGAATCTTTGATAGATATGCTAATTAGTGAAACCTATAATGTTATACCTGATCTTTTGGGGCATATTTGGCAGAGTGCATTTCGATGCATATGACCTGGATGTGTGCACCTGAGGATCCTTAAAATAAATACCAAGGTAAAATTCCTTTTCCCCTTCTAACCGTGTATGACTCTTGATTTCAGGACCAGGAAAAGGCATCACCCGCACCATACGTAGCTTTTGCTTTCATGCTTCTATGACATTACGTGATGATGATCTGGTATCCATTAAGATTTTGATGAAGTCCCTTTCCCCCACAACATTGTGGAATGACAGTATGGATCGTTTGGTGTGCGTATATATGTATGGGACAGTTGAAAACTTCTGGGTGATACAGCTGTTTTTAGAGATTTTTTTGTGTGTGTGTATGTAATAGAAAGAAAATGTGCTGTGTCTGCATAGGGTGTTTGAAACTCAGTGTGAAATACTGGGGGCAAATTCCTTTAGGAACTGAAAACATTTTCTGGATACTACAGAACAAGAATGTGATCTATATTATTTCTTGATCATATGCAGAGTATGATTGTTTTGGTGTGGAACATAAAGGTGGCTCAATTTCTTTTATGACCATTCAGAAAAATAACCTTGAGCTCCTTTGTGGAATTGTAATGCTGTCTTCCCTTGACAGTTTATTCTTTAAACTATTACACAAGCACAGAATAACCTGGCTGGGAAGGGAGTCAAAAGGATCATTGAATCCAACTCCTGGTCCTGTGCAGGACACCCCAAGATTCACACCGTGTGCCTGACAGCATTGTCCAAATACTTCTTGAACTCTGCCAGGCTTGATGCTGTGACCACTTCCCTGGGGAGCCTCTTCCAGTGCCCAACCACCCTCTGGGTGAAGAAACTTTTTCTCTAATATCCGACCTAAACCTCCCTAACACATCTTCATGCCTTTTCCTCAAGTCCTGTCACTGGTCATGAGACTGAAGAGATTGGTACTTGCCCCACTGCTTCCTCTTTTGAGGACGTTGTAGCCTCTCCACTCAGTCCCCAGGCTGAACAGACCAAGTGACCTCAGCTGCTCTGGCTTCCCCTACAGATCCATTGCCATCTTTGTTGCCCTCCTTTGGACACTCTGTAATACTTAGTCTTTTTTAAACTCTGGCGCCCAAAGCTGCCCCCAGCACTGGAGGTGAGGCTGCCCCAGTGCAGAGCAGAGCAGGACAATCCCCTCCCTTGCCCGGCTGTCGATGCTGTGCCTGATGCCCCCCAGGCCCTCCTGCCTGCCAGGGCACTGCTGACTCATGTTCAACTTGCCATCCACCAGGACCCTCAGGTCCTTTACTGTAGGACTGCTCTGCATTCAAAACCACAAAAGCACTGTTTGCAGGAGTTTGTTTCAAAACTGTTATACCTACAACATCCAAGGGGACATGCCCTGGTATGCTCTAATTGTTCTCTCTTCTCTAATATGCTTAGAGAAAGGCTGCATAAGAATTAATGTTAAACACTTCCAGGTATTTGTCATTAGAGTTTGTCCACTTACCTTGACTTCTGAAATTATGGCAGTTGAAATATTTTAATTTTTCTCGTAAGTTAGTTGAACAGTTTATCAGTGGACAAAAATACAATTTTTTTACAAGATTAAAAGCTCCCTTTTTACCTGTGCTGGGAAAAAGTTCCTGTTATTTTGGATTGCAAGTTATCAGAATATAAGGCAATTATTTCACTGCTTGTTATCTATTCTAAGCATATGAATTTTCACATTTAGGAAGAAAATAATTATTTTTAAAACTCAGTGATGGTGGCTGGACGCTGTAGAGTATTTAAGGTATAGGAAATAGCCCTGACAGAGATAGATTTAGGGGCAGAGTACAAATGAGTTTTTTCATGGTGCATAATTAATATGATTTATCATATGCTACCACCATGTGTAGTATGAGAGTTGCAGCCACACATGGGATATGTGTATGCATAAAATTAAATTTAAATTAAATCTGCATTGTAAAACTCTAGTTACATATTCATATATAGTTTTGCATGCTTAGGTTTTATCTGGTTGATTGGCTGATTTCCGTAATTACAGTGATTTCTAAATTTTCTTGGTTTTGTCAATCAATATTATTTTCTAAGTCAAGCTATATGATTAATGCAGAAAAATGGCAGTTGAAAGAGAAGAAAAACTTCCTAAATTTGTGTAATTGTCCTGAAAACTATCTTCTACCATGTTTCTTTGCAGCTTTAAATAAACATGGACTTAGCAGTATATATCTAAATTGATTCTGAAGCATCCTTTGCATTTAATCAGGTCAAATGCTTCATTTATAGGGGAGGAAAATTTTTGGCAAAATTTGAGGTTGATTACTGTAGTCCTAAAATAATTTTGCCTTCCCTGATGGGGGGGAGGAAAAAACAGTTTCTTTTTCATACACTATACATTCATACACATTTTATTTTGTGGTGCATGTACAACTGGACTGTGCCTTTCTGCTACAAGTGACGTGAAGGAATCTGTGAGGCATTTTGCTGTATTTTGTATATATAAATATAAGGATAGTTACATATAAAATGTTTCAAAGAGCATGGATTTTCCTTCTCAAACACAAATTCTTCCATACCATGGTCTTATCTACCATGGTTTTGATAGTGAATAGAACTGAAATAATAATCTGAAAATAATGAAAGCCTCCAGAAAAAAACAGCAGGCTTTACCCATTTTTAAACACGAAAATGCACTTTTGGCAATAAATAAAGGGATTCATAAATTGTGAGAGAATTCAGTGGATGCTTGCTTTCTTTTATGCAAACCTCTGCCTTTCAGATCCTTTCAATACACCTTTATAAAATGCAGCACAAGCCTAGGAAAATGCCACTTCTGGAATTGACTGTGAACGCACTTCTCACTGAAAGATAGTTTTATACTTTTCTATTTGGGATTTATCTCATCTTCCACTGGAAGGCAGTCTTCTCTTTGTTTCATTCTTCTGCCTTCCAGTATTATTTAGTAGCTGTACCAAATATCTTCAGCATATTGCAAAACTTGTGATACTTGCACTCTGTCTGTAGTTGATAGTTTCTTCATGCATGTACATCTGTGCTTTCTCTGCCTATAATCCTTTCTGTAAGTTGTCCTCCTGTGAAATTATAGCTGCTGTGATACTTGAGGTGTTTTGTTAGATCGTGGACTTCGCGCATCTGTGTCTGTCAGTGACACATTTCTTGATGGTACAACTTTCTTGTGCTGCTGTTCCAGTAATGACCTCTGACCTAGATGGCATAGGGTACTTTTAATTCATACATATACAGTTATATATAGTTAGATAGGTTGAAATGATGGTTGGACCAAAGGTAACTACACCTCAGTATTACTTCCTTTAATGAAACTGATAAATTGAGCATTGAGAGATTTTGTATTTCAGTGATTAAAATAAAACTTGTGCAATTATGTATTTAGATTGGGTGTAAAAAATGCAGACAGCCTTGCAGCTGAAACCTGCAAGTGTGTTGTGAGAGACGAATGGTAAGGTGTTGCCTCTGACCCTTGAAATGTGTCAGTCTTTGGTTAATTAGTTTTTGCCACCCTTACTGGAAGTGTGTAACAGCAGCATTTAAATCGTCATTCATTTGCCTGTGTCATTTTTGGAAACAGAAACACAGAAGAGATAGGATGTGAGGACACATGGATGTGAATGATTGGGATAGACTTTTAAAGTGTTACAAGAAGAAAGAAGATGACACTTCGAAATGGGAAAGGGAAAACAGGAATATTGGGAGGAACCCATAGGAGATAATGTAGCATTTTTCCCTTCGTTTCAAGCAGGTGAGAGATCTAGTCACTTTTCAGTTTAATTCTGTAAAGCAAAAAAGTTTTCACTGGGGTCAGCATGCTGCTTGAAGAGATGTTACTCTTGAAAAGTTAATTCAGGACGGATGAGTAATGTTTGTTACAGAGGAAGTCAGGATGGTTGCAAACCCCCTTCTGGCCTACAAATTTGTAAATCTATCAGCGTGTTTGATATTCCTTGTCTCCCTCTTGTGGAACTGGAATTTTGGTCAGTATGAGCATCTCCTTTCTTAACTAAAATACAGCTCTAATCCTGTCACTGAAGTCTGTGATGGCTAAGTTTTAAGCCGTTGACCGAATGTGATGGATGCAAGTGGAGCTGGAGACACAGAGGGATAGGGAAGGGGAAACATGTTTAGTTAATGTCAGTATGTAACTCAGATAAAAACTGGTTTTTTAGAATAATACAGTTGGGAGTACCAGAGAAATGTAGCTTAATGGGAGTGCCGAAATAATATTTTTTTGATTGTAACAAGTGTAAAACAATAATGTTAATGCATTTCAGTCATATGAAGAAGAGTTGAGGGTTGGGGGCAGGGAATTCAGCAGCCTTTTCTTCTCTGTTCTTCAGATAAGCTGTTACTGCTCAGTGTTATCCTTTCTGCAATCCTTTTTTTTTTTTTTTTTTTTGATTCTAAATGCCTTTGCTCCTGGCAGGTTTTACTACTATGGAATGTACATGGACTGCTTCTCAAAATGATGCAGTCTGACAGGAAATCAATATTTCTTTTTCATACTAGATTTAAGGGTGTGATTGTCATAGTTCTCATCTTAAGACTGTTAATGGGTGAATAGCTAATAGTATGGTGACAGCTTTTTGGGGGGGGGAAAAAAAAATCAATGGTTTGTTTAACCAGCAGCTTGGCAGATATGAAAACTCCACTACCGTTCCACTCCTTAGAATCTGTGCTTTCAGACATAACCTTTAAGGATCTAGCACCTAGTTTTTGACGGAGACGGGTTTTCCTTGCACCATTCGGGTTAGCTGAGCTGATGAGAGGCCCTCGGGCGACAAGCCCAAGGTCACAGCCGGACCTGCGGTGCCTGCACCCCTGAGACAACCCCGTCCTCTCTCCGCGGGTTCTCCGCAGCCTCACATGGGAATCCCGTGGGGCGCGGCTTCTTACGCGGTGCCGTTATAGCACTACTGCAGTTCCCACTCTGCAAGTAAACGAAAACTCGTTGTTCGTGGCTTTCGCGCCGCGAATAGCCCGGATCGCAGCCGGGGCGCGGCGGCGGCGCGGGCGCTGCGGGAGCGGCCGCCGGACTGCGCCCCGAAGTTGCCGGGGCGCGCACCTCGCGCGGTCACGTGCGGCGGCGGCGCCAATCGGCGCGGGCGTGATGTCAGCGCTCGGCTGCTGCGGGGATGCGGAGCGGGGTCCGGGCGGTCCGGCATGGCCAGGCGGCGCCGCGCGGCGTGAGGGCGGCGGAGCGCCGGCATGGACGAGCCGGGCATCCTGCGGAGGCGCGGGCTGCAGGTAGGGGCGGGGCGCGGCGCGGCGCCCGCGGGGCGGCCCGCGCTCCCCGCAGTTGGGAAGTTGCCCTCCTCACCTGCGGCGGGGCGCGGTGCCGGCGGGCACGGCCGCGGGGGGGGCACCTGTGGGCGGACGGGGCGCGGCGGCGACCGAGCTGCCCGGCGCTGGGGCGGGCTCCGGGCTCGTCCGCGGAGCCGGCGGTGCAGCCCGTTCCCGGGCGCTTCCCGGGGAGCCGCCGAGGCGGGAGCAGCGGCGGCGGCGCGGTTTTTCCCGCCAGCTGCGGTGCGGGCCGGGCAGTGGACGGGCATTACCGGGAGGGTGGAAGTTTGGCCGGCGCTCGGCGCTTTGGGCGGCTGCGGCGCACTTTGTTGAACGGCGGAGCGGGCGCGTCTTCCCGGGCGGCTTTGGGCTGACTTTTCGGCTGGCGTCCCTAAACTCTAGAAAACACCGTATCCCAAAGGGAGTGAGGGTTATTGCACAGTGTTGGTACCGTATATTGTTTGAACCCAAGACTCGAACCGTATGCCCTCTTAGGATAATGCATGAACCGCTCAAATAATTACATATGTACATATTTGTATACATATGTATATTGGTAGAGAGTGTATCAGTTAAAAACATGTGACTAGAGCCGAATAGAGGGTGTAGTTACTTTTTTAATATTTCACCAAAATGGAGCACCACCTCAAACTACATCATTACGGCCCATTGTTCAGAAAGCCCCTTTGCTCAAGTAGCTCTCAGCAATGAATGTACTTCCTTTCTTTTGTTTTCCTCCACATCTGCAATTTCAATGGGAGGAGGGTGAAAAAGAAAGCCTCCATACATTTGGGATCGTTATTCTTAAGTAATGTAAACCCCGATAAAGCAGTTAACATGCACTGAACTTGCACAGTTCTGAACTTTTTGGGACGACACCCTTTCTGATCAGTGCTTTCAACTTGGTGCTGATCCAGTGTGACAGTTCCTGTTAGACAGATGTACACAAGTAGAATCTATAGCACATGTTGTTATGGAGCATACAGAAGTCCTGGAATTCTCTTGGGCCTCTTAAAGAATCCGTTAGCTTTTCTTCAACTCCTTGTGTGATAACACGTGCCTGTGGAAAGCGAGTAACTTTCATAAAAAGATTTTGATACTTTAGTTGGTCCTTAAATCCTAAATATTTTCTATTAATTGATTGCCAAGTAGGAAGGAGAATCTCTGTTGCAGGCTGAGACTGTGGATGACAGCTTTTAAAGGATATAAAAGTTCCAAGAGGTAGATCTTCATAGTGAAACCGGATTTCCTTCTCTTAAACCTGCTCTAATCCATTTAGTAGTGTAAACCGGATTTCTGCCTTTTGACAAGAATTGAACAGCAGTCTGGTCTGATTAAGGGATAACTTAAGCCTCTGTGTTAAAGAGGTGTGTTGAGTTCTGCAGATGTTATTTTATTTTCTATAACTTTAACAAAGCAATTTTGAATTAATACCAAAAATATTTCACAGAACTGCTTACAGTCACCTAAGAGTACTGAAAGCTATACAGTAAATAATTCCAGTACCAGAGAGGCATATTCACACTTGAAGTGCATGCAGTTTTTGGAGATGTGTACTTCATGATTGTCCTTAGAATCTGGTCCTAGAGTGGAGAAAATCAGCCAGTGGTCAGAAGTGTTCAAGTTGACATGCTATCATTTAGAAGAAAAAGAAGATGGGAGGAGGAGAAATGCTGTTTACATTCAAGTTGTATTCATTAGACCTTTAAAGTGAATCCATCTTCATATAGTTCTCTTGCTCCCCTTATGTTCTTCCATTGCATTGTTTCTATCTTCATCTGCAGAAGAGAGACTGGTACGATGAACTTGTGAGCTAGAAAGCACATTTTGTGACAAGGGGTGTAGCTGCTGTTTAAGTTCTGTTACTAAATATCAAGTGTCTGAGTTGTGTGCTTTGGTGACCTTTTGATTTTATAGTACCTTCCAAAATAGTGACTTGGTTATTTTATAGTGGTAGTATATGTTTTTACTAAAAAATTAAATAACTCTTACTGTCTTTGTTTTCTGTGGGAGTAATCCATGTATTTTGTCTCTTCTTCTTTTTTGTATGTTATTGATACTCTCTTGTAAAGGTTATTGATTATATTCTGAAAGGGATTAACAAAAAAACCCCAAAAAATCAAAAGATCAGAACACCCCAAAAAACCTCACCATCAAAAAAGCCCCAAACAGAAGGCCCCGCGGGGAAGGGGCCGCCCCCGAATGGCAAAACAACAACCCCCAAAAAAACAATGGGGAAAAGGAAAAGGACATTTTCTGAGTGAAGACTGTTCTGAAATACCTGTGATCTTCAATATAAAGTCAGATAATTTCATATGACTTTTTCAGTTCTTTTGGTTAGAAGTAGAAATGATAAAAGCAGGTAAATCTGCTTAAAGGCTGTGTGCTTTCTCAGGCAAAGGTGCATTTAAATTAAACCAAAGATATAATGATAAATAGCATATGCGTAAACGAAAAGCCAAGTTGGTGTAACTTCTGGGGTTTTTTTTCTATGTACACAATTTGCTTCAAAGCTTGATTTACAGGACACACAAACCATTTCCTTTTAGACGGGAACCTGATGTAGTTGTGTTTAGTGCCTTGTACCATCGTGCTATGTTCAAAAAAAGCCAGGAAGCAGCTTGAATTGAATCTCAAAGTATAAGCCTTAAGTAAATATGCAGACTTGGATAAATCTTGTTTTGGCTTGATATGTAAAAGATTTTTCTGTTGCTCAGGCTTCTGAGAGAAAATGAGCCTTTAATTTGTTGCAACCTGAATACATACATCTATTGAATCTTACTACAACCTCTTTCTTGTGTCCAGTTACTTATGTTGTTTGTATTCATAGAAGAAAAAAGCATCTGAATCTGTAGTATGTGCTCCTTTTCAGTGATGACATTCTGAAGGTTTAATTGCGAAGAACACTTTTTTTGGTAAGAAACCTCAGGATAAAATTGACCACTTCTTTCAACTTCTAAGTTTTTAAAGTGCAATTTAGTATGGATTGAAATAACAATTTCTTGAAAATAAATTTGAAAAAGGTGAAAACAGCTAATTACTTCTTGCACATTTTAATTACATTCTTAATTGCAGTCTGCTAACAGCCTGTGTTTGTAGTTGCTTGACCAAGCAGTGTACTTCATACTGCCTTAAACCAGCAGCTCTGAACCCACACGATGGTGGGCAAAGGTAGCATGTATTTCCCTGAATCTGTAAGAAGGATATGGGAGTGTAGGAGAAACCTTTCTGCCAGATGCAGCCAGCTTCAGTGATGCTTCCAGTGCCGATTAAGCATTCACTTTGTCAAACAGATGCTTTGGGCCTTCACTTTTCCTTTTGCTAATTTCACTTTGCCTCTGAATGGCTGGTAAACAGTGTCTTGTAAATCTTCGGGTAATTACATGAGCTTTCTTAATTAGACTTACAGACAAATTGACCAACAGCAGGGAAACCAGCTATACATGAAACCTCTCAAATGTCAAAGAAAATGCTGTGTTTATTTCTTTTCTTGTCTCTAGGTATATATACACAGCTTTTTTTCAATGCTGGAAAATTTTCGTAGGGAATCTAATCCTTTAAATTCAGGATGACTGTGCTGCATTGTTTACAGCTATATGATTAGAACCAACATGGAAAATTCCACTTGAAAATCTCATACATGCATTGATTTGAGGGGGGAAGGAGGTGAGGTAAAAATAATTTAATCACAAAATTCAGACTTATTACTGTAGAAATGGAAGTAGGCAGTGTAAAGGGAAATGTGGTGTAAATGGAGAGGTGATATTTTTGTGGAATTGAGGAAATCAGTTTATACCAATTCCATATGTTTCTAGAAAACATGGCAAGGGGCACTGTAACCTTGACTACTCCTTTCTTCTCTCTTCAGTACAGAAAAACACTTCTTTTTGTGGATAGATGTTTTGAAATTTGGTACATAAATTGTCCAGACGTTTGCAAAAACTCAAACTTTATGGATTTTTCTAAGTCCTTGCTTATTGGCTCAACTGAAAATGCATTCTTAGAAATCAGAAAGAAAGGAAAGAACTTCATGGAAAAAACGGCCTTATTTGCAGCTCCTAAGCAGGTGACATTTCTTTGGAGTAGAAGGTTTAATGAAATCTTTCTGAAAAAATGAAAATTGACCTGTGAAGTAAAAGGATCATCTTGGAAGCCACACTTTACAGCAGAGGAAAGGAAAGAAGTACACTGTAACCATCTCTTTTCTAAATGCAGTTCATGTTTGGGAATGTGTTTGTTGGGTGGTCTGCTGAGGAAAAAAATGATAAAAGTTGGAGGATATTAGTTGGAATTTGGCCTGGTGTCTGTTGCAAAGTGAAGAAAAAAGGGTGGAAAAGTCAATCTTACAGATCTGGTTTTGGAAAGGTTCTTAATTTTCATTGTTTTGAATACCGTATGTGTACATCGGTGATCTCTAGGCAAGAGAGACCTAATCTATTGTTTCTGCTGGTGTTTCTGTATCGGTGGAAATGGTTTTACAGTATCAAAGGGGAGTTGTGTAGTTATGTATCAGGTCTGATGTATCTCTCTGCCTCTCAATGGGTGTGTGGAAGAAAAAGTTTGTGGAGGGCATGGAACCAGAGAAGATTAAAAAAAAATAGTTGCAGTTTGCAGGTTCCAGTAGATTCAGATTAATCAGTTAAGAAGTAGACAGGATATAAGTCTTCCGGGTGTTGTATGGGAGCAGCTGTGTGTCTGCACGCTGCATTCATCCGCTGCCTAGCAGTTGTGCCCAGTCCTGCCTAAATCGTACCACCCTTGCAAGCTAAACTTCTCTACATTTACTAAAACCTAAAAAAATTTGAAGTGATTGAGGTACTCAGAGCTACTTAAATTGTGATACTTGCTCTGTCATTTTATGAGTTTTTTACATGAGCAAAATACATAGATGTAAAATGCAAAAAACCCCCCAAATTTTGTAAAACCGTGGTAATTTTTTTTTTTCCTGTATAGAGCCATATTTATTTTTGAGTCGTTCTATACACTGTTATAGAAAACAGGGCATTTTAGGTAAAGAGGTGTGCAAGTTAGAATAGATGTTTTCTTGGCTTAAATAGTGATAGGCAGTGATAGCTACCTTTAGAAAGCAAAGGACCAGCCTTCCGAGAGAAGAGACACTGAGATAAGGAACATTTTTCCTCTCCTTCTTAGCTGTCACTTGTGCAGGCCTAATAGAGTGTACAATCTCTTGATCAGTTAATTCACCTCTATTTTCCAGACATTCATGCATTGTTACATGTTTGTCAGGTCCTCTAAAATGCTTTGTGTCAGACATATTTTGCTATTATTTGAGCTGTGAAAGCTTTTCTGAAAGGATTTTTTTTTTTTTTCTCCTCTGTCTTTTCTATATGTTGTGGACACTTATCCTGGAGTCCAATATCAAAAAAAGAAAAAAAATGAAAGGAGAGCCCCGTTCTGCATTCAGAGCTAAAATATTTGGCAAGGGGCCGAACTTGGTGTCTGTAGCCCATGTCACAGTTCTTACTAATACCTTCTGATAATTGTAGCAACATTTCTTGATAACGTCTACAATATGTCACAAATCTTGTTTTATATTGGATTTGGAAGGCAAAACATAAACTTAACATTTCTTTGTGTCAAATCCTTTGGTGAGCTCAGTGGTAGAATCTGTAATGATTTGAACTGATCTCAGTTGCGTTCTAAGGGTCATAAAATAAAGCGGCTTTGGCATCCTCTGTGTACTTGTTAGCTCCTGTTTCTGAGTCACTTGGCTTATTTCCAAAATCTATTCGTGTGGGGTTTTTTTTTTTATTTTTTTTTCTTTGCCTGTTTTGTTGGTAACAGTAGGAATAATAGCTGCGTGAAGGACAGTAGCTTATTAAACCAGGATTTTTGTTTTAAAGTTCTGTGAAATGTCCTTGGGTTGACAAATGGTTTTACTTACTTTGTCACAACTAATGAAACTAGTAATTGTCTGTATTTTCTTTTCAAATTTTTTTGTAAGATGCTTCCTTTGAGTTTGATGCAGTTTTGATTGTGATGCTTCTTCATGTGTCATATTTCTTACAATGATTTTAGGTTTGTTTTCACCAACTGATACACTACATTTGCTTTAAAAGTCAAAAGTTTTAGATTTGTTAAGTTAGCGGTTTTCTCGAAATTGCCCACAGGCTTTGAGATGCTATTAATTCGTTCTATTAGATTGAAGCAATACTTGCTTCAAATTGCTTGTAACAGTACCAGTTATTCATTTGAACATTAAAATTACATAAAAATCCATAAGTTATTGTTATGATCTCAAAGCAGAACACTCAATACTGCAATTTTGTAGTTGTTTTTGGTCTTGTTTTCTTGGCTTTACTTTTTCGCCTATATGTGTAGCACTAACTTCTGCAACCCTAACCGTATTCTCTGTCGGATCCTTACTTCAGCCAGTGTAAATCAGAACAACATTGTTTCCTGTCAGCAACTCATGCTTTCTGTAATCTTATTCAATGACTTTGTCTCAGTTTCTAACTTGTGTTCCTCTTGGATTCCCTGTGCCTCTTCATTCAAGTCCCCCTTGATTTTAGGTCTAAAGTTTAGTGCTTCTCAGTGGCATACAACAGCTGGGATTAGAGACGAAAAGGATACTTGCACTCAGTGTCTGTGCCCTTGAGGAAAATCAAGCTCTTCAGAGACTTTAGCAACTAAACTCCAGGTTTTTACAGTGCATGTTTTGTTTGGAGTACTTTGTCCTTTTTGAAATTCCTTTGTTTTGTATATATATGCTTGGCTTAGTTTCATAACACTTCCATGACATCTGGTTATCCTCCCCAACCAAGACACTATTTCAAAGCAATGGAAGGTGCGCATTGAAAAGTATTACAAAATGGATGATTTTTTAAGCATTGCTATCAGAAGTGGGAGATCCAATTTTGCAGCAGTATATAAAAAATTCCATCCTTGTCTAGGTGCTGTAAAAGAAAATGTTGTAAGTTATCAAATTTGAAGAAAATGTTTTAGTAATCAAAGTTACAGTCTAATTAAACTAATAGATGGCCCTTGGTTAGAAGATGGTCTCATGGTGATTGGTAGTTCCTGTTAGGAAAAAATATGTGTTTTTCTGAATTTCACTTTCAGCTGTCTGGAGCCTGGAAATAGTTCAGAATATCTTCACTGCAGAATTGACTGAAGTGCATTGATATGTTTTGTGGAGATAATGTCATGTTACAATTCTTCTGATTGTATTTTAGCCCTAGAATGCTACACCTTGAAGTGTGCATGTTTTTGCACATGTTTTTTGTATTTGAATATTCTTGGTATTCTCTATAGATAAGTAATGCTATGTCAAATACAGAAACATATCTGAAGATGTTTTTCAGCTAATGTAGATTCCTCCCTTGTCCACAGTGTAACTTTCTCTATGTGAAAAGTAAGGAAGACGTGCTAAAAAGTGTTACGAAGTGTGTGTTGGCTTTAACTTCTGTTCTGAGTTCTTTTGATGTGAAAAGGGGTTTTTTTACGTATTTTACCACTTTGCTTTAAATTATGCCACAAGAAGAATACCATTTCAGTTGCTCTAAAAAAGCCCACTTGTACACAAGTTGTGCAGATACATTAGGGGAATTTAGCAGTCAGAATTTGTGTGCAGAAGAACCTGGAAGTATTCCCCAAACTCATGTTTTCTGAATACAACACTCCAGGCACAACTGGAAAATTTAGGTTATGAGTGGAAAATTGATTTTAGGACTTCAGTGCCACTTGGGAACACAGCTTTCTAGTTTTAAATTACTTCAAATTTTTTGAGGTTTTAGTAAATGTTGAGAAGTGCAATAAAGGAAGGAATAATATAAATGAAAAATTAGAGCAAATGTTTATGATGAGGGTTAGAGCTACATTTCATGTTACTCTGATTCTATATTCATGTGCTGTTCTCTTGCAGTTCTTCAAGACAGAGTAGTGTGTTTGTGTTTGAACATAAAAGATTATCACAGTTTATTTGGTGTAAGCAAAGTCTAATAATGCACCATACTTGATCAGTATCAAGTATGGTATATTATTATTATACTGACAATGATAAATAGAAGGCTTTAACATTCAAACATTTATAGTGTTTTCATATTTGTCACTTTTGCCATGAGTATTTGCTCCTGTCTGGAAGCAACAGTTCAAAATTGTTCTTAGGTCAGGGTGGCCAAAATCTACAAATTTTTTGGGTTGGTTGGCAGCAGAGAAGATCTGAGGTAGGGAGTATCATGTTTATGACTTGAGGAGGGGCTGTTACTGCATTTACATGCTTTGTTTTGTGATTGTGATAAGACATTTAGTCGTTAACAAATGTATTTGTAAGAGATGGCTGCAAAGACCTCATTTTATTTGACCCTGATCATCTGAAGAGACCAGTGCTTGCTAAACTGGAGCAGCATCTTGACTGACTGTTGTTTCAGTTTAATTTCCCAAATAGTAGTTGTCTTTCTTGTCCATGCTCTTAGGACCCTGCATAGCTTTACCCCTCATATTTCCGCATAGATTTTTTTCATGAGTCTTTGGAATTGTTTTATGTTGCATGCAATTTGCCTTACCACTAATGCCAACTTTGTTTTTCTTCTTTTTATCTTCCGGCTTTCTTACATTCTCCTTATGATCGCAGCAAAATGCTAGTCTTATCTGATTGAGATTTCAGCTCAGGACTTGCATATTTTTGAGCATTTGTGATAAGACTTTGGGAAAACTGATTCTGTCTCATTTTTTATGGTGTTCAGGGGTTTTAGAATAGAATCACAAGAGAACAACCACCTTTTTTGTGTGTGCATTTTATTTTCTCCATTTCTGTTCCTGTGTATTTATTTGTGTTTAGGGCTGATGTCTTTTAGTAGTTTCTGTAGCACGTTATGCCCCTTCCTTTATTTTAACAATAAGAATGGAACCTTCCAGTTAGTGTTTTAGCACTGCTGCAAAACACAGTAGTGTATGCTTTTTGATTGCCTGTTCACCCTAAAGACACCTTCAATTATTTCAATATAATTTCTTTTTGATGTGGAGTCTATCTGACAAATCAATACTAACCTCTTCTGATGCTGAATCTAGTAATGCTGGTCCGGCTTACAGGTTCATGATGTGTGTTTTCCTGTCTTAAGGCTCTCAGGAGATACATGGAGAAGATTCAGTCACTTTTAAATGGATGAGTTTCTGCAAAGGAACTAGTCTAGAAAAAAGATCTTATTTAAAGCGCCCATTTTTCATGTGTCTTCTCTCTCGTACCATTGAGGAAGTAATCAATGAGGATCCTGTCAGAAATTAGTTCTTGCCCTTTTCTCCTGCAAAATGGCCCAGTGTTGTTTGTTTAAATGCTGTAATGATTGTCTACGTAGAAGCAGATGTGATTAGGGAGAAGAGGGTAGTGCCATAACTAGGAGTGTTAATGGGAGAGTGTCTGGCACACTGATGTGTTAGACTGCCAGGCAATTTCAGCACACATGGTAGTTACACATTTTTGTTACCCAGAATTTAACATCTATGGCTGTGCTGCAAGAATGGGATACAGGAAGTTGCCTGAGATGAGTATTTCCTCTGCCAGTACTTTCTGTTGCTAACAGCTTAATTGATGCAAGATGCAGTCCTGGCCTTTGGTTTGTGTTCTATTTAGGAGATAACTTTCAAGGGTTTGTTTTCTTACTGTTCAAAATTGAAACTACATGTGTTGCTTTTTATTGACGTGATTTTTTGCCTTGGCGGTAAGGATTGTCAGATGTACCGTGATGTGACATTGTTTGTCAAATAACTGACAACTTGCAACTTTTTTAAAAATTCCGTAACTACGTAGGAATCTTTGTTGCTTAACTGTGCTTTTTCTTTGCTGTGAGATGCCTCTGAAGCAGAAAGAGCTTTCCTGATCAGCCTGTAGAGCTTGGCGCAGAGCCTAGTTAAGTATTACACCGAAATTCTAAATTTGGGGTGGTGGGGATCGGCAAGAAATGAACATCTTACTAGTTAAAAACCAAGCCAAACCAACACCCCCCCCCCTCCAAATCCCAAAACATTTCACACTTCCTTGAATCTAAAGCTGAGAGGGAAGAACTGTGTATTACAATTTATAACTTGGTCCTGCCCCCACACTTGGCACACTGAATTGCCTACTGTCAATTGCTCAGTTTTACAAAAATAAGTAATTTGAATTCAGTGTACTTTGAAGTCATGGAGACTGTGATGCAGGAATATGCTACGTTGTTTGTTACCTCTTGCACCAGCACAAGGGCTTGCATACATTTTTGGCTTACACTATATTGTCAGAAAGGTAAGTTCCAAGCTTCTGAACATTTGCTGGAGTTGTTCGTCTGTGCCTAAATTGATCCTCATAGTTTTGTCATCAATCTGTTGCATTATTTGCATGTCACTTTGAGTGATTCAGTTTTTCCACACTGTATATCCTTCAAGTGTTGGTGAGTTTTCAGTATCACGTCATGTAAGCAGAGTAGGTTTTGCTATCTAGTTTTGTGAGTTTTTGTGGGAACAGAATGTGTGCAACCTCCCTCCCTCTCTGCACGTCTCTGCTACCTCTATCTCTTATGAAGTATAAAATTATTTCAATCAGTTAAATTAATCTTTATGAGAAAAAGGCCCCCAGTGCCTGCAAAGACTACTTTTTTCCCTTCTTCTTAATTATGAAAAGCTGATTAACCAATCTGCACCTGTAATACTGAAAATTTGAAACTAATTTACCTTTTGAGTCTCCCTAGATGTTTTGTTTTTTCCTCCTTCCTAGTGTCATATTATCGTTGAAACAGGAATAGCATTTCATTATCTCTTTGGTAAGTTGAAACACAGAGGAGTTTATTTGTACAAGACTGCAAGGCTACTGGTGACCTTAAATTTACTGATTGGGGCTTGTTACCATGAACTCATAACCATATAACAGATAGAATGTAATAGAATAAAACAAAGATGTCAAAGTTTTATCTGCTAATACAGTTCAAGCACAAAGTATGAAATGATTGTAACATCTGGACGGACCTTGTCTAATCACCAGTAGCTTCTACCAAGCAGATACCTGATAGAGATGGCCTCACAGATCTGTTCAGCAGGTAACCAGTGCCAGGAAGCTGTGCATAGGAAGAAATGCTAATGCTGATGTAGTATGCTGACTTTCAGAGTGGTGTCATATAATTAGTAAAAACGTAGCTGGGTAATATGGTGAATTAGTGTTGCAATTATGCTATTGAAGGTTTTAGTAATGTGAAATGACTTGATTCTATAGCTATCCCACAATATTTACTGCTTTCTTCGCTACATCCTAAAACTATTGAGCAATCGGAAATTGAATGGTGTTTTTTGTTGGTGGTATCTTGGCCCCTTTGAGGCAAGAAGGAAAGAGAAAAATCAGACCAAACACATCACATTCTAAACCATCATTTTTGTTTCTAATTTTCTTATTTGCTTTGTCTTTTGTTGTATTTTTGCTGTACTCTCACAGCTGTATTTACATAGCCCTCCTAAATAGATGAATGATAACAGGGTAGCATTTTAACTTTGTTTTACATTGCAGTAAAAAGAAAGAAGAAAGGAATCTTCAGAACATTAAAACATATACAGTGTAGTGGTTTGGTACTTGAATAGAACAGCTGCATCTAGAGTGAGACTGTGGAACAGGAGGTAGATTGCCACGTGTAAAGAAAAGTAACAAAAAGTTAAGATACAGTCTTAGCTATGACAGCGGGCCTTGGCCACAAGCTTTGCTGTAGCTTTTGCTAAACTCAAATGCCAGGGTACTCAGGCTGTGCTGTTGGACACTTAAGGATGTGGCAGGGACTTGAGTCTTGGGCACAGATGTATTTTGAGATAGCCAAGGGCTAGTCTTGGGGGAGGAAGCACGTTTAGATAGATCATGGTTTGAGGGTGTGTGTAAGGAGGTATTCTTCAGTATGACACTCATTAATGTAAAAGCATTGAAATAGCCTCATCGGCATTAGGATTTGCCCAACTTGATGTGGATGGAGTTGTTGCTGTGAATTATTTTTCCTTCAGTGCTAAATATTTGCAGATCTGTCAGGGACCAGCTGTGGTGAATTCAACTCCTCTGTGTGGAATTTCTGCCACTTTTTTCAGATCCTGGTCTGGCAGCTAATAAAAATGGAGAGGGACAAAAAGGGCTCTGTGGCCACTTCAGTCTGGAGGTAGAAATCTCTTCAGATAAGACCACGTGCTTGTGTCACTTGCTGTTCTCACTTGCTTGTCTCTTGATACTGCCATTTTCATGAGAACAGCCAAACAGTAAATGGTAGCTGCTCTTTTTGGAGCTTTTGGTGTCAGTATTAAAGCTTGTACATTGTTGAATTAGCTACCAGCCTCTGAAGCCAAAAAAACATATTTTCTCCTCACAGCTGTTCTCAGGCTTCTGTGACTTCAGTAATAAACTATGTAATAATACACACAATACTTATTGCCTTGTCTGTGATGCTTTTTTTTTTTTTGTGGGGTGTGTGTTTTTGGTTTTATGTGGTTTTTTTTTTTCCCCCCCAAGGTGTGAGTTTCCCACAAGATTATTTCTTGGATTACTCGCCTGTTGTAGCGGGTTGGGTTTATAACCTAATCTTCATCTTTAGGACTATCTCTGGGAGCATCTCTAGGAACTGAGGTTTTCTCCTTTTCCATTTGGAGCAAAAGTCCTCATCACTTCCATCTCTCCCTGTCCAAACTTCTCATGAAATTACAGCTGCGTCAGCATCTGCCTATCTCAGTGCAGGTGCTTTTGCTCACAAGCACGAGTTGAACACTCCACCCCCCATATCTTTATGAAATTATAACGGGTACTCTGATACATCATAGCTTCACAACAGAATCTCAGCTTTAAGCATCTCCTCTTTCTCTTCCCTCAGGTTTTCAGCTCTTCACAGCACTAAAAGGGTTAATCTCACCTAGCCCTTGCAGCTGGAATGTTGCTTATCACTGTCGGTCACATGAGCTCTGCGGACAGCGGTGCAGCTTTAGCTGATCTTGGCCACACTTGAGAGGGGGGGGAGCCGAGCTGCTCCGGCTCCGGCTGCCCACAGCAGGGCTGTGGGGGGGTTCCGCGGGTGGAACAGGGCCCATCAGCTCTAGGATGGCCGTGGCCCGGCCCAGCCTGGCCTGAGCAGGGCCTGGGCCGGGCCTGCCAGCCCCTGCACGGGGCCCGCAGCCGCCTGTCCCAGCACCGGAAACGAGACAGAGAGGCTCTGCCTCGGAGTTTCCTATTCTTAAGTGTGCATCACAGAGGCGGTCGCAATTTTAAGTGGCTTAAAGAATTGTCCGTATTCAAACTGGCCAGCTGACAGGTTCTGTCAGGTCACAGAGGAAGCTGTAAGCACTCCTTTTCAAGAACATCACTTCCGAGACTATGCTAGCTAACCCATGACACCTGTTAAATGAAATAAATTTCTGTCTCTTTCTGCTGTCATGCCCATTTTCTACATGCCATCTAACTAAAATACCTTACCACAGAATTATTTAGGATCCTTCAGTTTTTCCTTTAGCTGTCCTTGTTGATGTGAATCATGTTGGCCTTTGCAAGGAGATAGTTTTCTGACTGTAGTTTTATTATATCAACTTATAGTTGCAACTAACCGATTCCTCTCTAAAGGGCATTCAGCCTTCAAGGGTATCATGGATCCACTGTATGTGCTTTACTGGTAATAGCTGCACCCACTCTGAATGCATAGTCTTTTCAGTGTGTAGATGATTTTTTAAAATTTTTTTTCTTTTTATTTTTTGCTTTTCAAGTGAAAGATTGCTCTTTCTCTGTGACATTGACCTTGGTTTGTCTGCCCTTAATAGACAGTCCTGTATGGAACAGTACCTACAGCTGACTTTGGCAGAAGGTTTCTGTTTTTATCAGCTGAAATGCAATACTGAGGAACATGATGGTCTGGTGCAAAACCTGTATGCACACAATCTAATGTCTCCAAAGGCCTAAAATACTCTATATTGAACTTTCCCATAGTGACAGAACTGGCTTCTTTGGAGCTTTTTCAATCTCTTATTGATCTCAGTTGAACCTTCACATGTCCTGATGGTAAACTTTCATTTCTACGTGGTGGGACAGTATTTCATCAAGTCTACCCATCTGATTATTTTGGGCTAGAAAATGAACTGTTAATATATCCTGATTTAGAATGTTGTACTGCTGCATCAGCATGGGTGGTGTCATTGAAGCCACAACCCACATAAACGTTTAATAGTCTGAACTCTGACTTTCCTTTGTCACAGGAGTAATCACATCAATATAGGTATACATTTTTGCTCCCAAAATGGTATTGGTACTGTATTGGGATTTTTCCATGTGTTAGCTGTGTTTGTCCCAGCTCTCAATTGCTTCTGAAATGTATTCTGAAGGAGAGACGGGAAAGAAAGAAAAATGCCAGTAAGAGAAGAATTCCAAGTTTCTCAGTTAAGTAAAGGATCCCATGTTAAATTGGTTAATAATATGGGAGAAGGTAGGGCCTCTGAAGATCAGCACTTTCTTTTGCTAGCTAATGTCCTGATTATTCTGACTACCATTGTTTCCAAGCTGTGATAGAAAGGAGACCCTTTTCAAGCATCCATTGTTAATATTAAATTTTATGTTAGATTATAATAGGAAGGGCATTGGGAAATTTTAAGAAGAAATCGTTAAAGGAGAAATTATAAGGTCATCCAACCCTAGTACTTACTGCTAATTTTAGTCGGTTACACCAGTAATTTAATGGTGTGTTATCAAATGACATTACCATCAGCAGAAAAGCCCTCTGTTTAATAATCCTCTGTTGGATAACTGCTTCTTCTGTAATGCTGGTTCTGTTAATTAGAGCTAGTTAGCACTACTACTGTTTTGGATTTGGTGAATTATGATGTAATCTTCCAAAGGTGGCTGTAATCTTTGATTATTTCCACCAGATCTTTTTGAGTTACAGGGCTGGTTCTGTTTGCATGGTGTCATGCTAAAAGTAGAAGTTTTTTTGTTAAGGAAGTATAAAAACTACTTTTATAAAAACACTTTTTGAAAAACAAGTCTTGAGATCTTGAAAAGTACTTGCTGAGTTGAGTAGCATTGTATTTTCATTTAAAGTAACCTGTGCGTATCTTTTCAGAAATAGGAGCAGGTCTGTCTTATATTTGTGAAATATTGTGACTTCTTTTTCAGAGAAGACTCTTACGAGAATTGTTTATTGGTTCTGAAAGAAAAAAGAAAAAAATAGAAAGTAAGAAAGAAAAAAAGAGTCTTACAAATTTTCATCCTCTGACTCCTGTGATTTGGAGCAGGCATTTCACCCATATCTTCTCCCCTTCAGACGCATACCTGAAATAGCAGACTGTAGAGTTCATACTTGCTACAGCAATGAGGGGCTTTCCAAATTGGAAAGTTTGTGGAGAGATTAAGACAAAGTATTTAGAGTGTCTTGGGGAAGAAACTAAATGTAGGTCTTCTGTCTCCTGGATATTAAGCAGGTAGACGGTTTTGAAGCAGTATCTCATATCCTGGAAAAATCTCTCGTTGTGTTGCACATGTAATGAAGACTGTCATGTTTCAGGTTTTTTTTCAGCTGAATGCTCTTTCAGGTTTTGCTTTCTAAGAGAAAATACTTACCTTTTACCCGTGTGAGCCTGGTCTTTCTGTTTTCTCAGGCAAGGACATTAATCTCTGTTAGGTAAAAGTCTCTAGAATATAAGGTGATTAATGAAGGTCTGGGTGGAGAATGTGAATCTAGAAAAATCGTATTTTCCTACAGGAGATTCTGATGTTTATGTTAAAGCATAAATCCAGTTGGGTGGATGGCTAGTGGGTTGGGGCTTTTGTGTGTAACTTTGTAAGTTGATACAGAAAATGTAAGATAATATTTATACTTTGGAAAAGTGAAATGAATGTTTAACTTTAATGTGTGTATTTAGAAGTGGTCACGTATACATGTGTGTATATGTGGATTTATAGGAGACAACATCATCAAATGCTTGTGAATAATACATATATAAAAGCCTTGAGAGGCTGTCTTTTAAAGCAAATGCTTCATTTTCTTTCTGATGTTTGTAGAGTGGTATTACTGAAATTGATTTAATAAAGCTTTTTCAAAGTTAGTGAAAATACAGTTCAGTTAAATACTCTCCCTCTCCCTTCTCCAACATCCTCCATTCCATCCCCTCCACGATCCATTGCCCCCCTTTTCTCTGTTTTTCCGCCCCTTTCTTCATTCACTGTCAGGAAGGGATGCCTCAGAAGAGTCATTTCAGCTCAGCACGCCACCGTCAGAGACTAGTGGAACCATCAGCTACAAAAGTGAGTGCTTTTATTGAAGGACCATTTCTAAAATTGAATGTTGTGTCAGCAGAGGATTTGTTGCTAAAGAGAAGCTCTTCTATGTGCTTGGTGGGGAATTTAGTTATTTTTACTCATCTGCAAGTGATATAATCACTATCTCTGAAGCTGAACTTCAGCACTGAATTGATTCCTACTCAAGTGCAGCAGTTGTTTAACTTTAAAAAGTTGGGGGGAGATTTTTTTTTGTATCTGCAAAGTGTAATAGAAACTATATGAAAAGTTCCACTTTGCTTTTATCAGTTTGTGTGATGTCTTTTTGTAAATCCATGTGCAGTTCATTTGTCTCATTCTTAAACAAAAGGCTTTAATTGAGTAAAAAATTTGGCAGGGATATGAAAAATAATCAAGCACTTTATTACCAAGCGTTATGATGCAAAAAGAAGTTTCAGAGTAAAAAAATAGACTGTCATCAAAAGATGATATGAGCAGATACAATAGCAGTTTTTGCTAGTTTGTAACGCTGTTCCACCTTTTTAAAGATGTACTCGGAAAACTTGGTAGGCTCAGTGAGGGTGATGTTATTATGGAACTTTTAATAAAACGTACTGTAGTGCATATTTTAGAGCATTGGTGTTCATCTGTATTTATTTTGTGCTACTTTTTTGTGAGAGTCCAGGAAAAAAGAAACTGTGTATCTATTACTACCACTGCCTGGAAATCCCGTTTTTTACTTTATTTGAGATATTGCAGGATTGATTGCATTATTTACATACAACTTTTGATACAGGTTGAAGTAGGTCTACAGTAGCTGTCCTAGTCATGAAAGAAAGGCCCCAGTTTTATATTTTGCCTTACCTTCTAATTAGAATTCCAAGCACTGTTGTCAGACTGATTCTTTCTGTTGCTATATGTGTTCATTCATTAGGTATTAGTAATGTTGACTTTTATTGTTTCTTTCAGCATGTAACAACATTATCAGTACTAAGATACCCTTTTGGGGATCTGGGGAAGGGCATTTTGGGGTTTAAGTAAGCAAGAGTAAGTGAAACACACACATGCATACATACACACATACATATATATCTATATATATGTCAGCCCGTTCTCTTGACCAGCCGCTTTCTGTGTGCATTACTTTTTACTGGAATCACTCCAAGTAATTACCTCAATGTGTAGAGCCTCAATGTGTAAAGGCAGCATGTCTACTGAAATGCAGTTCTGTGGACATAAGTGCGCTAGGTTTTGCTCCCTCCTCTTGCCTAGTTTTCCTGCATTTTTTCACTGTGCCCAGTGCCCTGCTGTGCCTCTGGATATACTTTGTCAAAGGTAGGTGTGCTGTCAAAACGTCAGTGTGGTAGCTGCAGAGTAACCTTAGTGTTTGCTCTTCTGTTTTGTTTGGGACAGAAGGACCAGAAAAAGTCTTGACTGGTTTCTAGAGTCCTAAGCCACTGTCCTTTAGTGTCTTTGCTGCTGGGGGAACATCCTGATGCATTGGGAGTAAGTCAGCAGCTCAGCATCCAGAGAGGGGCTGTTACCAGAGACCACATCATGCTCCACCTCTCCCCCTACAATGACTGCCAGCAGTTTCAGAATGACCATCTGCTTAGAAAAGACTTTTCATTACATAGTAAGAACATTGTTCTGGTTGAGTGTTTTGTTTTGATTAAAATGTGTCTGAAGAGAAAAGAGAGGAGAAGAGGGAAGAGAAGGGAGAGGAGGGAAGAGAAGAGAGAAGGGAAATAAGAAGCACTTCTTCAGTGCCGGTGGGAAAGAAGAGAAAAACTGCAAGTTCATAGTTCTCTGTGATCTGCAGGTCATTCACGTAATCTCCTCCCTTGCTGTCCTGGTGAAAATCTGGAACAGTAGTCTTCTGAGTCTTGTTCTTTGGTAACATTTCACTGAGCGGACAGTACTCACACATGGCAAGCCTATAAAACTAACAGGTAGCTGTACCCAAGAGAAGACAGCCATGCCTTCTCTTCCTTTTCTCTGGTACACATTTCTCAGTGAAGAACAGATGCCATGCTTTATGTCCTAGGTATATATGCCTTTTCTTATCACCACCCTTGCTGTGTTCTTGAGATCAACTACATCTGGAAGAACTGTACATCCCTGGTTTGATTGAGATGATTTGAAGTATTAATTTCTGTTTGTTTCCTGCCTCTTCCTACATGCCTTTTCCCTTCTTTTGTGTGTGGGTCAAATGCAGGGACTTGGATGATGTGCTTTGGGCTCACACAATCATGGAATTGTAAGAGTTGGAAAAGGTCTCAAAGATCATCAGGTTTAGCTGTTTACCCAGCATCATATTCACCATTAAACCATGTCCCCTAGTGCCATATCTGCACGTCTTCTGAACACTTCCAGGGATGGTGATTCTGCCACTTCCCTGAGAACCTTGTTCCAATGCCAGACCACCCTTTCAGTGGGGAAATTGTTCGTAATACTCAGTCTAAACCTCCAGTGACACAACTTGTGTCTAATACCTCTCTGGGTTTCAAGTCTGGGAAATGTCATGTTAACCTGTGGTCAGACCCCACTCAGGTTGGCCCAGCTGATGGAATGTAGAATCTGGATTTGGCCTTGGCAGCTCAGCAGAAAGTTTTGGAGTAGGGATATTGGCCGGTGATTATAGGACAAGGTGGCATAGTTTGCTGCTCTACATGGGACATATCCTGAAAGTGAACATAAGAGGTGTGAGAAGGTGGTTTTCATCATCTTTTCTCAGGGATGTTGGGGCTGTACTGGAGTACTGCTCCATGGACTGAAACTACTCAATAAAAGGAAGGAAGGCAGATCTGTCCTGAAGCAGGTGCTACAGCTGATTGTGTGCTGGTTGGAGGAGGAACCCTGAGCAGATTTGGGGAGAAGTATGGCACAGTGCACTGTTTAACAAAGGTGGGGGCAGCACTGTGTTCTTCAAAGGCTCATCTGTGTTCCAGGGACATGCTTCAGGCAGTGTGAAATTATCAGTATTTGCCACTCAGATCACTCTGAAAATAGAGTAGGGAAGTGCTGTTAGCACAGAGCCTCTGAGAGACAAACTGCATCTTTCCTTTGTATTCCTGCTTGCACTTGAAGAACTATTGTTTTCTGTCAGTCACCTGCAGTCTGCTTCAAGTCAGTAGGAGTGTCGTCAGAATCCGTCTTTCCTGTTGTGCGTCATGACCACCCTTACCAGTAGTTGCTGTGACAACCTGACCAACAAGCACTCTGCTTGAAGGAATCCATTTGCAAAGCAGCTGATGAAGAAAGCCCGTGACTTTCTCTCATGGAGTTGTAATTTGCCTGGGAAAGTTGAACTCCAGTCATCTCAAAAAGCAGTTGTCTCCCAGTCCTACCAAAGACTTAAGCTGCATACTACTTGTCCCTCTGCAGACATACCTGCTGCAGTGCCTTTTGACAGCCTCCTCTGCCACTTGGGCCTACAGATCATTGATCATTCATTCTTGGGCTGTGGGGGAGTGAGAATGCTCTCCCGATCAAGACTAGGAACATGGGTGAGAGTCAGTTATGTAGGTAATTCCAGAGCAGGAAGCTGTAGAAGGGCAAGACTGGCAGAACTTCTCCAGCTGCTTGTTTTGTCACACTCATTCATTGCCTCAGAAAGAGCCGTCAGTTGTTCCTGCTGGTACAGGTGCACAGAAGCCTCATGGTCTTGTGGTTATGCTAAAACAAGGACTACTTTGCCTGCTTTTAGACCAAAGATGGCAAATTGCCATCAACAAATCTCACATGCTTTTCTATAAGCTTGCTAATTCAGCTCTTCCTAGTTTAAAAAACCACACCACACATAAACACACACACACATTAAAAAAGTCCCCACAAAAACCAAACAAAAATCCAAATCAAACAACCTTGTTACTTTGAAAATGTTGTTTTGTGTCTTGGCACTGTAAAGACTGGTAGGATCCCTTTTATTCGTTTTGCCTTCCTGTGCAGCAACTGTTTGCCCAGGTGGCAGGATGTAATGGAAGATCAGGCTGCACAGTTTGCAGGGGCTGTTGCCTGTATCAGGGATGCTATTTGGGCTTGGGGGAAGACCATCACAAACTCGTAAAGGAGTACTGTTTTTGTGCCTGCATTCTGCTGGGCTTTGTCCTGGCATTTCATTCTGCATGTCCTGAGTTGCCTGCATCTGCCTCCTAACCTCGTGATTATGGGAGAATGGTTGTATTTGGGACACTTGGAAGCAAAGCAGTGTGTCTCATGAGAGCACCAGCAGTGCTGAGTGAGTCAGAGGACACTGAGGTACAAATTGCCCAGAAGATCCTTCACCTGTGGTCAGCTGACTGTAATGATTTACTTGTGTCTGCTTGTCCTAGACCCTGATGAAGTGTATTTCTGGGTCAGTGACTTGGGTGACCCAAAGCAGCAAGGGACATGCTGTGTTGACTTAGTGAGACTGATGTTTCCTGAGGGGAGAGGATCTTGGCCTGCCCTGTCAAAAGAACGTGAACTCATGTTTGTTCTGATGCAAATCAGGGAAAGCTAAACTTCAAACAATTACACAATCATAGTGGGATTTGGGTTGGAAGGGACCTTAAAGATCACTAGTTCCAATCTTCCTGCCATAGGCAAGGATATCTTCTGCTAGACCAGAGCTCCATTCAGCCTTGAACAAGTCCAGGGATGGGACATCTACAAGTTCTCTGGCCAGCCTGTTCCAGTGCCTCACCAACCTCACAGGAAAGAATTTTTTCCTAATACTCAATCTAAACCTGCCCTCTTTCAGTTTGAAGCCATTACCCTTTGTCCTCTCACTACATGCCCTTGTAAAAAGCTGTCTCCATGTTTCTTAGACTCCCTTCAGGTACTGGGTGGCTGCAGTCCACCTGCAGGTCACCTTGAAATCTTCTGTTCTCGAAGCTGAACAATCTCAATTCTCTCCACCTTTATTTCACAGGAGACGTGCTCCATCATTCTCGTAATTTTGATGGCCTCCTCTGGACTCACTCCAGCAGGTCAATATCCTTACTGTGCTGAGGACCTCAGAATGGAACACAATATTCCAGGTGGGGTCTCAGCAGAGCAGAGCAGAGGGGCAGAATCCCCTCCTTGGCCCTGCTGGCTGCGCTGCTTTGGATGCAGCCCAGGACACGTTTGGCGCTCTGGACTGTGAGTGCCCATGGCTGGGTCTTGTCCAGCCTCTCACCCACCAGCACCCCCAAGTCCTTTTCAACAGGGCTCCTCTCAATGTGCTCATCCTGAAGCTTGGTACTGGAGGTTGCCCTAACTCAGGTGCAAGACCTGATGAGTTAAACCTCATGAGGTTCCCGTGGTCCCACTTCTCTAGCCTGTCCAGGTCTGTCTTGATGGCATCCTATTCTTCAGGTGTGTCAACTGCACCACTCAGCTTGGGGTCATTTGCAAATTTGCTGAGAGTTCACTTGATCCCTTTGTCTCTTGTCATTAATGACGATATTAAATAATGCTTAAGGACCCCTGAGGGACACTGCTTGTCACTGTCCATTGGGATTCTGAGCCGCTGATCACCATCTTCTGCGTGTGACTGTCCCAACCAGTTCCTTATCCACATAACAGTCTACCCACTGCACCCATTAAATCCATCTGTCTCCAGTTTAGAGAGATGGATGTTGTGGGGGACTGTGTTGAAGGCCTTAGAGAAGTGCAGATAAATGATACTGGTAACCCTGCCCTGGTCTGCTGAAGTAGTCATGCCATTAAGACAATGTGATGTATAGAAGACACTGAGACACAGGGGATTCTGACTTCTCTGCTTGACCTGCTGGGCTGGTTTGGCCAAATTTAGAAATATATCCTCTGAGAGAAGGCAGGTTACAAACCACCCCCTCCCCCCACCAGGTTTGGGAAGAAAAACTTTTTCCTCGAAGGAAAGTGAAAGAGATAAAACCAATTTATTTAGCAAACACATAGGGAAAAAATATACTAATGCTAAATAATGAAACCTCTCGCTGTAGAGAGAAAACCTGGGAAAAATTCAGGTTCCTTCTGTAGATCTCTCTCTCCCCCTCCTTGGAGCTGGGACGGGGTGGTGGGCCCACCTCCAGGGCCAAGGCCTCGGTGGAAATTCCTCCCAATGTATTCTGATGTTGAAACAGTCCAGCAGAGAAAAAGGGAAATAATGAAATCCCAGGAAAACAAAAGTTCAGCTCTTCGTCTCTGTCTCTCCGGTGAAAAAGCAAGCTGAAAACTGGCTGGAGAGCAAGCTGCTTCCTCCTGCTCCCACCGCTGCAGAAGCAGACAGGTTTTATCTCTGTGTCCTTGGAACATGAAAACAAGCTGCTTTGAAAAAGTACACTTTTGTCTCTCCCCTCTCAGGCTCAGTTTAAAGGCATAGAAAGGCATATATACTAATTTGTGGGCATAGTGCAGTGATAGGGAATACAACATCAAGTCACCCCAAGACACCTGCAAAGCAGAGTTGGTTCTCAGATATATGTGGAAGCAATATAGATGTAGTCTATACATAGCTTTTGCTGTATTACATTGCATTAATGTATTTGCATTAGTTGGTGGTGCCTTAGTATAAAGGATTGTTGGTTAATTTGTTTGCTGGAACTTTTTAGTGGGTAACAAATGTGGACACAGGTAGACAAAGTTAAAGAAAGTGCTCCAGGAGTAGTGGTCTGAAAGACAAAATAAAACATGCATTTATAAAGCCGTGAAAGTGAACAGTTGAATAAAAATCAGTTTGATATGGGAACATGGAATTGAGAAAGAGTTACAAGGGAAAGCGTTTGGGTAATTTTCAAGCTTTTTTTGTGTTTCAGTGCGTAAATAAAGCTGTATTCTGGTTAGGCTGCAGGTATAAATTACAAACATCTGTCTGTAACAATTATGAAGATTACTCAGAATTTTGTTAGCTTGGAAAAAAACGCTGTAGAAGAATAAAGTAAATAAACTCCAGACTGGTTGTGAGGAGAGAAGACAATTCAGCTCAGTTTGTTAGCTTTCACACACATTCTGGTGTGAGTACCCTATCAGTTAATTACAGAGCAAAGTAGTCTTTCTGCAACTCACACTGAACAATTCCTGCAGAAGTTTTAAAAAAAATCTGATGCTTTCTTACTTATGAAGTAATTTCTGAATTTAAAATAGTAATTTATTTTACTTTTTGAGCTGATAAAATTTTTCTGTAACTGTTTTCTCTATGTTAGTGGCTCTTGATTTGTAATTGTAAAGAAATAGTTTGCTGTTAATAGTTGAGGACCATGTCTCTACCTGTTAAACCTAGACTGAAGGTTTTAAATAGTTGAGAGGTCTCATTAAAAAGAATAACTTATTTATGCATATTGATAATAAATGGCTGGATGGATCAGCTGCTATTTTATATCTTTCTAGGCTCCACCTTAAATAAATTTTAAATCTACACTCCTAAAATTTTACTGCTATTTACCGTAAAATCAACACAAATCAGAGAGTCTTAACGTAAGAGTAGGATACTAGTGTAACTTGTTCATCATAGGATCTGCTCATAAAAAAGAAATCATCTAGTAGGTCGGGGAGCACAGAGAACGAAGCACTATTCCCTAGCACTCCTCTCTGGCAACAGCTGACAGAAGGTTGATTTGATGACCAATTAATTGCTAGAAAGTTATGTTTACCAAAGGTTAGAGCGTCTGGCAGATGTATAAATAGAAGCAGAAGACGTGTTACAGTCAAATATTATGGATGTACCCTCCCTAGCAAGCTAAGATTGTGTTCCTTATAAAATTATTGTCCTGAACAAGTCAGTCTGTCACTAGTGTAATATTCATTGCACTAGATAAGTTTTGTAAGTTTCTACCCCAAACTGGGGAAGAAAAATCCACAGTATTCCCTTTTCTCCTTACTAAAACTTTAGTTCTGTACAAGGCAATACCAAGCTATAATTAGATGTTTTCAGCTGTTACTTCAGATGTGTGGTCTCTATCTCAGTGTTGCTTGCATGCTTCCCAGTCGATTAAAAATAGAAGTAGCTGTGCAGAAATTGTATTATAAATAATTTGGCTAGGATAAATGCTAGTATGTATGCAGAAGAATATTACAGAAATGTAAAATCAGTCTTAAAATATAGTTAAATTAGTCAGCATGCATCCTCAGTTAGGCGTGGAATGGCTGCACAGTATGGACACAAAAAAAGCAGTGGAGTGGGACCAAATTGTGATTTTGAAATGTCTACTAAGAACTGGGGTGGGGGAAGTGTCCGGTCATACCAGTATTGTGAAGTATCTCATACTGAGATAAGGTTTGTGCCTTCAAAAAGTCAGGTGTTCTTTTTTTCCACTGAGAACTATGTTATTCACAGAATCACGTTGTTTAGAAAAGACCTTTAAGATCCTAAGTGCAATCTTTGACTGATCACCACCTCCTGACCAGCTAGTGCTATGTCCAGTCATTTCTTAAACACCTCCACCGTCTCCCTGGGCAGCCCATTCCAGTGCTTAACAACCCGTTTCTTTCTGATGTCCTACTTGAACCTCCTCTGGTGGAGCTTGAGGCCATTTCCTCTCATCCTGTCTCTTGTTGCCTGGGAGGAGAGGCCGACCCCCACTTGGCTACATCCTCCTGACAGGAGGCAGTTGTGGAGATTGATAAGGTCACCCCTGAGCCTCCTCTTCTCCAGGATAAACAATCCCAACTCCCTCAGATGCTCCTCATAGGATCCACTCTCTAGGCCCTTCACCAGATTTGTTAGCTTTGTTGCTCTTCCCTGGATACACTCCAGTACCTCAATGTCTTTCTTGAATTGAGGGGCTCAGAACAGCACAGGATTCAAGATGCAGCCTCACTTGTGCCAAATACAGGGGGACAGTCACTGCCCTGGTCCTACTGGCCACCCCATTGCTGGTCCAAGTCAGGATGCCATTGGCCTTCTTGGCCACTGGGCACACCCTGGCTCATGTTCAGCTGCTCCCCAGTGTTTCCTTGCAAGCCACTCTGCCCCAGCCTGTGGAGCTGCCTGGGGTTATTGTGACCCAAGGGCTGGACCCAGCAGCTTGGCCTTACTGAACCATCATCGGCCTCAGCCCATGATCCAGCCTGTCCAGATCCTTCTGCAGAGCCTTCCTGCCCTCCAGCAGAACAGCACTCTCATTTAACATAGTCTTATCCATGAATTAATTGAGGGTACACTCGGTCCCCTCATCCAAATCAAGTAAAGATTTAAACAGCATTGGGCCCAGTACTGAGCCTTTGGGAACCTCACTAGTGACCGTCTGCCAATTGGTTGTGGCACTGTTGTCCCTAAAATTGTTGTCAGCTGGTGTGCAGTAAGCCAGTCTCACACACAGATCTGCGGTATTTGTTTATTTCATATTTATGCATAGATCAGAGCTGTGTGGTAAATCTGCAAAGCTAACACCCATTCTTGAAACTTTACACTATATATCCACTTTAGCAAACAAATATAGGCATGTTGGCTACAAGTTATCTTGTTCTCTTATTAATTAGTATTCTACGTTCTATTGGTTTAATGATTCTCTTGCTTCTCATTCTAATTAGTCTGCATGCTCAGTCCTGCTCTTCTTTTGAGTCAGTGGGTTTCTTGTTCCGTGAGTCGAAGGTCACAATCCCCCCTGCCGAATTGCCTTTTAACCAATTGTCTCGTTGTGCAGCTGCTGATTGAGCTGCGGGAGCCTGAGGCCAAGAGGCCGTGAACTGGCACCGATCCCTTGCACTACAAAGTGCATGAGGCTCTGTGGCACCAGCCAGATGACAACAGAGAACAGCAGGAGCTGATGACTCAGCAGAAAGGCCCCAGACTTGCACAGGGTATAAAAGCCCAGGTGGTCCTTTGTTCAGGGTCCTTCCTTTGAGGCTATGAGGCCTGTTTCAGGGGTAAGCCAAGACCTGTTTCACAGCCCTCTTCTCATTCCTTGTATCTCTGGGTGAAGCATTATTTCTGACCCCTGAGATATCAGCACCATTCATCACCACTCTCTGGGCCCAGCCCCCCAGCTGGTTTTTAACCCAGTAAAGAGTGCACTTTGTCCAAGGCGTGGGCTGACAGTGTCTCCAGCGGAATGATTTGGGAGACAGTATCAAAGGCTTTGCTGAAGGTAGACTATATCCACAGACTTTCCGTCATCCCCCCACGTGGGTCACCTGATCATAAGAGATCAGGTTGACCAGGCAGGAGCTGCCGTTCCTAAACCTATGCTGGCTGAGCCTGATGTCTTGGATGTCCTGTATGTGCTGTGTGATCACATTCAAGTCATCTGATAACCTTCCTGGGTACTGGATACATCACTATGTACTTATTTTACCTACTTATTGTAGGTAAGCACAGGAAATGTGGTTTAGATGAATGGACAGCGAGTCGGATCAAGGACTGGCTGAATGGCAGAGCTCAGAGGGTCAGGGGAGTAGAATCCAGTTGGAGGCCTGCAGTCAGTGGTGTTCCCCAGGGATCAGTGCTGGGTCCAGTCTCACTCTACTTGTTTCTCACTGACCTGGATGAAGGGATACAAGGTTCCCTCAGCAGGTTTGCTGATGATACAAACTGGGGGGGTTGGCTGATACACCTGAAGGCTCTGCTGCCCTCCGGCTGGACCGTGGTAGGCAGAAGAGCTGGTTGGAGAGAACCCCAGTGAGGTTCTAACAAGGGAAGAGCAGGGTCCTGCCCCAGGGAGGAATAACCCCAAGTACCAGCACAGGCTGGGGCTGCCCCACTAAAGAGCAGCTCTGCAGAGAAGGACCTGGGAGTTCTGGGGGATCACAAGGTGACAATGAGCCAGCAGTGTGTCCTTGTGGCCATGAGGCCCAGTGGGATCCTGGGGTGCGTTGGGAAGAGTGTGGCCAGCAGGTCAAGGGAGCTGATCCTCCCCCTCTGCTGGGCCCTGGTGAGGTCACATCTGGAGTGCTGTGTCCAGTTCTGGGCTCCTCAGTACAAAAGAGACAAGGAGCTCCTGGAGAGTGTCCAGCAAAGGGTCACAAAGATGATGAGGGGTCTGCAACATCTCTCTTATGGGGAGAGACTGAGAGAGCTGGGCCTGTTTAGGCTACAGAAGACTGAGAGGGGATCTCATCAATGCATATAAATATGTCAAAGATGGGTACCAATATGTTGGTGCCAGATTCTTTTCAGTGGTGCCCAGTGATATGACAAGGACCAATGACACAAGCAGTTTCACCTCAACATGAGGCAGGACTTCTTTATCTTGAGGGTAGCAGAGCACTAGAACAGGCTGCCCAGGAAGGTCCTGGAATCTCCCTATCTGGAGACATTCAAAGCTCAGCTGGATGTGTTCCTGTGCAACCTGCTCTAGGTGACCCTACCTTGGTCTGACCCTGCCAGATGATCTCCAGAGGCCACGCAGCCCTAACTATTCTGTGATTCTGTCATCTTCACTAATGAAATTAACATGGAAGAGACACTGGTGCTTTCCCTGACTCAAATATCTTGGTGGCATGACTGCAGAAAAGGTGAAAGCTGATACATTAGCCTGCCAGTTTAATCATATAAATCAATATATGAACTGGGAGGAATTTTTTATACTATTCCCTCTTACAGACTCAGTTTAGGACTGGCTTGTCTCCTTCGGGTTTAAAACCAGCTAGGAAGTGTAGAGAAAAAACTATTGTTGGCTTTCTTTTACTTTTGTTTCATGTTGAATAGATAAAAATCTGAAGGTGTATCTTCTATTATTCTTTTATCTTTTTATTTTGTGAGGGTCTTTTAGACTAGTCGCACAAGAAATCTCTGTGCCTTTGGAATGTTCTTCCCATTAATTAGCAGATATTTCATGACAGAAACTTGCACACAAACATACTAGACAGAGGTATAAATTTCAGTAACCTTCACTGATCCTGTTAGACCGTATTAAGCTAGTATAAATAGGATTATCAGTCAAAGGTAAAAGGAAATTTAAGAAATGTAATGCTTGCAAAACTTAATACACCTGCCGATGTGATTTACTGTAGTTTCACTTGAAACAATTATTTTGCCATATTGGACAAGGAGGGGAATGAAACTGTCTATAAAATGGCAATAAACCAAAAAGATGATCTGGGTCCTAATCTCATTTGATCTAGAGTGTTAGTAGTCCGAATAAAAACTATAAAATATACCTGACTTTATTGCTAGCACATACAGAAGGACCAGGTAACGATACAAATTGTGGAAAAGGATTTATCACAGTTACATGTTTGCTTTTTGTATGTAAGAAAGATTGTCTGTCCACTGTGTTTTTCAGCTGAAAACCTTGTCTAGGCTGAAGCAGTGCTTTATGTCAAGAGTTCAGAAATTCTTACACACAGTGGTACAGCACTGGTCCAGTAATTTGTATTTTTATCACAAATTATTCCAGTGAAAGTGTCACTATTAGGAAGATGGCGTTGTGCCTCAAGGTAGTTGTTCCTAGATATCAACTTCCTCTCTGCATCAGAGATTTTAAACCTGAGATTGATACAGTAGATATTTGTGTTGTTGCACACATTTTGATGTTTTCAGATGAAAATAAAAACAGCAGACTGACAGGGTTTGGGTTTTGTTCCCCTTCTCATAGGGAAAGGAATACTTAAACAGAGCATTGAAATTACCAAATAACATTTTTTCCTGTCTTCCTGGAGAGGATACTCAAAATTGAGGTTGCAGCTAATTAGAGAAGCTGGGTAACATCAGCAGGGAGAGCAGTGTAGTATCAATATGAGAAATGGGATTTTTGTCGTATTATCTTTGGAGAGGTTGAAATCAATTTTTCTTGCTTTTGGAGTGTATGTTGACTAGTAATTGAATATTCGTGAAAAAGTTCGTGCTGGGGGTGTCCTCTTGCCTACCATATAGGAAGAGGAATAGTGACAATAGCCTTCTGCAGTTCAGCAGCAAACAAATGTGGCAAACAGGCAGGACAAGGTAGGATGTGTAGAAAAGGCCCATGAACAACTATGTTTAGATTAATTGAGTTTAGGGCATCTTCAAATTTTTCAAGGCATTTAAAGCCCTGTAAGAAACCAAGCTTCAGCTGAAATTGAACAAGCTAAAGAATCAAATATTGGGAGAAACACGTGACTAGAGTGTTGAAGTGAAAAAATGAAGTGTGCATTTTGACTAAGTGGTATTCAGAAATGGGATTGATATTTACCTAGTTATTTACCTGTAGACAGTCTCACCTTTTCCAGTGCAACCCTTCTTTGAGAACTTGAAACTTTCTTTCACATCAGTGGAGTATATTACTAGTAGGTTATGTGGGATCAGTTGAACTGATCAAATGTGAATTTATAAAAACTGATTAAGATGTCAACATTAAGCAAAATCTCTAATTTTGAGACCTTTAATTGCATAAGGGGCAGAAGATCTGGAATCATAAACAGCAAATATAAAGTATCCTTTTTCTGCAAAAGAGGTATATCTGTTGAAAGGGAAAATGTAGTGTTTTTTCATTGCTGTTCCATGTGATTTTCCTGGGTGAAAAAGTGAGTTATTTGTGCCCTTTGTTTCTGGTTTTCCCCAAGTATTCCCCTTATGTGTGAAGAGCAGCTGCAGAGCTCAGCTCTGCGGATCTGAGAGTGGGCATTGTGGGCACAGTAATGCTTTGACCAGACTCTGTGACTCAATTCCACTGAGCTTAAAACTTAGTTCCAGTGAACTTTGCCCTTCTGGCTTGGTCTCCTCCAGCTGATGATTGTGAACATGTTAAGGTAGAGGAAGGCCTGTATTTTGCTAGTGCTAATCAGTCCTGGAAGAAAGAACAAATGTGTTTGGACTTTTTTGTCCCTTCTCTCCTGTTCAAAATGGCTAACAGAAACTGTTGCAGTCAAAACCTGAGTGTAGGCAAGTCTCTCATGCTGAAGGCAAGCTTAATAATTTTATCTTCTTGCTACTGATTTCAACAAAAGTCAGCAGCACCTTCTGAATGTATAACACAAAACATGATTTGCAGCTGGGGGAAGGGAGACATCTAGATTCTTGTGGGCATAATGGTCTTTAGCAACTACACTGCTAAAGAAGCATTGATGCTGGCCACTGTGTGCCATGGTAGTGTTTTTTTGTTTTGCTTTTTAACGGTACACAAAATCTTTTGTAGGTATACCCATATAAAATTCACTGCTTTCTGTTTGATGAAAGAACCTACAGATTCAGACAGAGAAATCACTGGCTTTAGTTAAACCATGGATTTAGGGTTTTCTGGTTCTGGTTAACTGTATAGTTAGTTATATTTGTTCAGGTGAACAGTTGTACCATTGGCTGGCATTTATGTTTCGTATGACATTTTTTTCTTTTTCTTATCCTTTTCCGTTAATATATGATAACACTTTTAAACTCTGGTGATGGGAATATTCATGTGAACTTGGCAGCTGGGATCTGTTGAGTGTTGGTGTTTCAAACACTTTGCAGTCCATGCATTTTCTCCATTAGTCATGTGCTGATGTACTTTGCCAAGGGGTGAAATAAAAGGACAGCAGATCAGAATGAAGCATAGATTTTCAAACACTGTGTTAGATGAAATTTTTTTGTGTACTTCGAGGTGGAGAGTTCAGCGTTTTCACACTTTTTTCTTAAAGAAACATGGTTATTTATTTATTTTTTTTTTTAAATTCAGCTAAGAGTGCAACATAGTGTGCAATAATCTGTTAAGTAATATTTTTCTACTATATTTTACTGTGAATTATTTGAAATAAGGAAAGATCACACCACTAGAAAATAAATGCAAAGATTTACAGAGTTAATGTTGGCAACAGTCAAATTGCTCTCTTTTCAGAAGGGTACGTGCTTCTCATTAAAAGAGGGTTTTTGCCTTTTACTAATTAAAGTAGGTAGCTACTCTCCAAATAAGATATCCTGCATTATTGTGATAAGGTAGTGGAGTTGATGTGTTCTGCCACTGCTGCTTTTCGTGGAGAACGTGAGATCCAGCAGAGATAATGTTGTTAAGCATAGTCTGAATAGTTCTTAACCGCATTCCTGCTTCTCATTTGAGCAGTAGGTTACTGATACAGTTTGAGAGGGGTTTCTTTATGATGGTTTGGTATGTCCCTGAAGCATTGAGTATTATGGACTCCATTGGGGTAAACTAGGCATGCCTCATTTTCTATGCTGATGAATTTTATTTCCATAAATGGTATGTTTGTAGCACTTTTGATTTACTTATTTATTTACTAGCTTTCTTTTTTTTTTTTCCTCTGGCCATATCAGTTTGGTTATTTTTTCTGTTTCCACCATATAAAAATGATACACAAAACTACTTCAAGTGACTGACTGTCTTTTCAAGTTCTTGATACTTTCTCTGAACGGACTGTTGTACTTCTTTGTCTTCTGTACAAAAAAAAAACCAACTCCATTTGGGAGTGTTGCTGTTTTGTATCCTTAAACAATGTTTTACAAGGTAAACAAAGTTCTTTTGCTTACTAAATATTATTACCAATCCTGCAATTGAAGGGTTTTCAGACTATAGTGTATTTCATAGGAAAATCCTTACTGTTAACTCATGGAATCCATCTGAAATGTTTCATGTTTTTCCATACAGATCAGTGATCTTACTGCTACATGAGAATTTCTAGAATACTATGCAAAGCAAAACACATTTAACTGCTGTTTACTTAGTTGAGGCTAGTCTATTATAAATCTTAATGTTGTATCTGGTTCATCTGTAAGAAAATAGATTATTTAAATTGCTCTTGTACGTGATAAAGTTTTTATTGTATGGTTTTTTTATGTAGCCAGTTTGTCATTTTTCTTGATCCAGTTAATTTGCATTTAAATTGATAATGCCTGGCACCTGAATATTCCTTGCATCACATCTCAGAACACAGAACTGAAACAAAGGTATGTTTCTCCTTTGAAGGATACAGTCAACTAAGGAGATAAAAATGAATTGCATAGAATACACAATATCAAATTAGGTAAAATGCGGCTTTTTTTGGCCAAGTCTGAGCTTAAGTGCCTCTTCACTTCTACAGTATAGTCCCATTACAGTCTGTGGTGGTGTTGCTAATTTGCAACACCATTTGCTATTTTGGGGATGTGAGGAGAATACGTTACCATACAGAATAATATCTTTAAATTTTGAAATGCACCATTAAGAATGTGCAGAATTAAGAAGCACTGTGTTTTGTCTCAAGGAGTGTTCTGCTGTCAGAGGACAACTGTGAATGGAATCTTCCTTGAGTAGTGGTTACTACCTTCCAGAGCTTGCCAGTGCAGAAGTGGCAATTTTTGTTCATGGAAATGCTTGTGAAGATGTGATCTTCACAATTGATCAGTGAGATCAATTGGTGAGAGTACACAATAAGCAAGCAAAAGCCCTGGTAAACTGATGGCTCCATCTGAATGAGTAGAAAGAATCTGTAAGCCTTGATCTGAAAGGCAGAATATCAGACTTTACTGTGAGGCATCGATAATGCCTGGCTCTTTGGCAGCAAGTGTGGAAGAGGAAACATAATGATCTTGACTTACATTACCAGTGAAGGATATATTGGTGCAGTTTTCCTGAGAAAAATGAATCTAGAATTGCATCTTGGACAAGACTAGAACTCAGACTGCTGAGAAGGAAGTGGTGCAAACACAAACTCACTTGGGTCATCTGAAAAGAAGAAAAGTTTTATAGTTACACCTGCTTTGAAAGAAATCAGAACCAAGTGAGAACACCTTGACTGACAAAGAAAAGACCTCAACGTATTTTCTGCCTCTTTTTGAAAATTGGTTAATCCTGTATTGAACTGGAGTTTTTAGGGTCAATAGCCACTCCTGAAATTCCACCTTGATGTTAATAGAATACCATTTCTTAGGCAAAGGCTTACTTAAGTTCCTGGAACCAGGAAACACTCTTAAGTTGTCACAGAAACGTAAGACAGCTTTGCCAGAGAAACAAAACTTAGAGCAGAAGTTGCACATTTGGTGTGAGACACTAAAACTTGTCATTTGTTGTGGTTGATCTGTCTCCACACAGAGTTCACTGCTCTGTGATTCAAAAGAACCGAATGTTGGCAAAGTTGGAAGCAATAAAATAAAAAGCATAACCTTCCACTGCCTTGCTTAGAAGGTATTTAGAATGGATTAGTGCAATGACTTGATATATTATAAAGAGGTCAAGATTAGCTTGTAAAAAGCTCTTGCACTTCTGTAATACCTTTCTCTGATAGATCGAAACAATACTTTGCTTTGTTATTTGCACTGCTTTCTTTCCTTATTCCCTCATCCAAATGCAAGATCTGCTGTCATCCCCTAGCTTACCTTCAGCAAAAACATAGTAATTACTTAAGAAGAAATCCTTCAAATTTGTTCCTCAAAGCAGTAGTCTTGCTGTCATTGATGATGATAAAAAGGTGAATTGTGTGTCATTGCTGATTTTTTTTCTTTCTACTGTTATTAATGCAGTGATAATGTTACAATTTTAACTTGTTAAGATCTAACACAGATTGCCAGAAAGCTGTCAGATGTTTATACTTTATGATGGATAGGTAGAGCAACAGTGTTAAGAAAAAAAAGCTCCTCATATTAATCTTATTATACTTAACACCTCACCAGCTGAAGAATGCATAACCCGAATTTGTTTTGAAAAGGTGCACTTTTCCAGACTACTTTTATGAACAACTAGAAGCTCTGAAAGTCTTCTTGTATATTTGAACATCACAATTGTTGGAAGATGGTTGTAAAACCAACATTGTATTAACAATATTAGCTATGTCTTTGGTAATTGATGAATGTAGAAACTTTTTATTGGTTGTTTAAAATTGAACCCAGTAACAAGCAGTAAGTTCATGACATCTTTTCATCCTTGCATATAGGGGATGAAATTCACTATTTTAAATTTCCTGTAACTTGCTGGCAATCTTCACAAGAAATGTGATGAAGTTAGTGTTTTCTAAGTAGCTTCTTTCATTCAAATCTATTAATATAGTTTTGGTTTTGAAACCATATTTCTAGTTAGTAGGGTGAAGGCTTTGACCCAGAATAAAGGTGACTGTGTTTTACTTGGTCATTGGGGTTTTTTTATAAGGCTGAATATCTGCACTGTGGTGAATATGCTGAACTTGTCCATACTGAAGTGTCTTAGAGGCGAGTAGGACCAGAGGAAGAATCATAATTACTGAAATAATCAAAAAGCATTGTTCTTGTAAAAACATGTTATTGATAGTAAAATGCGCAGAGTAAAGAGTATGAACTTATTAGTGACAGCTGCAATTACATTCAATATACCTGGTTCTTAATGCTGCATCACAGCAATTTGGCACGGCTTACACAGATCTCTTAAACTTGAGGCAAGGTTCATTATATTTTGTGACAGTAGTTTTTGAGACACACAGGGCCTCAAGGGCAAGAGAGTCTGGTGCATTAAATCTGCTTCGTGTTATTGCAGTGGAATGAAATAGCCCTAAAACCAGCCCAACTTGAACTGGCCAGAGGAGGATTCCATGTAGGACAAGGGCAAAAGAGCACAGTGTGATTGTCCAGGGCAGAGCTGGTGACTGAGAACCATGCAGAGTTGTAGTGAAGGCATCTTTTTCTCTTTTTAATGCCCCAGGTGCTTGCCTGCTGTTAAGTATGTGATCTGAAGGTCTTGACCCTGCTAAGTTTTACCTTCAGCAGTCTGTGTGCATTGAGTGCTGAGCAGTGGAACTAGGGCAGACAGGTCTTCTGGGTCTTCCACTGAGGCTTTTAGAAAGGAAACACTGTACTGCCAGAAAACTGAAGTGGTTGCAGGTCATTTGGAGTTTAACTGAGATCTGGGCTGGAGCGTTGCAAGCCTGAAGAATTGAGTGATTTTGGTTTGGTATCATTTGTCCCTGTTTCAGTGGCTGTGACTAAAACAGATGGAAGAGGCAGGGTAAAAGTGTCGTCTTTAGCTTTTTAGTATGAAAAGTGTTTTATATACCTAGGAAATAAATGATTTATCTAATCTCAGCTATAAAATAGATGTAAGCCAGATGTAGAGCATGTTTATGCTTTTCCCACCTGTTTTGTGTAGAGCCAGTTGTGGAGCTGTGCTGTATTATTGTAAAGCTAGCATCATGTTGGTGAGCCTTCTCTGGAGAAAGAAAGTCTGTAGTGACACAGCCAATAAATAATCTATGAATTCCTTCAGGCTGTGAAAAAGTCTTTGGGGCAGGTGAGTCCTAAGTAACACTAAAAAAATCATGTAGGAGCTGTAATAATTTAGTCTGATCTGTGAGAGAAAAGCATCCTTCGGTTTACTATATTTTAGGTTACTTTTTTTTTCTTGGAGGTACTCCAGCTGGAGAAGCATGAGAGAAGTGACCTTTCATTTCTGTAATAGATTGGAAAAATGAGAATAGAGATATTATCCAGGAAGGATATTTGTTTTATTTCGGTCCTTCTTCTGTTTATATGTAGATTGTTTTAAAATTCAGCCTTAGAAATGCATTTCATATTTCTGTATGAATTATGTACTTAAGGTTTTGCTTTATTTTTTCCATTGTATGGGGTGGTCTTGGCAGTTTTTAACATCTTCATCAGTGAGCTGTTATTTTTTTGGAACTTCATTCTTCTAACTTTATTAGTCGAAAGTAGTGCTTCAGGATGGCACACATGACAATGTGCCAAGAGATTGATGTGACTTCAGGTGTCTACAGAAGCCAGTGTCTCTCATTTGCTGTGCTGTAATAATGATAAACTACAACCAAAACACTCCAATTGAATACAACCACAAAACAAATCAGGTTCATAGGAAACGAATTCAAAGTACATGTTGCAACTCAAGCCCGCATATGATTCTTGCTTGTACTGTTTGGCAGCTTTCCCACAAGCATTGTCTATTACAGTATGACAGTGTCTACCATTGCAAGTAAAGTTATATGTTAGAAATAGAACACAATGACATTGTAAATATTAAAGAAATAAAATACAAAGGGAAGTACGTGGGCTCTAACTTGCAGTTACATTTTGTTCATGATGAATGTGACATTTTAAATTTAGGGGAATTACTCAGCTTCATAATGCAATATTGTGTGCAGGTGTAACTGTTCTTTTGTGTGTAAGCACATGTTATGCTAAAAGATGTTGTTTCAAAATGCAAGTTCTGAACAGTTGCTGGAACTTCCTAGGAAGTACCAGAATTTGTTACCAAGGCCCCTAATTCTGCTCTCCTATGCCTTTGCATTACGATGTCTAATTGCATTGTTTCACACTATTTTTTCCTTCCTCATTCAAGTGAACAGGATGGGCGGTGCTCAGGAATTGAACTGTTACTTGATATTTTAGTCCTTATCATTCAGTTAGCAGCCCAGGCTTTATTTACTACACACCATTTAAAACTCTCTAAAGAATACATAATTATTCATTCCCTTATGGCCTTTTATCTAAGATGCCTAGTTGAACTATTTTTGTCCATTTGATTGTATTCTCGTATGTGTTTTCTGGGCAATACCTAGATTTTTACTTTCTTTTCTGTGTGAAATAAATGTGTATGCATATACACAGAGTGCATATATATAGTTTATTTACTTTTGAAAGAGAATTTTTCATTTACTCCCTTTGATAACTTCTAGAATGGAAACTGAGTGTCTGTTATATACTTTAAAACAGCCTTTTGTGAGGTCATTGTTAGCAGACATAAAAGAGCGCAATTAAATTACTAAATGCATCCAGCCACATAAGTTGAACCATTCACAAATGCAGCCTTGTCTTTCCTGATGCCCTTCAATTGTATTTTGACTGTATATCCTCTAGGTGAGACAAGTTGTCCTTTTATTTGAATGCAGTTGATCTCCCTGCTGGGCATAATTGCAAAGAAGACTTAACTAATGTAGCATTCAGGTTCATGTGAGAAATGAAATGAGGGCAGTTGAACACTGGAACAGATTGTGTGGAGAGGTTGTGGGTGTCCATCTTTGCAAAATGTTGAAAATTATGTTCAAAACCCAACTGGATGTAGTTTTGAGTAATCCGTTGCAATTGGCTCTGCCATGAGTAGGTTGGACCAGA
This sequence comes from Corvus kubaryi, assembly GCF_017639235.1. NCBI lineage: Eukaryota > Metazoa > Chordata > Aves > Passeriformes > Corvidae > Corvus > Corvus kubaryi. The sequence continues at coordinate 1,775,728 of NW_024581096.1, read as the reverse complement.
GGATCTCCAGAGATGCCTTCCAGCCTCAGCTATTCTGTGATTTACACAACAGATGATAATATATACTTGTGGGTATATGTATTTTGCTTGTTTCTGATGGCCAAACCTTTACTGATCTTGTGGCTTTCTTTACACTAAAATAACAGTAAAATGTTTGTTTTGCAGTTTCCATTTGTCTAGCAGGTTGTCTTGTCAATCCCGTAGAAAGTTGTTTAATGGTTAAACTATATTTGACTATTTAACTGTTCTCAGCAAAAGATGTAGAAAAGCTTAACAACGGTGTTTCTGTTGTTATGCTAGCACTTTGTAGAGGATTGTAATAAATTGTAGTTATTTATCATGGACCAAATTATTATGTACGTAATCTTTTTTGGGTTTAAGAATATAGTGTAGAAAGCTTGTTCGCAGTGGTCACCTGTTCAGCTCATGATCCTGTTACTAACAACTTTTGCAAATGACAGGTATTGGAAAGAACTTAGTTTGTCACTGACTCTTGCAAATTTTAATAGTGTTGCCAGTGCATCATAGCTGACTGTAAGGCTTTTCTGTCAGATCTGTGTATTGCTTGAAATATTTTAATATTGCTGCTACAAAAAGGTCTAGACTTTTCCAATTGCTAATGTTAATATTTCAAATAAAGTAAGGTGGTACATGTAAAATCTGTTATATCTTCTACTGTCCCGATACACCACTTCTGTCTCTCTGCTACTGATGGGATGAGAGGATTACAGTACTTGTCTCAAAAAGACCACTTCCAATTAAAATATTTTATTGCTAATACACTGTAACTTTTTTCTGTTGCAGAAAGAGTTGAGCCTTCCAAGAAGAGGAAGTTTGTAAGTACATGAAGTGTTTCTCTATTGGTCTTAGATTGTAGTATGTATTTTTGACGGTTTTAGAGTAGGCTAGTCTTGTTTTCAGGTAAGTTAGAATGGAGGTTAAGTGTGGCAGTTGATCTGCCTTAGAATACATACAAAGAAATGAGAACTGTAAATGAAAACTTTTGGGTTCTGCAGTCACCATTTTTGTTCCCATCTTTTAGAGAAGCTATTGTGACGGATTTCCAAAGGGATAAAAAAGTTCTTATGTTCAAGTTTTTGTTTCATATTAAATATTTTTCCTGTTAAAAATCAAGGAAGAAATCTGATTTCTTTGTGAACGGTATAAAAGAAACTTGTCATGCTTATGAAATTCTGTAAACAGTCCTGTGGATGTAAAGGTGGGAAAAAAGAATAGATGTGTTCTACTAAATGTGTAGGATTGTTAAGCTACTATTTTGATTATAAAGACCACATATTCTTGTATAAATTGTTGCTTACTTATAATAATATGTACTCAGATACTGAGTTTATTTATCCTTTGCTCAGATTTCTATACCTTGGCTTTGACTTTCCAGTGGTTTTGAGCTGTTTGGTTTTAAAATTTGTATTTTTTATTTGCATCTGTCTAATTTCTTATTCTGTATTAGTAATTTATTGAGAAAGTGTTGGGATGAGAACATCACAAAATGTCTTAAGAAACAAACTCTGTTCACTTACTGCTTTCTTTCAAAAATGCTTTAATACTATAAGATGGCCTATGGATTATAGGTGACAACACATTGTGAGTAAAACCCTGTGCCCTTGCACAAGAGGCCAGTTACTTGGTTTCAACTTGATAGTGCTGTGTAGCTTTTGGTGATAGAAGGTGAGATATGCGAATAACTGAAACAGTAACTGCTGGGAAAGTGCGGTGAAGTGCTCTGTTCTGACTCAAAAGGCGTATCAGAAGTCTGTACTTCATAGGATATCTGCTGTCTTGGAAAAAACTCGTTTTAGGTTCTGATGCATGAGAAGTGTTACGCTAGACAGTAAGCAAACCCATTAAGTAAGAAAAGTCAAGGAAATAGAAAACTAATTTCCTGTCAAGTATTTCATTATTTAAGCACTTCAGGGACAGAGAGAGAAATAGTTAAAGAAAATTACTTTTGGTACATTCTTTTGGTGTCCTTGGCACTTTATATTAACTTGAAACTGTTGTGTGGGTAGAAGACTGCCTCTGTTAATGGCTAAACTGCTGTTCACTTCAGCCAGAGCAGAAAAGTAGCTCTTGGAACTTGACCTTGCTTACTCTTGCTAGGATGTTTGACATTGAATGTTATTAGTTATATTAGTCCAAATTTGAGGAATGTGCAATCACCTCAGTTGCATTCACATACATACTGTTTTAGCTGGTCACTGAGATATAAGTGCACTTTCTGTAATGTTGCTGAGGCTTTAATAAAATGTAATAAAGAATAGCACCTTGTCAGCATAATCATATCTAGTTATTAAAGTCTTAGGCTTCTGCAAGTGGTTGTAGTAGGCCAGGTACCCACCAAAGCTTCTCTGTCACTCCCCTCTGCAACTGGACAGAAGTGAGAAAATGCAATGAAGGGTTCGTGGGTTGGGATGAGGATGGGAAGAGATCACCAGATCTCTTCACCAAATACTGTCACAGGCAAAACAGACTTGAATTGGGTATACTGATTGAAGTTACTACTAAAAAAACAGAGCATGATGATGAGAAGTAAAATAAATATTAAGAACACCTTCTCACACCACTCCATCCTTCCCAGGCTCTACCTTTTCTCTCTCAGTGGCACAGGGAGTCAGGGGAGTGGAGATCAGTTCATCACATGCTGTTTCTACCGCTGCTCAGGGAGAGGAGTCCTTCCCCTGCTCCAGTATGGGGTCTCTCCCACAGGAGACAGTTCTCCATGAACTTTTCCAGTGTGAGTCCATCTCATGGGCTACAGTTCTGAGTGAACTGCTCCAGTGGGGTCTCTTTCCACAAGGTGCCGTCCTTCAGGCACAGCCTGCTCCCGTGTGGGTCCCCCACGGGGTCACAACTCCTACCAGGAAACCTGCTCCACCATGGGCTCCTCTCCATGGGTCTGCAGGTCCCTGCCAGGACCCTGCTCCAGCACAGGCCTCCCACAGGGTCACAGCCTCCTCGCAGGCCTCCACCTGCTCCAGCGTGGGTCTGCTCCAGGGGCTGCGGGTGGATCTCTGCATCCTTGTGGATCTCCGTGGGCTCAGGGGCACAGCTGCCTCACCATGGTCTGCTCCAGGGGCTGCAGGGGAACCTCATCTCCAGTGCCTGGAGCACCTCCTGCCCCTCCTTCTGTACTGACCTTGGTGTCTGCAGGGCTGTTCCTTGCACATATTCTCACCCAGCTCTTTTCTGGCTGCAATTACATTTACACAATAACTTTTTTTTCCCCTTCTTAAATCTGTTATCACAGACGTATTAACATCATTTCATTGGCCCACCCTTGGCCAGTGGCAGGTCTGTCTTGGAGTTGGCTGACAATGGATCTGCTGGGCATGGAGGAAGCTTCTGGCAGCTTCTCACAGAAGCCACCTTGTAGCTCTCCCCTGCTACTAAAACCTGACCATGCAAACCCAATACAACAGTATTTTAAAATAACTTTAATAGTGCTTAATTAAAAGGGCTCATACTACTGAGGTTAGCTATGGCTGTGGCATCAGGTTGTGTGCATGGGCTGTGTTGGCTGCTGTATTTGTATATTATATCCATGTCGACATGAAGACTGAATTTCAAAATTTGAAAGGTCCTATGTTTTCGTTGGCGTAGGCATCTAGAAGTACTGAACAGTTCCAGGTAGGCACATCACACCATCTTTCAGAGCTTCAGACCCAATGTCATGCCAAGGACACAGCTTTAAGCAGGACAGGGAGAGCTATTTCAGGGGTGAGCAACCTTAGCGTAGTTGGCATAAACTGAGATAAAGAGTGCTGGTTGACTAAGGAGTGAGCTTTTCCATGCTTGGAGCACCCCCTGGCTGTGCTGGCACAACTCCTTCTGTGGACACAGGCAGAATTGATCCAGGTTGCCGCTCGGTTCATGCAGGTTTTTCATCATGTTTTTCATGCATGTTTTTCATCATGCCCAACTGCACAAATGCCTTTCTTTCTGGCAGCAGGGTGTGGTGGCTTGGAGGCAGGATGAATAGATGGGAGCTTTCTCTCAGGCTGACTCCAGCAGCAAAACTGACTTTTTAAGATTAACATGATTGTAAATCTGCATGGCTGTTAGTGTCCCACTTTGCCAGTCCATTGGAAAATAATATTGAAGTATATTTTTGCACACTGCTACAATGGGGATTGGTTATTTATATCTTGGTAGGATATTTTAATTGATTTATTTATTTTCACCAAACAGTTCCAACCCTGACTCAGTTTGTTTGTCATGGTGCTAGTAACACCAAGGTTATGGGTTTGATCTCTATATGGGCCATTCACTTAAGAGTTGACTTGATAATCCTTGTGGGTCCTGTCTAGCTCAAACTGTTCTGTGATTCTGTAATATCAAGGAAGATACTTGTGCTTAGTGTTAAGCCAGACTCAGAAATTCAGATTTAATTTGATCAGAATTAAATGTTGCTGTGTGTCTGTGAAGCGTACAGGTCCTATTATGAACCAGGGAATGCCTGATAGCATCTACACATCCCTATCCATTAGACATTCATAGTGTGTCTAGCTGAAGTAGGTAGCCACTGGTCGTTTCTCAGTGTGTGTTAAACAGTTGAATTTCCATCACTGAATTTAAGGTGTGAGTGTCCTTATCCTGGTTTGTTTCCTTACATAGTGGCAGAGTTCAGAAAAATGAGAGCTAGACAAAGGGCATGAACTCTAAGGTTGTGGCACAAAAATCAGACTTAGCTTTGAGTAGGTACATTCTGGTTTAAAATACCCTTCTCCTTAAAAGAATATTTACAACAGGCTTCTCTGAGGTGGAGAAGAGCCTTCAAGAACAGCAATACATGAGAAGAAGTAAGTAGAGGCAGTTTCTCCTTTTGTTGTGCCTCAGTGCTTAAAGTACCTGCCCTAGAAGTAAAATTCCTGACTTTTGATAGATTAAATCTGTTCTCCTTCTGCCTTCTTTTCAATTTTTCAATTTCCATTTAATTTGGAGATATATTGCTTTGATGTGTTTGTTTTTGCTGTGTCTGTCCTTCTCCTTACAGTTCTGAAACTAATTTCAGTAATTATAAAATATGGACTCAAGTTCAGTACCAGCAATTATATAATCTGCTTGCACCTGTGGAAGCATCAAAGTTGCTCATGGAATTTTCATAGAAGTAATTTATGCATTTCAGTGAAGCAGCTGATATCCTTGGATAACAGCAACGTTAAGGTTGTGACCAGGTTTTAACTACTGTTTCTCTTGAATTTTTCATTCAAGAGAAACAGTAGTTAAAACCACTGCTTGCTTAGGTGCTTAAGTAAGTTTCAAGAAAGGTAAAAACAATTTTGTAAGAAAGTTTTTTTGAAAAATACAAAAAATGAAAAATATGGACTGTCAGTTGCCTTTAGGGAAAAAGTGGGAATGATTCATAGTGTGGAAAAAAAAGGAAAAAAAGCTCTGAGTCACGTGTCATGTAGGTAGACAAAACTGGAATTTGATTAACAGTTTCTGTGTGCACATAGACATTTACATCATAAAAAATTGGCTATATTCACAGGTAACCTGGTATCTTAAATTTGGAGAGTGGAGTAGATTAATTTTTGTTGACGGGTAATGAATTTCTCAATTCTAGTATAGATACATTGTGCTCCAGTAGATATGCTCCATAGCCTGTGTTTGAATCTTAAATTGCATATTCTTTAGTGTCATTACTAACATTGTTTCTGTCCTCAACTTTCAAGGGTTTTGTACCGCTGTCACTGAGAGGAATTTTCTTTCCCCAGCATCTCTTGGATCCCTTGAGATTGACATTGAAAAACTCAGTTTTGTCTTTTGTATGATTTAGTTACTGCAACATGACCCTTTTCCCTCACAATCGTGCTTACTTCAGCCTCCTTAAATCCTGTGCAAGTGTGCTGCCCATTGTCTGTGTTTCCTTCTATTAAAGTTGTGCTGGGCTAACGGGGAGAGTTGTGGCATGTGCAGTGTGCTGGTTAGCCTTGTTGTCACCTTCCTGTTGTCAGTGCACGGTCTTCTGCAAACAAGTCCTTTGTGCTGTGGAGAGCACAGGCCTGATTTATTTGTACACAACACGTCCCTTGGTGTTCTGTTGCGGTTGGCTGTGTCCTTGGCTAACAGTACAGGCCACTCTGTTTAATGTTGTTCCGTTGGGTTTTTTGGTCCTTGCACACATAATTTTGCATCCCTGCTTCATTTACACCAGTATTAAAATAATTATGTATCTCTGCAGTTGTCTTGGACTCAGATTTTACTAGTGTATGTGTGGATTTTATTGAGTTATATCCTCTTTTTATGATTTATCACATCACATATTAGAGAAAGGAATGGTCTGTTTTAAAGTAATTCATCATGTCTCTTTTCAGTGAAAAATTATGTATACTATGCAAGGGTATTTTAAAGCATTGTAAAAATACCTTTTTGTCGGGGTCTCCTCCCCCCACCATGGAGCCCTGGGAGAGGGGCCCTGGGGGAGACACGGGGTTTCCCTGGCCCTGCTCAGCCTCGTTCCCCACTGGTTGTTTTGTGTTCCCTGCGCGGGCAAGGACCCTCGGGTCCCGTGATTGAGCAGTTCCTCGGCAGAGCCCCGGCCATGTGGCTGGAGAAATAAACATCTCTGAAACAGCTAGCAAGAATATGTCCATATATATTTCTTTTCCATGGCACTCCTGGTTTGATACATCGTGTTACAGTATCCCTGCTGTAACAAATGGTGGAGAATTGAGAGCAGAACGATCCCCGATCCCTAAGCGACTGATTTGTGTGAGTAAACCCTAGAAACTTCAGATTCCTCTTCTTGGTTTTGTTTTGCTATTCCATATCTAAACTATAGAGGAACCGTGGGAAGACTCTTGGCTCTCAGAGCCACATATGGACATTTATCTTAAAAAGATTCTTGAACAATGCTTTGTAAATTTTAGCTTAATTCAAGCTCAAAAAGAGCTGAAACACTTCCTGGCATGGTTGTTTAAGAACTTTTTCTATGTTTCTTGGGATTTAATTCTTCCCAAAGACTTTTGGAACACCGTTTGGACACAGCTAATTTTTGAGTCAAAATCTGTGCCGATGGAAAAATATTTTCGTGAATATTATTTAATTACCGAGACTGTTGAGCAATGTCAGCTGTGTCCTGGCGAAGGGAAGCCTGGCTCAGGGACCGTGCTACCCAGGCCATGTGGACTGAGCGCTCTCTGAGCAGCAGCGAGGCAGTTCCCGCGTGCGGGCAGAGCCACGCGAGCCGCAGTGTCGGCGGCGGAGCGAGGCGCGGCGGGAGCAGCGGGACCCGGTGGTGCCCGCCCGGCCCCGTGCAGTGCGTGGTGGAGCGAGCCCCGTGAACACCCGACCGAGAGGGGCGGCGCGCGGGCGGCGGAACGGAGCCGTGCCCAGCCGAAACGCGCGCTGGAGCAGGGCGCGGGGGAGTCATCGCTCGGGGGTCCAGCTGAGATGCAGCGCCTGGCATCGGCAGCAAAGCTGCAACCAGAGGAGGCGACGCACGGAGAACTGAGCGGCGCGGCCCGGCCCGGCCCGCGCAGCCCCGAACGCGACCCCGGGAAGAGCGCGCAGGCACCAGCAGCCCCGACAATTCCAAGACGGGAGCGACCGAAAGAGAGAGCAAAGACGCAGCGAGACAGAAGACAGCAGCCACTCAGAAAAAGGAAAAGATCATAGTAGCCAAAGTTTTAGGAATAGTAAAGTGGTATAATGTTAAACAAAATTATGGTTTTATAACAAGATGTGACAATCAGCAAGACATATTCGTGCATAGAACTACTATTAAAAAGAATAACCCTGAAAAATGCATCCCAGGCTTGGGAGATGGAGAGGTGGTGGAATTCAAAATTATACAAGTTAGAAAAGGGTTACAAGCATCGCAGGTCACTGGGCCTGATGGTGTTCCTGTAAAAGGCAGTATGTATGCTAAAAATCGTATTCATGTTAGACAGTATCTCCATTATAAGCCGCCCCTACAGTCTCCCTTTCCTAATCCCACCTTTTCCTTTTACCCTATGTCCTATTACCCCCAGTGTATTCCCAATCTGTTTTTTCACCCATGGTTTCCCTCACAAAACCATGCCTTTGCCAATTGTTTCCCCAAAAATCCCTTTCCAATGCCGAGTGGGGGATGAAAAGGGGGAGGGAAGAAATTAAACCCTCTCCTGCCTCAGCTTCCCCACAAAGCATGCTCAGAGAGTTCTGTCTCCCTTCTGTCAGCCCTAAGATGTTCCAGAGAATCTGTTTGGACATTTAGAGACTCAGGAGGGTGGGCTTGTTTTGTTTTGAAACCGTCCTTGTTGTTTTCAATGTTAAGTTTTACATCTCTTTTATTAAAAATAAACGGGTGAAATGTTGGGGTCTCCTCCCCCCACCATGGAGCCCTGGGAGAGGGGCCCTGGGGGAGACACGGGATTTCCCTGGCCCTGGTCAGCCTCGTTCCCCACTGGTTGTTTTGTGTTCCCCTGTGTGGCCAAGGACCCTCGGGTCCCGTGATTGAGCAGTTCCTCGGCAGAGCCCCGGCCATGCGGCTGGAGAAATAAACATCTCTGAAACATCTATCAAGAATCTGTCCATATATATTTCTTTTCCATGGCACTCCTGGTTTGATACATCGTGTTACAGTATCCCTGCTGTAACACCTTTTTAGCGGTAAATTCATGCTCACCTACTTGTGTGTGTGCATACATGTACACAACTTTTATCTACATGGGAAAAAATGTCAAATAGTGATGGTGATGACTTTTTTTGTGTATTTAAAAACTATTCAGATACACAACAATATTCTTAAAAATAACCTGCTTCCCTGGAGAAATAATGCCCAGAAAATGAAGCGGTCAGGCTTTAAAGCCTAATTATATAATGTGTCATTTATCTACTGTTGTTCTGTGACAGCTGTGGTGTCTAAGTAATGTAAAGTGACCAGGTAGCATGTTTCTCCACAGTGTGCTGAGTGTGCTGTGCCCTGTTGGAATTTTGTTTCAGCTACTTAGTCAAGGACAGGACAGGGTCAAGAATGAAAAATAATTTTAAGTAGTTCTTTGTCAAAATACGATCAAACTTAAGCCACAGGGAAAAAGCAAAATTAAATCAGCCTCTAGGGTCAAGCTATGGTTTTGTAGGCATGCTGCAGAATTTCAGGATAGGAGAGTCACATGATTCTTGGTGGAAGCAAAGAAAATCAAGTATCTGGGTGCCTCCAAGCTTTGCCTACAGTAAAAAATGTTTGTACAGTAGGATAGTTTAAAATACTTTTATACATGCAAATAATTATTTTATAACGCATGAGGTTCAACCTGGTTTGAGGGCCAGATCTTGTTGCTAATGGGTTACTGGTGATGTGAAAGCAGGTGCCAAGGTGCTAAAATAACTGAATCTCTACAAAGAAATTGCAGTAAAGATCTCATCAGTTCACTGCTAAAACTTGAATAGTCAACCTGACGAAACACAAGAGAGTAATGGGATGGAGGCCTGACAGATTGGCTATCCTGATGTTCTTGATTGTCCCATGTGACAGTCTGCATCCCTGAGCAGCCTCTTCTGCTTGCAGTCTTTCTCACTGAACTGCTCACTCTCTGTCTGGGTTCTGCCCTTGTATCCTGCTTTACCTGTTGAACCAGGAACTCCTGGTTTTTGGTGGTGTTTCTGGTGGTTTTTGCAGTGTTTCTGTATACTTTGAAGCAGTAAAGCTTACAGTAAGAGTGTACAGAAAACACTAGGGGAATTTAATGGCTGGAAATGTGAGCTGCTGAAGCAAGGGCGTAGTGATATCTGAGCATCAGGGTGGGGTCTAGGAGTAACTTAGTGTGTGAGTGCAGTAATTGTGTGATTAAATTCTGTCTGTCAGTGGCAAATGTGATAGGTGGATATATGCATTTTTAAATCAGCATTGCTTGTGTCTTCTTGTTTGTTTTGTGAACAGAGGTTGCATTCTTAGCGAGTAGAATTATGTCTTTGATTTTGTTCCAGTAAAATTTTAAAATTGTATCACATACACAAAAAGAACAAATGACCATATAACCACCTGTTTTATTCCGCTGCCTGAGAAAGTACTTATGCATTGAGGAAGCTGGCAGAAGAACATTATGTGGGTAATCACTGCTAGTCAGCACAGCTTGAATTTCTAATAGTAAACCTTGAAAACCTGACTTACTGAAGCAGCTTAATGTTCACCATTTTTTTCCCCAGTGTCATTAATTTCAGGAAGTTCCGTTTTCTTCAGTTAACGAATGTCTGAAATTTGTTAAAAAGAATTGTTTGTCTGAAAGGAATTGTTCTGATGAATTGCATGATCTAGGCTGCTGTATGCTGCGCTGATGAATTGAGGGGTTTTTTTGCACTGATGGTGCAAAGTTTTGAATAATCTCTTAATCTACAGAGAGAGCTTCCTGAGGCTCCTAGTGTGCAGCTCCTAGTGTGCACAGATATTTAGCCTCTGTAGGATTGGAACCTTGGATTGGGCTTTGAGAAGAGAGTGCGTGATGGCTTGATGAACCTGTGCTGTGCTTAAAGAATTGTAATGAGAGGTGAGGGTTTGGTTTTATGTTGGTGGTTTGGTTTTTTTGGTTTTTTTTTTGGTTGGTTGGTTGGTTTGTGTTTTTTTTTAATGGAGTTTAAAGGTGAGGTATCGACTACAAATAAATGTTTGGTTTTACGTTAAGAAAAGAAGCACTCAGATTTTTCTGCACAATATGTTTTTTCCTCTGGTGCCAGTAGTATCCCTGTATTCTAAGTATCTGCTCTCAGAAAGAAGGAGGCAGTTGCTGAACATAAGGAATCTGCCTGCCTTGCATTTTCAGTTAGGCATTCTGCCATTACACATTTTCCCTTGAAATTTTTCAGTATTACTGCCATTCCATTATGTAAAGTATAGGCTGACTTTCTACACGTCACGAATCACAATCATAAAATCCCAGTGAGCCACTTCTGTTTTGTCTCAGAGGAGGAGGGAAGTATTTTTTCTCCTCACTCTTTCCTATGAAATACAGACTTGAGCATTTTTTATTACTGTTAGTATTCTAAACCAGTACTGTTGCTTATCATAAAGGACATTAGTGTATTTGTTACTGTCATAGACAGACTTGTAGGTTTTAGAGCGGCCAGATGACAGTGTGGCAGCAGGGCCTCTGTTGGCCATAGCTGGGAGTGTAGCCTGCTCTACTGTTAGGTTGTACTGGCTGTGTCTTTTATATTTTGTGAGCATATGGCATAATGTTTGTGGCTGTGGCCATTTTTGCCCCTACCAGCACTCCTGTCTCTTATCTAAAACTTGTGAATCCTGTTAGATTCTTTCCACCTTACTCTCTGCTGCCTCCCTTCCCCATGGGAGCTACGGGTCATGCTTACTCTCTTAGGAAATTTTGTTGACTGAATGCAGTCCTTTGCATGCTCTGTTTTGCTGGAGGTTTTCCATTTGGCTTTCCAGCCTGTGTGTAATGCCAAGTGCTTTCCTTGCAGGTGTGTTCTCTGGGATAGAACAGTGGAGAGCTGGGGCAGAGGTCCTGAATCAGGTTTAGGCTTGCAGAACTCACTCTGTGGTCATAGTTTTCATATGGGGATAGGCATGCCAAGACCCTGGTTGCCAAATGCTTTGTGTATGGGAGGATGGGCGATGGCTCCTGGGAGTAAACTGAGGGGCAGGCAGCAGGTACAGTTCTTGCAGAGGGGTTGATGGCTCACTGTGAGGCTGGAGCTTGCAGAAACTGAATAGCTCACTTTAGCCAAAAGCATGGACAACAGGAAGGTGGGTGGCTTCTGCAGCAGCCTGAAGAGGAAAGAGGGAGATGGATGGCAGCACGACAGAGCTCTTCTTTTGTGGCTTTGGAGAAGGAAAATATTGAATTGGCGTGATACCGTTCTGTTCCACCAGGGCTAATCAATGAGCTCTGCCTCTGTGTAGTCTTTAACCAGTCTTTGCTCACTGAGACAAGGCAGCAGCCAACCTGGCATTAGCACACATTCCTTCCTTTTATGTGCTCTTCTCTGCTATCTCTGTCCTCTTGTCTTATCTCCCAAATATTGTAGGGTTTCTGCTTCTCTGTCACATTTTTGCCTAGCAAGCCAGTCAGGCTTAGACCTGTGAGGTGTGTTTTAACAGATCTCACAGGCATGTGAAAAGTTTAGAAAGGGTGCTGGGGATAAGTGGATCCGCATTATTGCCGTGCTTGTCTGAAAAGGGTAGCAGATAACTACCACAGGGAGCAAGTGGATCTAAAAGGCTGACACAGGGAGTTTCTTACTTTATATTCATTGTGTGTTGACTGCCACAGTGCAAAAGGCAGTGTAATTGCATATAATCACATTTCCTCAAATCCCAGTGGCTTCACTCATGAATGTTTAGTGTGGTCATGCCCCTAAGCAGTGAAGGCAAGCATGCTGTTTGATACAAACACGCTACTGCAGGTGCTCCTAACATGGGGATGAGTGTGTTGCTGGAAGCCAGTAACTTCCTGCTGTTCTAGCCTGAATGGAAAAGTTCTCTTTAGCCTTTGTAGAAGTTGTGCAGGGAACATAGACATTGGGAATGCTTTTTTCCCCTCTGCTACATGGTACTACTTTGCTGACAGGTGACTGGACACATACCCCACTTCAACACAGCATGTGGTGGAAACAGGATTAAATCAGCCATGTTTACGTTCATGCGTAGGTATGGCCTTGAGACCCAGCCTCATCCGTTCTGTGATTCTTCTTGAGTATCATTGAGATGCTGCTGAAAATGAGCTTTTACAGATCATTGTAGTATTTTGTGAATTCTTGTTTCCTAGATTCTCCTTGGAGACATGTAAAATGTTTTAATTTGCATTTAAAAATATGGCTGTTTTTACAGTTGACGTACCTGTCAGAAGTACTAAGAATATACCCACATATATTCAGAAAGCTTTTAGATTCTTGCTTTATACATCACAACTTTGCTGGCTTTTTTTAAAGCCAAGTTTTACCAGTAAGCCATACCAGCAAATGTGTCTTGGTGGGGTGAAAGCATGTGAGACATTGCCACTTTTGAGAGCTTTTTGCTGTGTTGCTTGTAGGGTAGAAACACTAAGCAGGAAATTACACTGGGCTGCAGGTGTAATGAACCTGGTTGACTGGCTTTAGTCATTATTTTTCATTAGTGACCTAGGTGATAGAACAGATGGTGTTTATGAAGTTTGCAGCAGACAACAAGCTGGGAAGAATGCAAGTATATTGGAGAACAGTATGGGGTTCCAAAATCTTTCTGACAACCTGGAAAAAATATACCAAGTAAAATAGAACTTCTTACTCCTACAGAAAATACTCTGCTTTTCAAATGCAAGGTAGTTGAATAGGTGTTAGTTTGCAGAAGAGATCTGTGAGGTTTAATGTACGACAGTTGCTGTTGGGGGGCAGTGGGTATCTTGTGCTGGGAAGCTGATACTTTGAGCTGTAAAGCATGCAGCATTATTCTATCCCACAAGGAACTTACAAGGCCTTATATTGGAGTGCTGTGTGTTGAGGTGGATCAGCTGGAAACAGATGACAACTATCAGCTGCTTTGAATATGTGACGTCGTATACGGAAAAATATTTACCATGCTGGGGTTATTTATTTTTGAGAAGGGAAAGCTGAGGGTTGTTCATGAAAGTCTTCCAGTGTGTGGATATCTGCCATGAGTGGGAAGTAAAAGTGTTTTCTGTGTTATTGGGGTGTACAGCTAGATGTAGTATGTTTAAATTGGAACGAGGGGGATTCATCTCAGACACAGTTGAAGCAGTGTCTGAACAATGAAGCAGAGGAGTCCGTACCTGGGAGTGTTGTGAAATCGCTATCAGTTTTTAAGAACAGATGAGACAAACATCTGACTGGAGCAATAGGGATATTACAGGTATAATGTACCTCTCTTGGGGAAGGAAAATAGGATCGCTTGACTCTTCTAGCACTCTTTATAAATTGTCATTACGTCCGTGGGATTATATGCCCAAACTTTCTGCTGAAACTTGATTCCATATATTAAGTGTTTGCTTTCATGGAAGAAAATACTGTCTCATGACAGACAACATTAATCATTTGTACTCTTCTGTAATGACAGAATTCCCTGTAGAAATGTTTAAACAGCTTTACGTAAGCATAAGACAGATCAACAAAAAGGACACAAACTTCAAACTTCTTGAGGCTTATTTTTTGGGAAAGACTCTTTCAGCTGCTCACCTCCATTTGGAGCACTTGCCTGCTGCTCTTTGTCTAATGACAAGACAAAGAGAGAACCAAAAAGAGAACCAGAAGGTGAACTAAAAAAAAAACCCTAAAAATTGAAGCATACATGCGGTGGCCTTACAGAATTGTTGGGGAGACTATTCTGCAGGCATATATATATGTGTTCGTGTGCATGATAGGGCCTTGATAAGGAATCAGTTATCAACCAGCCAAAACAGAGCTTGGTAACTGTGTAGGTGCATATTAGTTGTTGAGAGATGGGTGTAAGGTTTTGGGAGAATCCAGCTGCAGACTGGACTATGGAATAATGAAATTTCCTGTTTGTGCTTAACTTTTTGAAGGAGATATTCAGATACCATCATGATCTTTAAAAACTATTCAATAGATGGTTTTTATGTTTTCGAGGTTTTTTACATTTTCATTCTTTGGATGAAAAGGTACATACAGGAAAGTTAAATGGCATCAATTAGCACTGAAATATAGCTTAAATGAAGACTAGATAAACAAATGCTCATTAGAAGCCTGGGTTTGGCTTATCCCTGTGTAACAAGGGTCTTGACTTTAAAAAGAACAACTGTTTAAACCTTGTGTAATGTAGAACTCTTCAGAAAGTAGATCTATTTTTGCCTCTAATTTTTTAATGCTTTTTTTTTTCCTTGAAAGGCCGTGCAGATTGAGACCATAATTATTACTAACATCTAATTTCTCAAGCTTTTTACAGTTTTAGTATTAGCTTAAAGTCCTTTGACATGAGTATTAGTTAAGCTATTTTTATTGCTTCCTAATTTTTGTTTTAATTTTTTTTTATTCTTACAGCATGTGAAATATGCTAGGAGATAGTCCAAATCTGAAGTAGCCACTTGTCTTGGTTTGAAAGACAGTTGTCTGCTAAGGAAAGGCAGGGGCCCCCCTTGGAATGGCAGATGCAACCCCTCCCCCTTCCCTCCGAGTTATTATAATTTTGAAATCAAGGGGCTTTCAGGCAAAGATATGAGGAACAGGAATAACAGTTCTTTACTATTATATATCTATATGTGTATAACCAGTCAAACAAACAACAACAACTATGGCAGTAACAGCAAACAATCCCAAACCCAGTCCCAGCCTTCTCAGCTGTCAGGCCCTTTCCCCTCGGGTGCAGTTCCGCTCACAGCCGGCAGGGGCGCTGGCGGCTCCCGGTGAGCAGGGCAGGTGCGATGGTTCCCCCGCGGCTGCAGGGGGCGCTCCGGAGCGAGCTCGGGGAGCACGCGGCACCGGTGCCCTGGGATCCCGGGAAGGGATGGAACAAAGGCTGCACAAACCCCTGGGCAGCCGATCCCGGTGTCCGGCCGGACCCTCGGGAACAGCAGGCTGGAACGGCAGGGACGAGCACAAATCCCGGATGGCAGACGAGGTGTATCCAAACGGGGAACCCCCCGGAGGTCTGGGCAGGCCAGGGCGAGCACGGCTACAACGCGGCAAAGGCTCGAAGCAACGGCGGGGCAGGGTGGCCACGGCCCGGCTCCCAGCAGGGAGGGAAGGCGGGCTGGGGATCCTGGGGCTTCTCTAGCAGAAGGAAAAGCAGCCCAAGAAAGCAGCCTCCCTCTCTGTCCAAATGCTGGAGACTGACTGCCCACACACCCAGGTGAAACAAAAGAGTAGCCAGATGCGCCCCACCCCGCAGCCACCTCTTTTGTTTTTCTTAAGTACCCAGCCATTTGTCCCCCTAGCACCATGTATGGTGAAAATTCCTTTAAAGGAAAAAAAAACCCCAGGAGAGCTCCTAAAACCCCAACACTGCTCTGGGAGTTTGCCGTTAAAAAAAAAAAAAAAAAAATGCAAAGGGTATGCTGTGCCATTGTATTGATTTTGTATGGAATGTTATTTTTGAGCTTTCAGAGGCAGGTGCAAAAGTGATGCTGCCTTGTTGAGGGAGATGGGAGACTGATGGAATACGAGGAAGGCTACTTTAACAGATTGATTTAGATGGCACCTCTTGCTGGTGTCATCTATGGTAATAGTTCAGGTGATATTTAGACAAAGAATAGGGAACTTTTCCTCTCGTTTTTTGGCAGGTACCTTCATTATTGTTATGTGTCTTCTGAGCTCTCAAAGTTGCAGGACCAGTCAATATGAGTCCTGTTTTAACTAAAATGCATCTGTTCTGCACACGAGGAGGCTATCCTGGCTGTAAGGAAAGTTCAAGACTTTAACCTGTTGAAACTCACTGTGGAAGAATGGAAGTGAGTGATGTTGCAGACAGATTTTGCTGGATCTTGGCTGGTCGATCTTTATTGATTCCTTTTGTCTGCAATATTTTTGGATCAATGGTTTTAGTTAAGATTTTCAATGTGACAACCCGTTGCTGGCTTAACTTACTAAGGAGGTCTACACAGCAGTTCCATTATTTCTAATGTTTAATTAACATTGCTAATAAACACATTCTTTTGATCCATTCTGTTTTTTAATACAGACAATACCATAGAGATATCAGCAGAATATACAATTAATTTATAAAAAGTTATTAAAACATATTTGAGTTTAATAGACTGCTTTTTGGAACTATAATTTTAAAACAACTCCCTTGCAGAATAGTGAGAGTTAAAGCCCTGAGTAGACACTGGCATGTTTTGCAAGACCACTTAGTCTTTTACTGTGTATTCCAGTGACACATTAGTAAAATGTGTTATTGTAAATTGCTTACTGGTGTCAGATTTATGGATATGCCTGTAAATGTCAATAGATCCATGATGTTGAAACTTAACAGGACTTAGGGCTGTATGGGTTTGTCTAGTGTGTCATTCTGTCGTGGCGTACCAAACAGTCATGCCCCTACCCTGGGAGCTCATAGTGCTATGTGCTGGCATGTATTGAACACAGATAACCCAGGGACATGCAGGCTCTACCAAAGTCTGCCCATTGCCCTGCAGTGACAAGGAATTTATTTCTGCATGCCATGCTGAGCCCATTGTGCAAACTGAGCTTTTGGGTGTGAGCGAATGCAGACACTTTCTGTCATTCACATCCACTTCCTCCCTTCCCCAGGGAAACCAACAGGACAGCCAGCCTCCTCCTCGTGATGTAATCTGACCAAGATGAAATATTCCTTGCAACTGCAAATTGGGCAGTTATTGTGAGTTACAGCATATGAACAAGACATACCAGACAGGGATCTAAGGAAAAGGATTGCTTTCACCATCTGGTATTGCTTCCTTAGCTGTGACCTCTCTCAAATACTTGTGGGGAAACTAGGAAGTAGCCAAATAACCCTGAATAAACTGGCCAGTTAGATCAATATGAAGAACACTTTCTGGTGCTTTCTGGCAGATAGCTAAAGGATGAGGTTTGCTTTATACACGTTGTGTTGGTCAGTCTGTTGACTGAGGCAAAGGTAACAAATGGGAAGATTTGTATTTCAGACATTTTTGTGTGTAGTTATAATATGCCCAGCCATGCTGTGTTGATAGAATGCAAAAATAGGTTGGGTGTGTGTTTTTTACCCCATTTATCTTGTGCTGTGTTTTGTGTCTCACTGATGCCAAGAGGCAGTGTTGCACTCAACTGCTTCTGCATCATTCCTGCTAGAACTTCTTTATAAACTATGGTGCTCAAAGTGAAGCAGCTGTGCTTGCTGGAAATCCATGAATGTCTGAGTGGATGTGCTAAACAGATTAGATGACAGAAATTCAGGTGAAATGATCTTTTTTTTAAGGACTATGACAGAAAGGTGTCATTATTCTTTGAGAGTTGATTACTAACCCTTGAATACCTTTGGAAAACATTAGCCAAGAGGGTATGCAAGAACCAAAGGATGCACTGACTTGTTAATTATCTTAGTGTAATTGTTGTTAAATGTTACAGAATAATGAAAGCCAGTGGCATCTGCACTGTTAATGGTATTATTCTGTTACCATTATTTAAGGGGAAAAAGCAAGAATAGTCAACCTCTGCAGAAGAGAGGGGCCTTGAAAGCATATAATATTAACAACTGTGCTATCTTTCTGGTTTGTGTTTCAAGAAAATAAATATTCCTCTGTGCTTTTCTGGTTTTGCTGGGTTTTAATCAGGTGTCTGAGATTACCAAACCAGAAAGACCTCACTAAAGATGTATATGAATAATGTGAGCCATGTTTTCTTATATTGTACTTTTAAAATTGCTTTTCAAGCTCTTAAACTAGCTAAGAGGATACCAGGGTTTGCATTTGTGAAGGAATACAATGCTTACAGTCCTTCAGTTCTGTTAGTGACTTTTTGTTTGGAAGTCTTTCCAGATGAGAAATTTTCTTTAACAGAAGTTGTGTCAACATAGGCAGCATCTGCCAGAATTTTCAGGTTAATCTACATTTAGCTTTTGTAGTACAATAAGCCTTCTTTTTAACTTCCGCTTCCTTCCTCAACTCTGTGTTGGTGAGATGAAGTCTAAGAAGTGCAAAATTAAGAGCAAACAGATGTTTTGATCAAAGTTGAAGTCAGCTTTTACTTGCAAGGCTTTATCTAGTTAAATTGCTGCAGTTTTTTACCCCCAGATGCATGAAGCAGATCCCGCAAAAACTGTAAGACTGCAACAGTGAGAAAAATTTGGTCTTGTACTCTGGATTCATCTCTCTTTTTCAGTAAATCACAATTTTCTAAACTTCTGTCTGGATCAGGCAAAATGTATAGGAGAAGAATTTTCAAACTCAGGCTATAGCTCAATCTCAGTTTAGAATAATTTACCTTTTATGTAATGTGAGGTGCTTGCATGAGTCAGCTCAGGAAAGATTTGTCATGGTCACAAAAGAGCCCTTAGATGCAATTGTTTAAGTGCCCATACCCGACTGCCAGTCCCACTCAGTTTCCTTTTAGACAAGACAAGCTGTTAATCTTATCTTCTGCAGGTAAAATGAACTAAATGCCCAACTGTTATGTTTCACAAAGTAGTGTTTAGTGACAGACTACTCCTTTGCATGTGGAGGAAAAGACAAACAAAAAAAAGGCCTTTGTTGTGGACTTCTGTTCACCTCAGCATTAAAATTGGCCTTATGGAAGTAGTGTGTAAAATTTGTATTGCAATTTTGATGGAGGCATGCCTTCACCTCAAGAGCTTGTTCTTTTGCTGTTTTGTTTACAGAAATACTTCTGGTGCCATCCTGATTAAGTGGAGTTGGCTGTCCTCCTCAACGTGTTAATGCTGTCTCCTATTCTTTGTGCCTTCAATGAAAATATAACAATTTTATAGAACAACAAATAGTACTTTGGTGTTATATGTGCATGTGCTTACATAGCTAACAGAATGGAGCACTAAACTAAAGGTTAGTATGCACAAAGTTAAACCCTTGAACATCATTTAATGCTTAACTTAAACTGTACATATCTGGTGTGCACACAGTCACAGTTAACCCGTCAGATTTTTCTATCTCCATTAGAAACAGAACTTTTCAGCAACTGAGGAAGTATTATGTACAAAAGATATTTTTATCACAGGATTTTTATGAGAACAGATCTTGGTTTGAGAGGTGCTGAGCAATGGGAATAGGGTGCTGCCTGTTCTTGGTAGCAGGGGGAGAGCCAGGAACCTTTGTCTGTACTATCCCATACTCTGTTACTCTCATGTTGAATTTTTGTTCTTAAAAGGTTGTCTCCAAACTCACAATGAAAAGGCATGGGCAGCTTCACCGGATAGTTTGAGTGTCAGAGTTGTTTGATTGTTGGACAGTTGATTCTTCTACTGTGTTTTTCAATTTTGAGAATATCTTCAAAAATTGGTGTTTTGCTTGTGTATCTGAGTAAAATGTGAAAAACCTGTCTGAAAGTGCTGTTCAGAGTTGGGCACCCAGCTGATCTTTATGCCCTTGCACATCTTGCATTCACCCATTGTGGTCAGCAAGCCTGAATTTAACTTCTTAGATTTCATTCTTTCTCTTTCTTTTGGGAGGTAGGAGAATATAGAATTACTGAGATTGCTTACAGGATACTTGCTGGGACCTCAAGTTAATATTCAGAATCTAGGTGTCTGTTATGTTTTAAAAATTCAAATGCATAGTTCTGTTTATCCTTTAGGTTTGTTTTCAGTGTCTTAAATGAAGGCTCCAGGTAATACATAACGTAAATTTAAAATACCTTTAGTAGAAATATGTAGGAGACATAAGAGATGTAATTGAGAATTTAATTATTCTTTTTTAATGTGTGGTTCAAAGAGCAGTCAGGTTCACCAAATCCAGTTCAGCAGTTTCCATAACTAGAAGATTTCCCTCTGTGTCTGAAACCTCGTACCTGTGAGCTCACTAATTTCTTCCAAAATTAAGCTAAGGACCCAAAAAGCAGCAGCTTCATCTGGTCCTGTATTTTGACTCATCTGTAGAAATTGCACAGAGCAGGTCCAGAGCTCTGGCAAAAAATAAAATAATGTGGTTGACTTTATTGTATTGTGTACAGGAAATGTAGGTGGGTGAGATAAAAGATTCTAGCTCCTAAAGTACTAAAAATAAGTACTTGCACTTTGCTTTTCCTGGTCTTGTATAGAGCATTGAAAGATTGCTAATCCTCATGAAACAATTCACAGTATTTGTTTTTTAGAATTGTAATCTCAGAATAAGAGAGAGTACATAAAAGAGGAATATAATTCAATTATACCCAAAATCCCACATAGCAGCACTGATCTAAAACTGTATAAAGTGTTGTGTAGTCATTTACTTTTAAATGATGCTACCTGTAATGCTGAAATTAATACACTTTTCTGCAATTTCTAGGTTTGGCTCTCACCCTTAATATAAACTATAAATGATTTCCCTTTAAAATTCAGGTGCAGATGTGACAGAGAACTGAATGATGACTTCTCCTTTTGTATTAACCTTTGTGTTACATGAATGTATTTGTTCTCAAAAGCCTTGGCCATTAATTTTCTCCATTAAAGGAGAAGCGCCTATTTTTCATTCAGCAGTTTGCTGTTCTATTACTGCAGAAACTGTTTACCACGGAAAGGGGTAATGTGACTTAAAGAAGATGGCTCAATCCTATTTGGCACTATCGGAGGGGGTGGCGGATGTTGGACATTTGCCGAGAGAAACTGTGTTAAGCATAGCGTCTGTTTTGCGCGGTGGGCTGGCGTAGCCAGGGGGACCACTCCATCCTCTGAGGTGCAGCGTGTGTGTGTCTCTGTGTGTGTGTGCGTGTGCCGGCGCAGTGGTTGCTGCTGCGGAATTCCGGGGATGAATTACTTGATGTGCACAACTGAAGGTGCCGTTCGCTCCGCTAAAGCAGTGCGGCGTGTGCTGCCACTAACCTGAGAGAGGCAGCCTGCAGCTCTTCGTGACAGCTCGAGGTGGAAGGACCCCAACTTGCGGTCCTCCCCCCCTCTCCCAAGGGATCCTTAGTCCATTCCTTTATAGTGGTTCATTTGGCTCTCTGTCATCGCCAGAATGCTGCCCGTGAATGTGTGTCATGATTTCAATAGAGTGTGGTAACACATAACAGCAATGAAAGCCCAGCGGGAGAGGCTACAAATTCCAGGGCTGACCTTGGAGTAAGTATTGTCTGTCTTTAATATCTTAATGGTTTCTGCATGATGCTGGCTTTTGTGCAGTCAGGAGCTTTTAACATACGTTTGTGCTGACAGCCTGGGAGCACTGCAGCTCCAGGTTGAAGGAACATGTTTTCAATGCATTGCAGTTGGTTTCAGCAAATGTGTGAGCCTGGAGCCAGGATATTGCAGTGTGTTTGGAAAAAAAGCCTTTCTGCATATTTAAAGTTACTGAATCTCAGTGCATGAAGCGTCCTGTCAGTTTGTAGGGGAAGAATCTGTCAGTAGGCCATGGTGTCTGTCTTTCTCTTCAGCTCTCTGTTGGTTTTTGTTTATCCTGGTGCTGGCTTTTAGAAAGGCCTCTTTCTGTGCTGAATAATAGAGAGCACTGCAAGAAATTGAAGCATTATAAAAATGCTGTTTGTGAAAATTCATCAGGAGCAAGGCGTATTTTACATACGTAACTGCACTAATGACCTGTATTGACATTCTGGAGGATTCCTGATAGTTTCTGCAGTAAGTATGTTTACCTAATTTAGCAATGTGTTTACTTGTACTTGCTTAAAACTGATTAACTAATTTGTGTGCTTTCAGCTATTTAGAGAGTAGCTAAATGAAAACGTGTAATTTTGATGTATAGTGATAGTAAGTATAGGCTTTTCTTCATAAATGCCAGCATATGTTTATCCAAGATATGTTAGTCAAAGCCAAGTTTTTATTTCTATACATACATACATACATACCTACCTGTAGTCTACACTAACATGTCAGGTATGTATGTATGCATGTTACAGCCACCATGGGAACTTGCTAATTTTACCTAGGTAAATTGATACGGTTACGTCAGATCCTTTAGTATTCCCTGGGACTGCCCCATTCTTGCTGGATTAAAAAAAAATCCAACAAAACCCTGAATGCTGCAGATGCATGCGGTGAAGTTATTTAGCTATGAAAGGTATTACCTCAGCATTTGCCATGTGTTAAAGACAGGGCTGTAGGTAAGTGTGCAGCGTAGCAAATAATTTATTCTAATAATCAAATGAAGGTGACAGAGCACTTTATTCCAAGGAACAAATGTAGATGTCATACTGGTTCCCCAGAACTACATTTGTGAAATGTCTCAGAAATTCTGCATTTCAGTCAGGCATCCTCTGGTAAGAGCAGTGTGTGTTAGCTGTGGGCAGGCTAACCTCTAGATATTTTTCTGAAAAAACCAGCATTGCTAATTTCTCATGAGTTTTGGAGGAGGGGTCTTATCAGAGATCTCATTAAAATGGTTCCCATGAATAATTGATAATTATACTTTTTTTGAGATGTGGCAATTTAAATATTTTAAAATCAATCTTCACTGAATTATGTAATCATCATGTGAGAATAACATCACTAGCTGCAAAGGACGAAAAAGGATTCATGTTTTTTTAACGTGTGTGTGTGCTTTTGTAATATGAGGTAATTGTTTACTTCTTCCTCCTTTTTCACACTAACCCAACATAATTACACTTGCTTTGCCATATTTTTAAAATATTTAAAACTTACAAAATTAATAGTTACATTTTAAATTTAATATTGATCATTGTTTTGCTGAAATGTTGTCTGGATATATTTACTTTTTCCATATATTAGAATTTCTTTTGCCATCACCCTTGCTACTTTTTGAACTTGATTTACTTGTAGAGAAAAGAAAATATCATATTTTGGTTGCTGGCACATAATGATTTCCATAGAGTCATTCTCTCATGATTTGCCAGAGTTGAGTCAATGCAGACTTAAGTCATGTCTCCCAAATTGTTAATTGCAAACATTTAAAGAAGAGCATATCTGGGGGGAAAAAAATCCAATTTGTTCCTTGCACCCTGAGTCTCATGAATTTTCTTTCAGTAAAGTTTAAATGTTGGGACTAGAATTATGTTGTCTCCCTGAGAAACAAGTACAGTCTGTCTACTTTATATTCATTACTTGCAAAAAGCTGTTTGAAAGAATATTAAATCCAAAATAAAGCATTCCAAATTTAGTAAGTGTAAGAAGTAAGGCTGCCTGTCATGCACTGTGATAATTTGTTTTAGCAGGTTTTTGTAGGTCTTAAAAAAGCAAAGCTGAAGAGCAAGTTCTGTAGAAGAACTGAATTGACACACCAGTATCATCACTCGGTAGGAATTTTTAGATCCGTAGTACTAGCACATCTGATACTGGATGCCCTCAGAGTCTGTGCTATTACTGAGACTCTGATGTGTTACAGTAGTGAAAATGAGGAAGAATACGAGTAGCTACTAGCCAGTGCAAGACTTCCACTTGCTGTTTGTGAGTCATCCACTAGAGGAAGGGCGATGTCCTTTGCCATCGGGTATCTGTAGGGTTTGTTCACAGCAGAGTGAATTAGGGATCTCAGTATGGGGTTTGAAGTTAATATATTCTTCTTACTCAATTCCAGAGTTGCTTTCTTCATCTACTTTTAACTATTCTGGCTGTAGGAGATTTCTTGTCCCCAGTTGTTACTCGGTAGCAGTCCCCTTGCTCTCTCTTTGCTGCAGCCCATGGCTTTTGGCTAGCTGGTGCCAGTTCTCTTCTTCCTCCACCTGGACTATCTTTGGATCAGTTCCAGCTTCCCCTTGCTGCTTCTGGTCCTGATGGAAGCTGGTGGTGGTCTGCATCACCTGCCTCTGTCCACATCTTACCTTGCAGTGCTCCCTGGAACAGCAGTGCAAACACTGACGGTGCAGCACAGGATCGTTTCCCAGCCTACAGTCAGTGAGGGCCAAACTGACACATGGACAAAAGGGGGACAACTGGGGACAAACTACCAGCTCTGCTGCACCAGACCAACCGGCAGTGGAGATGGAAAGATAGTGCAAATAAAGCGTAGAAGTACAAAAACACTTTTTATAAGTCTGTACTTTACCGATCGTACAGAAACAATGATCCTTCCAGTGCATGTTGTGGCAGGTTAGTGCAGTGTAGTACAGATTGCCTCAGTGGAACAGCAGAAATCTGTTTGTCCACATCTTTTTTTGCAGGCCTGCATGGGCTGACTGGTATTAACCTGGGTTCAGTTTAGCCATTTTCAGAGTGATATATTGAGCCATTGGCTCTTAATGGATCTTTTCAGCTTAAAGGTACAGTCGTGCTAGCGCAGGTAGTCTACAGCTGAAAACAAACTAGTGTGTTCTCAGCTACTGGTGGTGCTCTTCTGTGTGCCTAATTCAGAGATCATGAAGGCACAGCCAGCAGCCAGAGGAATTCACCCGTATGCAGTAGCCTTGTCAGAAATTACCAGCAGGCGCATCCTTGTCTCAGTGTGCATGTTCCCTGCCAAACTTTGTGCCCTCTCCAAGGCATCTCAAAAAGGAAAAGTTGCGAAAATGTGCAATCCCAAAACTGTATTCCTAATCTCTTCTAGAAGCAGTAGTGCTCTCCTGCTGAAATGTTCGGAAAAAACCTGAATCCGGTACCCACCTTGAAAGGTTTTGAAGGCAATGTATTAAAATTTGGCAGTGTTACGCAGTTGAAAATATGAACTGGACCTAGCTGTGCTTAGCATATTGGCCATCTGCATCTCCACAAGACAGGAGTGCTAGCATTGGCTGGCTGCAAGGGTCTGGTACAAAGCAGAACAAATCTTTATGAAGATGAGCTGAAAAAAGTTCCCCACAAGCTTCTGCCGTGCTCAGTCTGCACAGGGTATTTTTTGTTTTTGACAGGTAGCTAAGGAAATTGCAGTGAGAGGCATGCTATAAGCATGCTTTTTAAAAGAAGCTTTCGTGCGAGTTTTATGGGGAAATGTGCATATGATAGCATGAGTATATTTTAAAATAGCATCTCTGAAGTCTGGCAGTGGCCAGCTGTTTTATTGAGAAACCTTTTGAGTGGAGATGCACTTGAGGCAACTTCTTGAAGACACCTTTGAAGTCAAATGCTCAAGTAAGGGTTTTATGGATGAATCGTTTATATCCATATTTGATAACGTAGAAGAAGAACTTGGCATTTGTGAGGAAACATTTCATAATGAAATTGCTGCTAACTGGAGTGCTTGTAATTTTTAGTAAGTGTGCGAATTTTAGGCTCTCAGACCGGAAATTTTTTATTAAAATTTTCATATTGCTGATGAAAGATTATCATCCATTTTAGTTTTCCTTTTGTTTTAATAAATCTTATTTGCATATAAAAAACTTAAACCCCTCCCCCCCCCAGATTTTTTAAGAGGAAAAAAGCACCCCAGTTACATATTCTGTTTGGTTACATGTCTAAAACAAGTTACCATTTTTCACCACTCTTGGGACTTCGTACACAAGTATTGTTCCTGGAGGAGGTCTAGTGTAGTCAAGCATATACATCAACACCAGTTCTCATATTTATTTTTATTTATATCAATTTCATCTTAAGTCAAAACCTGTGTGGCTACTGTCAATCACTTCATTCAGGAGGATGGTCATGTTTTGGTTCTAACCAAAACTTCTTTCATAATTCCTACGCTAAAACATGCGACTCTTGCTAAACCTTCTGTTCACTAGAGATGACATTATTTTAACTTGCAGTCTCACCCCAAGGAGCCTGAGCCCAACCCCAACAAGCCCCTGCAGTCCATGCAGTCCTCTGTTCGCTTTTCATTTTTGGAGGTAAGCAAGTAAACTTCCATTGTTGATGTTTTCTTCTGCATCCAAAACCTAATGATCAAAACATATTGCAAAAGGAAAATTGAAAAAAAAAATTAAGTATGTCTCTGCAATCCAAAATACATTTTACTTGACCAGCTGCTGTTCTGAAGGTAAGTATTTTATGGAAAAAAACCCAAGATAGTCCATATTTTGAGACCTAGTACAGAGACTTGAGATATTGATGTGTAATTCTGTGTTGCTTTGACTGCTTAGGAGTGTATCTGAAATTTTATGGTTTGCTTCCTGTGATCATACCTCAGATTGCATTCTGTTGTGTGAGAAGTTTAAGGTGAGTTCAGAAGTGAGGGTGATTCATGAAACACGTGGTTATTTTTTGCTTAACTGAGGGTTAATAGTGTGCTTAGTGAGTTGAGTGATTCAGAAGATTGGTAGGACTGTTTTGTCCTCAGGACTAGGAGGATTTTAAGCTATACTTCTATTTCAGTAATGTTCTAGATAAGCCCTTACAGCCACATAAAACATCCTTTTCACCCACTTCTTTCTTCTCCCAAGTTTTTTCATAAGAATAATTTTTTTTGGTACTTGTCAGAAAGGTAGTTACCTTCATGAGATCAGAAAATCATTAAGTGATAAAAAATACTTTGTAATCCTTCCTTTTATGTAAAATTTTAATAAATAGTAATTGATGGATATTTCTGATACAGAAAGACTTTTTTTTCTTCCTTATTTTCTTTTTAATGCAGAAAGTTAAATTGCTTGTCAGGGATCTCAGAGGTGTCAGTCACTGAGATTCTGCTCCATAGGGAAAGTAGTTTTTAAGATGAGTTACTAATAAATTATCAATGCTTCATGGATTAAAAAAAAAGAAAATCAAACCACTTCTAATTTTGGTCAGAGGTCTCACTTGTTACTGTGAGAATTAAGAACTACCATGTTGGTAAGTGACATAATAAAATAGATTTGTGCTTTTTTGGTGCCACCTCTTGAACATGGTGTGGCACAGGAGAGAATTGCTTGGATGTGTTAATCTGCTTCAGTGTACTTTAAAGTTAAAACCAAATTAATAGGTGAGAGCCCTTCTATCAAGGCTTTACTTGACACTGAAAAATGGAGCAGTAACTTAAAGTTTTGCTATGTGTTTCTGAAGAAATATTGTAGTTTTTTATATATTTTGTTTTATTAGGGAAGAGATGGTATGAGAATTCTTTATTTGTGCAATTTTCAATATGATTTCAATAGACACACTTTTTTCCTCAGTGAAAACACTTTCATGATGTTTGTTTAATAAATTATCAGCAAAATGAGTATATTCTGTGGAGTTTATTTTGCTGGTATAGAATGCTTGGTAAAATTAGCATTTTCTAATTGAGTCTTTATTTTATACAGCCAGAACAAATCACTTCCCTTTGTGGTTAAGAAAGTGCTCTTTTTCAAAATTTCAGTTTTGTGGAATCAAAAAGCAGTATACAAATTTTATATTTTGTATGACCTGGATGACCTGCTGAACAGCTTCTGCAGATGCATGGATGTGCTGCTGTGCAAACGGTGCTATAGACATAGCCCTCAGTGCTTTTAGAGCTCAGACCTTGTTTACCCCTCTGGGGTGTAGAGACTCCAGCCGTGCCAAGTTTGAACTTTTCATCCTATGATGGAGGATGTTGGGAGCAGAATTTTCAGATGCTTTTTGGAGAAATAGAGTGGAAATTATTGATACTGCCTAATGTGAAGCCTCATCCTGTGATATGGCTGAAAAACGTCAAAGTTCATAGGGATTTCTCTTAGGTTCTTTTGTCCTGAAATTTATGTAAGGCTCTGCCAGAATGGTTACTTTTTCCCTGGAATGGAAATGTTTAATGTTTGATTAAATCTGAAATGGAATGCTGTATGTATCGATAGCTGTAGAGGACTGCTGGTGTATTGAACATCAAATGTTTTAGTTATTAGTTACTGTTCAAGCTTGACCTAGCTTAGTGGAAAGAAGAAATGTGTTGGTTTGTAGGATATATAAATAATTAGCACTTCCTGTTCCATTAGCTCAGAGTACTCCCATATGTGGGAGGAGAGGAATTACTTCAGTGGCACTATTTTTGCTTATATTCAGAAATGCTAGCATGGGAACCTTACCAGAATGAATGGATAGGGTTCTCCTGTGGTATTTCTCTCTCTCTCTCTAACATGCTGGCTCATCTCCCTCATGGCCTTTGACTTGCACAGCTGCTCCTTAGGCGGTTGTTCCTGTTGAAGCTCTGCTTATAGCAGTTGTCACATACAGTAGTAGTCTAAAGGGAACCTTTTGCCAGCTAGATGATGAAGATCTTTTCAAAACAGTAACATCCTGTGAATGGAAATACCTGCCTGCTGGTACAGTGTGAAGCTATCCATACTTTACTTCTGAGAGAGGGTGGGGGATGAAGAGGTATTTCAAATCTCAGGAGGATATATTTTTATCTTCTCTTTGAGTCACCTGAACACTTCAAACTGCTGTTGGGGGAAAAAGTACGTGCAATTTTTGTACTAATAATTATAACCAGCAGATTTGCAGGGAAAGGGAGAAGATGGAGATAATGTAAATAACTGAGCACAGCTACTGAGATATTTAAGACCCTCATGCTTCTAATATAATTTTAGTGTTTTTCTTTGCTGTGGATAATTTGGAGTCCTTTGTCACAGTAATGGGGAGTGGGGTGGGGAAAGTATTTGAAAAAGACTAGGAGGAAACACGAAGTGCTAGAAGTTGTAGTAGCTTCTAATAAGAGCAATAAGGAAAATGGAAATGGTTAATTAAAAATATATAGAACAGCATGCATTTGAACTTGAAGAGTAGAGAATGGTGATTGTCAACAAAAAAATCTTCTTACTCAACCTTTTGCTTTACTGATGTCACTGATACTAGGCTGGGGGAAAAAAAATCTCTAAGCCAGTTGATAGAAAGCTCTTAGTTTCTACAAAAAAAGAGAAGATTGTAGTGAATTTTCCAGAAAGGCTTTACTCAGGAGCGTGAGGATTGCACGCGTGTCAGGCACTGTACAGACACAAATGTTACTACCTGGCTAAGACTGATGAATGGGTTGACAGGATTCATTCTGAAGCTTGGAAAATGAAAGTGGCAAGCAAAAAAAGCCCATATACTTTTTTTTTTTAACGGTTAAATTTTTTTATCAACTATTTCAGGAAAAATTTCAGGAGGAAAATCCAGTTCACCTCACCGTATCTACAGCTGAGTTGGCAGGAAGGCAAATGAGGATTATTATCTCTACCTTTCAGTAATGTAATCTGCTCTTTTGGAAGTTTGTGAGGATGCCACTGTAAACACTGCATTTTATATGGGGTCATGTTGTCAAATGATTACGTATGTGTTACTAAGAGCAGCAATTAGAAGTATAACTGGCATGGATTAAACCTCATCTTATGGCACTGAATTGTAAGAAAAGCAAATGTCAGTGTCACAGATAGCTTAGCCACTTGTTGGTATTTAGTATTAAGTTTTTATATCTGGAAATTGTCAAAAAATGTTGACACTTGCATTTTCTTTAAATGTAAACCAAATCTATAATATGAATGAGTAATCATTACCAAACAAAGGGAGAGTGAGACTTTTAAATATAATTTTACACAAATAAAAAATTCAAATATTTAATTTTATATGAAACTTTATTTAAACTGTCTAAATTCATATACCAAATTGTTGAATACAGAGATAAAAATCTAGTCAGTGTGCTCCTATTTGTCCACTTTCTCTGTCTGCATCCCCTTTTTTTCCCCATGACATTCTGCATCCCAGAATCACATAAAGACAAAAAGCTTAAAATAGCTACTTTCTAACAACTCTATTGGTCTGTATTATGAAACCGTGAATGAAATGGATGGCTTCTGTAGAAAAATGAACAGTAAAGTTTCTAGTGATTTTTTTATTGTTGTTTTGAAAGTCAGCTTGTTTAAAGAGCTTTTAAATGTCTTCTAGCTCTGTATGATGCTGTGTGGGCATGTGGGGAATATACACCCATGTGAAAGATGTAATGGACAGTAGGAACTGTTCGCTGTTCGGTTTATTACTGAAGGCAGTAGTTTGTTTTTAAACTTAGCAATATTCCTGTGAGGAAAGTGGCGTGGACAGTGTTGGTGTGTTCTGCTGCCTGTGCAGGCTGGCTGGGCTGGGGCACTTGGGGTGGCTGTGCAGCTGTTGGGGCAGAGCTGCCTCAGGGACTTGCACACCGACTCGCAGACCAGTGACCGAAGGCCCTGCAAGTACTCTCCTTGACCCTGTTGCCACAACCATGTTCCTGCCCTCTTCTCTGTTAGCTCCTGTGATTGTGTGGCTGCACCAAGCTGAATCTCCACCGTGAGTGAGAGCAGGCCAGTCTTAGGAGCGAGGAGGGAGTGGGGGAGCATTTTTCAGCATGGGGGATGCAGTGGCAGTGTGCACTTGGCAGCACTAGCTGCCCACTCAGACCTGAGCAACAGCCAAGGTGACAGCTGTTAAACACACTGGTTAATGATTAAATCTGGTGCAAGTATGCAGTCTAGGTAGACAGGGAATACTGCAGAAAAAAAGTGCTAGTATTCACTCCCTGATGAGGAGGGACTTGTGCAGGACATCATGACATGGTTCTCTCAAGGTAGAGCAAAATTGTCATAGAGGAGTTAGCTATTGAATTTGGACTTTTCTGGTCTCAGAGTAGTTTTACTTCTATGTGATTTTCCTATGGAACTGCTACTTCTTGGATTCATAAGGTTTTGTAAGAAACACGTGAGGAGGACACGTCAGAGGATGCCTCCTTTCCCTCCTTTCCTCAGTGACATAGCTGCCATACCCAGGCATTCTCAAGCAGGCATTTTTCTTTAAAATTTATTTACACTTTTGTTTTCTGATACCAGTACAAAGTACACTGACCTTAAGGTTATGCTGAAAGATGAAGCTGTTGATTTGTTGTCCTGAAAGGGGAAGGTCTTGGGAAGGGCTGATGTGGATGAGGTAAAGAATCACCTGGCTCCATTTCTTTCTCAAATTTTTCTTTAAAATGAGGAAAACCTGCTGTTTCATCTCTCAGGGTAATCTGATTAGTATTCATGAATGTCAGCCATGAAGCACGAGTTCCTCCAGGTGAAATAGATTAATCTTTGGCTTTGTCCTCCAAAAGTAGTTTGTCTCCTCTGAAGTTATTTTTACGTCCTTGCTGTTCTCTTAACTCTTTTTGGGACTACTTATTTAACCTTACAAAACACTTTCTCAGCTATTTCCTGTACTCTCCCATATTAAGACTGTGACAGGTCAAAGGGAGAGCTGTTTCCATTGGAACTTGAAAATGGGAAATGAGAAACAATTTCCTTGCATGTGTAAGTTTTTTTGTGATGTAGAAGTGAGTTTTGAGGATTGGTTAAGTAAAAGCAGCCCCTTACTCAGCACGTGATCTCTTTTGCGCTCAAGTGTGCTATTCTAGCTTCAGCTTTTGAAATACTCTAAATAAAGTATTCTGTTTTCTGAGCTCTTTAGAGTCATAGCAGAGGAGATTTTTGCTTGTGAGTCATCAGTATTTTGCTGAGTGCTAGTCTGGTACATGTGCATAAGCCTGTTAGTGTCTTAATGGCATTGCACCGTGGTAGATGGGTCCAGCTGAGAACTGCAGGAGCTGCACAGCTGTCATCGGTGAGCATGGGGTCCCTGGAGGATCTTCACTACAGGTTTTCATCCAAGAGGGATATAGGGATGCGAATTTCTGATTCCATGTGGTTTTTTTGGGCTGGTGCTAAAGAAGGTGTGGTTTTACTTGCCCCACACTGATCCAAAATCAGAGAGGCTAAGGCTGTATTGCTAAGATAATGTTTTGTAAAGCTTCTGGAGTATCAAACTTGATTTCTCATATCATAAAGATTAGGCTTTAAGTACATTTTTAAAGGCTCCCTGGACAAACTGAATTCTTCTATATTACTTTGTCTTATTCACATAGCTTTTCAATTTAATTTGTGGCTTGTACTATTAGATATTGTTCTGCAGAAAGATTTAGGTATATATTTTTTAGATCAAGTAAAGCAAGAACAGGAACTTCCCTCTAACTTACAGGGACAGATGACAGAATTCTAGAAGGCTTACCAGAAACAGAGATCTTTGCTTTAATCCTGTGTTGGTTTTTTTGTTGTTTGTTTGTTTTTGGGGTTTTTTTGTGGTTTGGTTTTTTTTTTTTAATTTTTTTTTTTTTTAGTTCATGTTTAAGGTGCATCTTAAGAAATCAAGGAAGTTCTTGTGACAGTTATTTTTTGTGGTAGACTGAAAGCTACAGACACAGAGCTCATCTGAATAATTTTAAATGCCAGTTTGTTGATCCTCCTCTCCCTAAACTCTCATAAAAATCATCCCGAAGTACTTGTGTGCTAGTTTTATTAAATCTTCTGGCCTTTTAGGTTGTATTTGGTGTTTACTCTTGAATGTTAAATTTTAAATTTAGTATGTTAGGCCTTTAAAGCATTTTGAGGAAGTATGAACAACATACAACATGAATTTGAATTTGAAAATTACAGTAATTGTGGAGTGGTGCTGTAACAGGAGAATGCTGAATCTGAAGACAGTTATTATTTTTTATTCAAAGTACTGTTTGAAAAAGTGTCTTTCTTACAGTTTTGAAGGCTATGCAGCCATAGGAATGACCTGAATGGAGATTTCTTGAACTGCTTTACTACTTTCTAATACTTTCTAAAACAGAATTAAAATATTCTAGAAGTATTTCCCACTGAGATATTCCCTCATAATAATGCTTACTTTTGCCATAATTTGATGTGCTGCTCAGATTACTTAGTAAAGTGTTCATTGGCTAATTCATGAATGTTTTTGCCATACAAGTCTTAAAGAAAAATGACCTGGTATAGCCCCATTTTGAAATCAAAACCTGACATTACTCTGTAGATTTTTTTCCCCACATTTTTTAATTAAAAAATCCTCACAGATTAAGTTGTTAATACTTACAAAAAATATACCACACCTAAATCAGAAATTGTGGGAAAGGAAGGAGGATGACAGGGAGTTCTATTTGGGGCCACCCAGAGACCTGGTGAGTTGAGTGCTGCACACTATGGTATTAGGAAATCACTGCAATTCAAGGAGGTGGTTAAAATTTGAACAATTGATCCACATTTTATATACAGAAATAACTCTTAAGATGGGTCTTGAAATGTGCTGGAAAATGGACAGTCTGGTCTCCTCCTATGCTGTCATACTACTGAGTTGCATGTCCATGCAAGTGACCTGCTAGCAGCCATCATAAGTCACTCTGGGACTGTTCTGTTGACCTCTTTGCTTTGCCTGTCAGGTGACGTATCTATTAGTAATGACTGAAGTGTGCTGAGCCTCACCTGGGCTCAGCCTGCATGTAAATTCAGACTTTTGTAGTACGGCTTCATGATTGGCTTAATCTGGTTTGATAAGAATGCTTTTAGTACACCTTGAATTCAAGGTCTACTTACTGTCCAAGATGTGACTGTCTGTAATGTGTTGCCAATCACATAGTTCTTGCAGATATGGAGAAACTGCTAGGTTAACCTGCCCGTTGTCCTATATTTTTCTTTGAAAGTTTAGTCTGATAGGGATGCCAGTGGTTCACTTCCAGGGGAAGAATTTCCTCTGGTAATTCCACTGATGTTATCCCAAAATCACAAATTCTGCAGCCTTTTTGCAGCGCAGTGACAAATTTCAGCTGGTCCTTGTGTGAGTTGCCAGAGAAAAAGTTCTGCAGCTGTATTCTTGAGATGGAAGTTCTCAACCTTGCTCAGTGCCAACGCTGCGGCATTATGTTGCATCTGCATCATTTTATCGCACCTTGATAAAAATAGATACAGAACAGAAACCAGCGCTGTGTGCATCAGCCTTCCCTACACACTACTCCAGCAGAGAAAATGCTTTGAAAAACTGCCTTCAGTCATGTTTTAGAAGTTATAGACTGGTTGCTGTAGTTTTGTTGGCAAGTACATAGAAACACATGCTGTTGATTCAGGAAGGCTGATAATGCTGTGTAACTTCCCCAGCTGATAAAACCTAGAAATACTTCCAAAAGTTGATGTAGTACCTGAGAGAAGGGGATCATGGCAAGTGCTGTTGTACGTATTTATCAGCTGAAACCAGTCTTTCATTATGAGCAGCCTGGCATGTTCTTCCTTTCACCTTCACCTTCATTCTGCTGTTTCTTTGCCAAGAGAACATTTAGGCTCTCCAGATGCAGTCTGCCACTGGACTGATGAAATCTGCTCCTCTTGTGTGTATGTAGAAGTGTGCAAGTGTGGATGCTGAGGAACAGCAGCATAGAGAATAGGCTGAGATAATCCGTTGTCAACATTCAGCATGGTTATTACTTAATTTTGCAGAATTGAATTGTTGCATAATTTTTAAAAGAACCAAGCCATCTACCAGGAAAAAGCAAAATACTGAGATAAATGAGTATGGTGATTTAAAAGAAACAAACTATATACATTTGCATAGTTCAGGCATATTAAAATTCATGTTAAGCCATGTCCAGATGTAACTGGAGATGGTCAAAGGAGAGGCTGATTGAATGATGAAGGGGTTTTGAGATAGGTTTGGGGGTTTTTTTATTGGTGGTGTATATTTGCAGTGCTAAATGCTTATAAATCTCTTTTGTATCAGGATATTGATATTTCCATAAACTTTTATACTCTGTAGTTACATGAATGGAATAATAAGGTGGTCTGGTATCAGAGAAATTAGGACACTTAGTGGTTTGAACTGTTATTTGAAAGCTAAACAGTTGTCACCTCATTGCTACTATGATAAGAGTTTTTCAGGATGCTGGAGGCCTAGAACAGCTAATGTGGGTTATGCTGATCCTCTGCTTCTTCAAAAGTTTTGACAGTCTTGGTGACAATTCAGGTGCTTGTTAGAGAGAGCTGATGTGGACTCTCAGTCCTACAAAATGAAACCAAAATGTGTTTGCCTGTCTTAGGAAGTGGAGGGTGAAGTTCTGTGACTTATCGTGGTTTCCTCCCTGACTCCTGTCATTCTCCCTGATGTACATATCAGAGAGATTTAAGACTGTTTCTTGACTCATCTGAATCCCTTTCAACTTATACCTCTGTGGTCTTTGCTTATAGGTAGGTAGGAATTGTATAAATCATTAAGTACCTATGATTCTGTAGAGTGGTCAGCCCGAAGAAGATTTCCCTACTACTGTCTACTTCTTTCTTCCCTCCTTTTTTTTAGTATCTGAACATTTGATGCAGGTGTTTCTGTAATTATCTTCACAGCCCTCCCAAGAAGTAGAAATACCTTTGCTTTACAGGTGGAGACCTGAAGTGCAAACAGATTAAATAACTAGATGACATCAGGTCTTAGACCCTGAGGCACCTTAGCCATGAGGTAATTTTTAGTATTTTGTCCTTAATTTTGAGAATTTTCTGTCATGTTTTGATAAGCATAACTAATTAAAATAATCTTTTCTAGTCTTGCAATTGTAAATGGTTGCTTTTAATTTTGTTTCTGTAAAGTTACCTTCTTTCTATGTAGTTAATTCTACTCCTTCCAGTGGTCTGTTTGGCAGCCATATCATCTGCATGTCTGATAGTTAACTGTTTAGTAAACCACACAGACATAAGAGTATGTGCTGAGTGTAATTATGGTTGTTCAGAAATTCAGATTTAAACTGGAGGTGTGTGCTGAAGCACACCTATGATTGTTTATTATTTAGCCTTTTGAGGAGGAGGGCGTTAAGGGTGACCTGTAAAATGTTTTAGGGATATTATCAACTTGC
This sequence comes from Corvus kubaryi, assembly GCF_017639235.1. Classification (NCBI taxonomy): domain Eukaryota; kingdom Metazoa; phylum Chordata; class Aves; order Passeriformes; family Corvidae; genus Corvus; species Corvus kubaryi. The sequence continues at coordinate 1,739,762 of NW_024581096.1, read as the reverse complement.
AGTGCTGTGTGCGCCGGTCGTTGTTTGAAATACCGAGGGTAGCGTTAATGGGCGATCTGCATAATATTTTTCTAAAGATAATATTTTCCCTTTAAACTTCCTGTGTACCTGAGTTCCAATTTGCCAGCTTGCACTGCATGGGGTGCTCCATCTCACACCGTTCTGCTGACAACAGATCCATCACGTGGATTAACTGAAGCATGAAGCCAGATGAGTGCAGGGAAAGCTCAGGAAATGCAAGTACTTGGGTGTATATATATGGCAAAGCTCTGAATTCTTGGCACCTGATTTTTATTCACTGTCATTTAAGTAATGACTTTAAAGAAAATTGTGTGTTTAAAATACATGAAGTAAACAGAGTACTTGCCAGTTCTGGGGAGGAGCCTGTAATGTCCTTGCTCTGACAGAGACCTATAATGGGTCTGTAACTATAGACTTGTGCTGATTGGGTAATTAATTTAGGAAATTCAGTGTGTAAATATTACAGCTTATGAAGTTTTCTGTCTCACTGAAGACAGCATTTATAATGAATACGTGCTTTTCAATTCTGTATCACAGGATTTGATCTGTTTAGACTTTGATTTACAGACTTGAGACTTTCACCGTGCTGACCTCCATTAAACCTCCCCTGTACCCCAAAAAGTATTTTAAGAATGAGGAAGGTTACAACTCATGATGACATCTTTCCCAAACCTATCAGGATTAAAAGCTATCAAACAGAACTTGAGCTTGATTTCTTTACCTAGTTCATTTGACGAAAAACAGAGAATCCGTGAAGTCTGTTACTCAAATCTATGAGTATGGCACTGGGATGTTCTGGGGCAGAGTTGAACTAAAGAAAATGGCTCTGTATGAGGGGTAGCATTCCTCTCAGACGAGTATGTTGTTTGGGATTCTTCAAACCAGAGTGCTGTGGTGGCAGGACAAAATGCTCCACTTAACTGCCTTTTGAGGATTGTGGGTTTTGGACTCTGTTTTCCATAATTAGAAAGTTATTAAAATGAAACAGACTCAGATAAACTTAAAAATGCTGAACAGTCTTTTTTTATACATATGTGTTCCAAACTCCATTTTATATAGTCTGTTTCCTTTAATGAAAAGTCAGATATGAACATTTTCATCTTTAAAAAGTAGAGAAAGATTGTATGCTGTAGGTCTGTTTTATACAGACTATCAGATTTATGCCATTACAAAATGTTAAAAACACAATTACTAACTTTGCAGTGTAGAAACCATAAAAAGCTTCTCTGAAAAAAAATGTTTTCTATAATTGAATTAATAAATATTTTTTTCTCAAAAAATACGGTTTAGTTGACTGCAGCTGTGATGTGGAATGGATGGCAATATCTAAGTACGTAATTATTTTAGAAGAATGATAGTATCCACAATTTCTTAAGACATTTTTTAGGAATTGCGCCTTGACCCTTAATAATGCTATTTGCCACATAGGTTATGGCTGTTGATTTAAAAAGATGCTTGATAAAATATGGCTGCGTGTGTGACATCAGGAGGACGTCTAAGTGTGTACAGTGGTCTAAACCAGTGCAATGAAATAAGTGATGATTGTTTCACATGAATGCCCAGAACTGGAAAACTTCATTATGGCTTTTTAGATATCTGTTGGATAACGGGTACCTTCACATTTATATCAGTGGTACTGCAGTCACAAAAAAGGTTAATTAATGATTTGAAAAAAGATGTGATCCTCTTAGGATGCTGTTAAGTGCTGGCAAAAAGGTACTTGAAGAACAAACAAAGGAGGATAGAGTAATACTAATACTTTGTAATACTGTATTCCTTTTCCCACCCCCTGGCATTTGTGGTAATGAAGTCAAGGTCCAAGCATCATGGTATCTGGAAAATTACGACATTTTTATTAGATGTTTTCTGACTCTCTCTGGACTTGCTTACCACATAAAGCAGCACTTCTGAAATGTAGTAATGCTGCTCTACTTGCCAAGATAAATGAAAATTCAGTGATAAAAATGGGAAATGGTTCTTTCATACTTTCTCATTAGTTGGTTTGCTAAACTAGCTCAGAAGGAGAAGCTAATCTCTAGGCCAGAGTAAATAGGCAGCACAGTTGTTAGCATGGTTGGCTCATTCCACTACAGACAGCAAAATGCTGGATTAAAAATAGTGTTGCCTGATGTGAATTCTGATGCCTGATGCAGATGGATAGACAATGTATTTAACTTCCAAATATATTGTGCATAATTTTAGAGTCTTTCAGAAATGGGGGGAGGTGCTGGGGCCATTGCTTTTCCTAAATGTGTTTATATTAGATGAGCTATAATAAACTAGAGCAGTGGGAGATTTTTTTGTATTTTGCACGTTACTTCAAAACTTGTTAAAGTATTAGTGTTTATGTGTATTTATAAACATAGCTAAGGAAATTTAGACATTTGGCAGACATACATTGTACACCCACAAAATATTCTTCCGTACTGTGATTTCTTCAACTTATTTTTACACTGAACATCCCACAGTGAAATCCTGTGCAGCCGCTAGAAGGTAATACACATCAACGTCTGCCACTAGAGGGAGCAAGATTTCAATTATTGTAATTAAATGTGGTAATAATAATTAATTAGTACATCTTAAGGACTGAATATACCAGTGAGATCTTTTAGTTTGACAACCTTTATAAAATAGGCTGTAGACTTTGTCAAGAGCTTTGGGGTTTTTTACGCATCCTCTAGTGCTTGTTTGAAGTGTGATTTTTTTTTTAGTTAGAAAGGCATATGACATACAAAATTTACAGTGATGGAAAATCCCTGTGTTAAAATGGATAAGAGAAAAGAATTTAAAACTGTTTTTTTGTCTGACTCCTGCAGATGGAACCCCTAACTTTGTGTGTGAGGGGAAGACATGATGGAGTTTGCTATTCTTACACTCTGTTTCCTCATGAAAATCTCTTCCTGCTGGGGAAACGCATACTGAATGTCCAAGGTTCTCCGATAGACTCGACCAAGTGAAATAAATGAGTTTTTTTCAAGCTGCACAATGTAATTCAGATTATAATTTTTTTTCCTTGACTCCTCATGACTTTTTTGCAGCCTTTGGGAAATGCCACAAGTAGCTGCATTTTAGTCCCTCAGTGCTCAGTTGTGTCATCTCCTTGATCCCATGAGAGATTTTCCTGCTTGTAGAACTGAGGGACATTTATTCTTTCATCTATACATCACATAAAAAGCTCTTACTTAGCTATTTATCTATGATAGTACCTAAATTGTTTGCCTGATAATCTGCCTTCCAGATTCTGCGATATGTATGTATTTTATGACTGGGGGGTGTTTTTGTCCTTTGATATGACTTCTTGGCTAGCAAGACTATAATGCATGTTGTTCAAATAAGGCTGCTTTATCCAATGATAAATTAGCTTGTTCCCGTGGTTACTTACCTCTTATGTCTTGTTTGCTAGAAAGGGTATCATATTTCTTTCCACCTCATTGATAGCAGTATTTACTTGTGTTAAATGAAAAACAATCCTGTATGATCTACTAGAAATGTTTAATGTGTAGTTACTTTTTCAAATCTGTAGGTGAGTTTTAATGTTGCCCTAATGCATAAATTTTTCTGCTGTAATAGTGAACCTATTACAACATTGTTAGGAGACAGGTGGAATATTTTACAAATGTCTCGATGTATTGTCAGCTGAGATGGTTATTGACCAGACTTGAAATCTCTCTTGAAACACTTTTTGGGCAGACTGTTTCATGTGACACTAAGTAAGTTACCATACCTCAACTCAGTACTGGCAGCAGCAATATCCTGTTTGTCCTTATAAAGGAGTGTTATGACAGCTTAGTTCAACCGTTGTAAAACTTCCAGCTATTCCAAGACACTTTGAAAATAGCAACAATTGAATGAGCAGCTTCACCGGTTCCTTTGTTACTCATTGGATAATAATTGTCTGACTAAAAAGACTCAACTAAACCAAAACAAACTCCTCTCAAGGGATGAGTTAGCTCAGTTCTAATTTATTGTTCTTCCAAGATGTTGATGAAATGAGAAGCATTTCTGTGTTGCTAAAAGATGCGATTTCATAATCTTCCTAGCCCATGAAAACAGAGAAGGTGCCTTAAGGCAACATTTTTTCTTTCCTGGTTCACAAATTTACTCATCTTTTTCAGTATGAGGCCTATGCTTTTAAGATTTTACTAGTCTTAGTATCTCTAAGGAACTTTTTATTGTCTGTATTGCTGCTGGTGAACTGCATTCAATGTCCATCTTCCTATAAAACTGGTGAGACTTGAGCATTCTGTAATGCCCTTGGGCAGTGACTTTCAATATTTTAATATTTTTTTAAAAATTCCAGTGTTTATTAATGTAATTATCAGCATGAAGATGGTAGATTAGATAACTTTTGTATTGGAATATTATGTGCAAAATATTGATTTAGCATTGGTATGGCATTGTGGTTTTTAAAGATGCACTTTCAACTTCCTTAAGTAGTATTTCATGGTGGTACTTAAAATCAGTAATGAGTGTTACACAATTAAAAAGTTACTGGTGAAGAATTTTTATTGATGTTAATTACTGAAGTAAATGTTGACATTTTGAATTTTTTTTCTCTCATATTGAATGAGGCTTTTCTAAGGATGCCTTTTGTACGTTTGTTTTTGGAAATGTAATCTTCAAAGCAAGGGTAGATCAGGCACCTTTTCTGACTTGAGTGATGTGATGTTTTTTATCTTCAAGTGAATATAAAAGAGAAAACTTAATGATCCTTATAACTTGTTTTGTTATGTGCTAGCTTATGTAACTCTTCGTGATAAATAAAAGTCATTACCCAAGTTCTACAGTAAAGCATCTCCTAAGAGATGAAGTTTGAGTTGCTTGTTGTTTTGCAAGTGGCTGTATAGACAATAACTTAAGCAACATATGCTGTTAAGGATGTTTGCAGGTTCTTAACTTTGTCATTTTATTTCTTTTTGACAACTGCAGAATTCTGTTTTAGTTGGATACTGGGGTAAAGTTGCTGAACATATCAATAACATTTTGTTGCAGGAAAACTGTAGGTAATTGTCAACTATGCATTTATCAGTATGACATAGATCTGTTCCTAATAATTTCAGATTTTGATACTTTTAAGACATTATCATCTTTATTGTTTAATTTTTTTTTGCCTTTTGTACATGGCAGAGGTAAGTAAATTGCAGTGCCTGAAGGAACACAACAACATACATCTGTTGAACCTGTGTTTTAAAGGTTGAGCAGCATTATCAGTATCGATAGTCAAAGAGGCTTCAATTTTGTGGACAGACACTGCAAAAGAAGTGGTCCTGCTGCCCCTGCCTCTCTGCATGACCTGTCTGCATCCCTCGTACTGGGTCTGGTCCTGGGATGTCCTTCCTTGAGCTGATTGAGCTCACTAAATGGGGAGAGAAGATGTCCTCTTAGCATCTATGTAGTACTAATAAGATGCAAAACTTCACTCTCCCTTGAGGTGTTTGCTTTGAAATCAGGCATTTCTGTGTCATGGAAAGTCACAAACTGCAGGCACCGCTTTGGAAGCTATGTTGTTCATTGACAGGCATTGCAAAGTCTTCACCACCATTTACATGTTGTGCTCTTAAAGGATAAAGCCTATGCTTTGCTTTATGAAACATGTAATTTTTCTAGGGTTGTTGTGGGACAATGATGGACTTCTTAGAGCTACCCCCTTCATTTTCATGCCTTTGTCAAAGTCTCTGTAGTGCCTTAATATGTGTATGTCCAGCAAGCACTTCAGAAAAATAATTATTCGAGTCTCCTTGCTTTCAAGCCCATGCTACAAACAGCATGACTGATTAGCAGGACTGTGTGTATTTGTAATTGTGCACAGAAAGCCAAGGTGAAGTTATGTTTGGATCTACAGGTCATGGAATTTGGGGAGCTATTGCTTGTGAATAGTCTGTGCAGGATCTAGAGACAGAATTGCAAGGGATTTGACCATCAAACCACTGTTCGAAGTGAACAGTGTTCACCATTGATTGTTATTACGTGTCCTGGTTCTGGCCAGGGTTAAATTTTGCAGTAGCCAGAAGGGGGCATGGCTAGGACGTGGAGGTTATTCTATGCCATCTCATGTGACTTTCTGGGGATGGGGGAAAAGGCTCTCTTTTAGGTCGGGTAGCATGGTGGAGGAAGTAGTCAGGTATTCTCGGGGGTGTGAGAATTGTTGCTGTTACTGTTCTTTTTTTAATCTTGTTTCCAGTAAGTTATTATTACCTGAACCTGTGATCTTTATGCTTTGTGTCTTCTATTCTCTTCTCCATCCTGCTGAAGGGGCATGGAGGCGGAGGGGGAGAGGGAAGTGAGCGTGATATGCTTTGTAGAGTCTCAGCAGGAGTACTAAATTGGGGAACACCATTCCTAAAACCATGACATTATGATATCCTCTGTTGCTATATATGTGGACAGAAACAGTTGCCTAGAATTTATCCTTTCTTTTATCCTATTTTTTATCCTTTCTGCTTTTGCAAAAATCCAGCTTTTCAGATAATGAAATCAGTGTATCGGCTGTTGTAATCTCATCTGGTTGTACACAGAAGGGTTAAACTTTTCTTCCACCAGAATTTGTCAACTTTCATGCAGCAATCATCTTTTTTTCTGGTGGGTCTTTGCCAACATTATGATAGGCTAGTCTTGCTTAATTTTTAAAAGCTTTTAGGGTCTATTTCAGAATTGGAGGCTTCACATCATTTTGATGAAGTGGTAGAGATTTTCACAAAGAAATCATGAGTTCAGTTACTGTCCTGGGCTTGAAACAGAAAAGACTGGTAATTTTTTGCCTTAATGTGAAATGAAGTTTGACCTCCATGTTACATGATCACCCCACAAATGATGTGCTTGACTGAATTATAGAAAATGAACTGCTTTTGTAACTCTTAACTGCCGCTTAGGTAGAGTAATAAGGCCAGGGGAGAACTTGCAGGGCCGTGAGGACACTGAAACTTCTCCTGTGTGATAGGTGGAAGACTTTGTTTTAATACTTAGCTAGTGCTGTTCAGTATCAGTTATGTGTAATTCCCTGGTTTCAGGATTGTGTACTGTTCTGTCTCCAAACACGCTGATTACAGGCAAAAACTTGTGTATGTAGCAGAGATGATGAAGTTACGGAGTTTGTGGGGGAGGTGTTTCTTGGTAGTTTTGTAGATCTTTGAGAATTTCCTTCTTAAACAGTTTTAAGAAAGGAGTGTTGTCAGCCATGCTTGCCCTCATTTGAACCTTTAAAACTTCATGCTCAGTATGCTCAGGCATGCCTCAAAGTGAAAATAAATGGATGAGAATTTTTCTTTTACTGGCTGCAGTAGAGGTGAATACTCAGTCTTAATGGAGAGGTATAAAAAGAGCAGTCATGCTGGGAAGTGCCCTCCTGTGGGGCACAAATGGACAACAGCCCACATACCAGCTTCTGCAGCTATTTCAGCCTTCCTTGTTCAAGAAAATCTGACCTGAGACCTAGATGAGGCTGTTTTACCTTCTTACATGGAAATGGTCTCTTCTAAAATTAAGATGTCTTATAAGTGTTTGATGATTCTTTTATGTTTGATCAATGTTAAACTGACATTTACTGTGGCATGTCAGTAAATGGTGTCTGCTGGGGATTTATAGTAAGGCCTTTGGTGCTAACCTAGAGTGAGAGCTGTCTAATGAGTGCTGTCTCATCCCAAGTGTCATATGAACCCTTCCCGCTCTGCTCTGTGACCCTCAGATAAACAAAATGGAAATTTTTAAGTACATTAAAAGAAACCTCCTAGTTTCTGAATCCACACTATGTCTTTCTATACCTGACCATCATTGCTTTCAGCAGCTGGAGTTAAGACATTACAGAATGACGAGGTAGTAGAGTAGTAATTTTAGAAACACATTTATTTGCATACTGCAGAGATGTGAGGAAAAATGCTAGTCTAGACAGCTGCAGAGGGAGAGAGGAGAGAGCTGGAGAGTGGTGCTGGAATTAAGTATAAAAAGACTGAGGACAGTAGTCAGCAATGAGGCTAAAACGAGGAGTGAAGGTGGAACGTTGGGTGGTGGGAGTCAAGAAAGCAAACCAGCTGAGCTGGGAGGCAGCTGGGGAAGGGTAAAGCGGAAAGCAAAGGAAGAAAGCTGGAAGGAGGAAATGGAGGAAATGAGTCGAAGTACCTGAGGGATTAGGTCATTGTTATGAGTAGGAAAGGTACTCAGAGCCTTTCTGTACCCTTCTTTTGCCAACCTGTGCTTCAGGGTAGCTTTCTCAAAAGAGGTAGCTGGCAATGGAGGGAGGCAGGTGTCCCAGCTTTCCGTGGCAAACGCCTGATGTCTGGAGTGGCAGGTAGCCAGTGTGACAAGCGGTAATTAAGTACCTGTACCGTCAGTTCTCCCGGGAGAGGCAGAAGCCACGGCAGTGACACACGTACACTGTGCACTGCAGCGAGCGTACTGGTCCGTCTTTAGCTTACAGTTCCCAGCAGGTCCGAGCGCATCCGACGGGCGGCTCCGGCCCGCGGGGGCTGTGCCGGGCGCCGGCTGAGCCGCGGGCCACGGGCGGGGGCTCTGACCCGCGCTGGGCGGGCGGGCGGAGCGGCCTCTGCGCGGCCGCCAATGGCCGGGGCGGGGCGGCACCCGCGGAGCAGCCGCACGGAAAAGTTTCTGTTGGGGCGAGTTGCTCCTGTTTCTGCTCTCCTTCCGCCCCTTCGGAGGCTGGTTGGCTTCCCCCCCTCTCTCTCTCTCTCAGGGTTGCTGTCCCTTCCTCCTCTTACTCGTCGTACTATGGCACTGAGTTTTTAAGCTTTCCAACGCGGAGAAATGGATATGTCGGATCCCAGTTTTTGGACGCTCCTTTCCAACTTCACGCTGCCCCACCTGCGGCGAGGCAGCCGGCTCCGGCGGACTCAGAGGTAAGGCCGGCCGGCCGCTCCAGGTGCGCGGGAGCGGGCGCTGGATTTTCCTGCTCCCCGGCAGAAGGGCCCTGGGAAGGCGTCGGGACCCGCGGCCTCCTGACTTCTCCTGGTCTGGAGCTGCCAGCGGTGAGAGCCTCTCCTTGCGAGGCCGTTGGTGGTGGTTTTTTTAAACCAGACGCTGCATATTACTCTACCTCCATTTATGTTTTGTTTTGTCCAGCCCTTCCAGCATCCTCCTTTTTTCCCCCCTTAAAGACACTTTCAGTATTCACTCTCAAGTGTTCGACCTTTTACTGGGAGCAGATATTCTTTATATGGGCAACTCAAGATAGCCTGCTTTGTTCGGTGTTCTTAAAGGGACAGGTTTGCATAAGTACTTTTTTTAAACAGGCTAGCCTGACATTTGTTAGTACAGGAATGGCCTTTTTTATTTTTGTAGCATTTTCATTATTGTCAGAAGGGGGGAAAAAAGGCTTGGAAATAGTAAATGCTGAGTAAAAGTTAAAGGGTTGTGCCATCATGGCAAAAGACTGACAAGCTTTCACATCATGGTCATTTTTTGTGCTGTGGTGGTCCTTTTGGATAAGTATATGTCCCTATCACAAGGAAAAGAAAAAATGTATAGAAGTTTGTAACTTTGTACACTAGTACCTCGTATGCCATTTTGAGACGTACCAGGTGTGGTGGTAAATTATGATATGCTTCTGACTGTGAAACTACCTTGAGTACTGGCTTATGTGTTATCTTTGGAGGACGTGCGAAAATGTTTCTTCTTCTGGCTAAAAAGCTGGCACAAAGCAAGCAGGATAGAGGCTTAGCAAAGTTGGTTTTTCTTAAGCCTGAGGCATTTATGGTCTGATTTTTTTTTCAAAAGGAAGAAAATGACTATCTGTTTAATGGCAGAAAGTTTAAAATAGGAAAAACAAATGGCCTGTTCTACATCAATGAAAAAACTGTCTCTTCAGTAAATATCTGTTCTTTGTGTCTCCTACTTTGGGTAGCTGAAAATGCTGAGTTATATTAAAATTATTATCCCTCTCTTGTAAATAATTTTTTGTTCTTACACAGCACTAACTGAGAATCCAAATACACCTTACACATTTTTCTGCTGAGACATGTTGGGGTTTTTTAAGTTGTCTTCACTGTTCTTACTCATATTGGGTTTGTAACTGTGTGAAGACTTTTATAAATGTATGGCTGTGTGGCAGGTTGAGGAGGAGAGAGACTTCATAGTTTTCACAGGAAGCTTGAAATAAATGTGTACCACTGGTTTCTTTGTTTTATATATTTGGATGCTGTCCTGCTTTTCAAACATATTTAATGCAATACTGGGTTTGTTGAAATATTTGAAAGACTTTTTAAAGCAGCATTGAATATTGTCTCAGTGTATCACGTGTATGGTATATCAGTGAATAGTACATGCCATATATGCAGTTATGTTTCATGTATTATAGAGATATTCAGTATTTAGTTCCCTCTGTGTAGCCAAATCAGTGTGTCACAGCACTGTGAAATGAAAAAACTGGCAGTGGGATTTCAAGGCTGCTTACTTACTCTTAATGGGCCCAGATAACCCTCTGTTGTCAGGTTAGTTTTATCTTCTGAGTGGTGGGAACTCAGAATCTGCTGTGTTGATGTGTCTTGGGAAACGCTGTCCACACACTTGTTCAGCTCTCTTCTTAAAGGTGGACCTGCCCTCTGCCCCCCTATACTTGTAATTCATTTACTAATGTAAGGTATGAAACTTACAGAGCAATAAAACTGTCAGAAAAATAAAACCCAGCATGGACAGCGCAGATTCTCCTAGCTCTGCTGTAGAAATGGGTTTGGATTAATTAAGGTACTAGCTGGGTTTATGTGTTCTATGCTGTAGCTCTCCTGCACTGTCTTCACAGGCTCAGTCAGCTGTAGCTGTAGCTGCATGTGAAGACTGGAAGCATAGCTGCTTACTTTGCTTAACTTGCCACAGGATGCCTTCCCTTTCTTTCTAAGAGTGCTGCTGGTCGCCGCTCATGTCTTGCAGCTTCCCAGGCATTTTAGATGCCTAAAGAGTAGGTTACCGAGTAGGACTTGAAGGGAGTCTAGTTCCTGTCATCTGAATCTCCTGCTGGGCTTAAGTGAAAGTTTTGGGTCCACTGATTCAAGAGAGGTTTTTTCTTAATAGTTAGACTGCCTATGAAACTTGTCTAGCCTGGTGCATGCCTAGGTGCTTCATGAAAACTTCTGAAGAAGCCTTTTTTTCTGGTTGTATCCACAGTTGGCTTTGGGACTGCTTGTCAATTTAAGAGCAGTAATTCTATGGTTTGGTTGGGAATTTTGCCTCTCAGTTATGTTCCTTTTGGCTGTTCAGTTATTTTTACCTATGCTACCAGATTATTGTGGCCTGCTAGACCCTATTGTTTCTGTAAGCGCTACCCTACTTTCTTGATACTTGGGATGAAACTTGTCTGCTAGTACTGAATGAATTTTGTTTCTTTGTACAGATTTATTTGATGTAATCATTTATCTCTCTTTGAGGTTCTAAGAAGTAAACAGTGAAGAGATAGCCTCCTTCAGGAGCAGCTTTTCAACAGTAGGCTTAGCCGTTAGTTGCAGCAGCTCTTTGGGAAGTGATACCTGAATAAGAAATATCACAGCCTGACTTTCAGGTCTTGGAGTAGGTTTTCAGGACTGGCAGGTGGAAAAACTATCTTCAATTATAAATTGGAGGCATTTGTTATTCAAAATCCCTGAGACTGTAAATGCCATGGATTATACCATGTGCTCTTACACTGAAGAAATATGTGTGCCACCATAAAGAGAACTAGAGTGAGAGTGGGAGGGTCTATGTGTAGACATCTATTTATAGAAATTGCTGTGTAGATTGACAAATGGATAAATGTGTGCAGATACACTTCTTTTTACATGGAAAAATCACTACTTTCTGCTTTGTTTTATGATACTTGTTTGGTTCTCTCTGACATTTTCACTCTTTGTGTCTGATTTTGTCTGCATATCTTTTATAAAACCAACAAACCAGTGATCATTTTTGTGGGTGTCCTCTTCTCTTGCTTCTTTATGGTAGTTGCACTTAAACAATGTTAGTACAATTGTTCTTCCTTTGAGTCAGAGTGGGATTTTTTTTCCCAAAGGTGTGAAATTCATGAATGCTTGCCCAGTTGCCTCTGAGCCAAAGTAGACTCATAGATGATTAGTGTTGAAACTTCATTTTATTTGTGTACAGTCACTGAAGTATTAGTGAGTCTTTCATGATATGAGATTAAAATATTCATCCATCATCAAGTATGTGTTCTGACAGTTCATAACCTTTCTGAAACCTTAAAAACAGCTGAAAGTTATCATTTTTATTGGAAAGAGATCAGAGTAGTCAAACTTTGTTGTAGTTGTATTAGTTTTGGGACAGCATGCTTCCTGGAAAAGCAGGTTTTTTGAATGTCCCTAGTTTGGTAGTTTGAATAGGTACAGTGATGTTAAAATGAGAATGTAAACTTTTGCTGTTGGTTTTTATGTAGACCTTTCTTTTTAACTTTGTCAACACAGTATACTATAAGTAACTATATTATAAATGGATTGTTTTATTTAATAACAGGTGTTAAAAGTGGTCCTGTTGATAATACAAGAAAACCAACCACACTTACATAAAAACAGCCACAAAAGTGTTTAATTATGTTGATGTCGGCTGAAGATGTGTTCCAATTGAGTTATTTTACTCCTGTTACATAACAGTAACCATCAGTTCAGACTTTTTTAACAAAGTGTTTCTTTTTGATGCATTTGTATTGTTTTTAATGTATGTTTGGGAGTGTGGTAATTTGAAGAGCTTCACCATTTCTTTACTTTCAACTCTCTTCATTCACCTTAGTTCCTACATGCAAGAGAGATGAGCTGTTATTCTAACAGATGTTGAGTAAGTTCAAAGAAGATTGTTATCCCTAAAACTGGGGGGATTAAGAAGTACATTTGTGCAGACTATCTGTGCTTCCAAACACACTGTCATTGAATATGTTTTGTTAGAAGTTAATCTGCTGGACTAATGATCCCATTGCTTTCTCTACTACCTAGTGGAGTGTTAATGTATCTTGGTAGTTGTATTTCCTTTCATTCACAATAAAGGCTGTGTGTTTGGGGGATAGTTTTACAGTCTCACTGTCAAATTGAATGTGTTGTTTTTATTCTGGTTTGTTTAATTGACCAATCTTTTTCTTCAGGTAATTAATGTATTTCAAGTTCTACTTACAGTCTGAATGAGCCAACATTGTTTTTTAGCTTCAGCCAGACTGGCAGGGATTCATCTGGTCATGTTCCTATTTTTTGCTTTGTTTTCACTCTGATAAAATGTTATTCTTTTAGAATTATGTCAAGATCGTTAGGAAGTCACCAAAGGATCTTACTGTAGAAAGCCTGAGGAAAGCTGAAACATGAGCAAAATAAAAAAAACCATAGGTAAATGCCGGAACATGCTGAAAGAAGCTGTAATTGTTTTTTTTTTTCCCACTGTCATGGTTAATGTCTGCTGTGACACATTAGGAGACAATCTTTGTTTTTCTTACATAGAGAATTTAAAGGACAGTAGCTCAGACATCCCTTCATGAGCTGTGGTTGTTGGGACGTGGTCTAGGCTCAGCGCACAGAAATTCAGTCTGTTGTATTTTGCTTACATCTGCTACTGATGTTCTGCAGTCATTACAGTTCTTGCTGTATTAGTCTTTGGCTCATCCTTCTCAAATGTTTTTTTAATCACACAGGAGCTCACCCATGCACTGATTAATAGTTGCCTCTTCTGATGCACCTCTTTTCAGAGAGCTTCAAACTTGTCAGTGATAAGCTGTGTACCAACTTGTGTGGCTGCACATACCGATTGATGGGCTTGCCTCTAGTAGCTCTTCGTCAAAGCTGGAAATGGTCAGAAAAGTGGATTTCAGGGGAGATTTCTGATGAATTGGGGCAGAGAGGAGCCAACTGAAATTCAGCAAAGGCAAATGCCAGGTCCTGCACCTGGGGAGGAACAAGCCCAGGCACCAGCACAGGCTGGGGCTGACCTGCTGGGGGGCAGCTCTGCAGCGAAGGACCTGCGGGTCCTGGTGGACACCAAGCTGTCCATGAGCCAGCAGAGTGTCCTGGTGGCCAAGGAGGCCAATGGTATCCTGGGGGGCATTAGGAATGGCATTGCCAGCAGGTCATGGAAGGCGATCCTGCCCCTGTACTCAGCCCTGGTGAGGCCTCACCTGGAGAGCTGTGTCCAGTTCTGGGCTCCTCAGGACAAGAGAGACTTGGAACTCCTGAGCGGGTCCAGTGGAGGCTACAAAGGTGATGAGGGGTCTGGAGCATCTCTTATGAGGAAAGGCCGAGGGAGCTGGGCCTGTTCAGCCTCAAAGAGATACAACTGAGAGGGGACCTCATTAATGTGTATAAGTATCTAAAGGGTAGGTTTCAAGGGGATGGACCAGGCTCTTCTCAGAGGTGCTGAGCAGTAGGACAAGAGGTAATGGGCAGAAGCTGATGCCCAGGAAGTTCTGCCTGAACATGAGGAAGAACTTCACTGTGCAGGTGACCGTGCACTGGAACAGATTGACCAGAGAGGTTGTGGAGTTTCCCTCACAGGAGATGTTCAAGGACTGCCTGGACACAATCCTGTGCCATGTGCTGTAGGATGACCCTGCCTGAGCAGGGAGGTTGGACCAGATGACCCACTGTGGTCTTTACCCATTCTGTGATTCTATGAATTTGTTATATGTCGTAGTGCAGGAATGGTAATGATTTTGTAAGTTATGGACATTAAATCACTCAATATTTTGAGCCACTGTGTTTAGAATGTGAAGATACTGCTAACTGATTTAAGTTGGACATTTGAAATGAAGTTTATTAAATGGACCACACTGAAAATTTTGTAAAACTGATTGTTGCATGCAGTAGTTCTGTGTATATTGTCACATTATCTATAGGCTGTAGACCTAGATCGGGCTGTCATGTTACATGTCATTAGAAGAAGTTTAGTAGGAACTAGATTTGTTTGGAGAAACGCTGGAATGGCACCAGGAAATATGCATATTTGAGGAGAATCAGAAAATTCACATATCTTTGATTCAGCCTTATTCAACAGGCTGTGTCACATTCAGTGATGGCTCCTGGATTTTCTCTTGAGAACCTTTCAGAGGATACTTTTCCTTTGAACTTTTGCAATTTCACCAACTATGGTCATTGTGAAATTTTAAAGCTTTTGATCTCTATCATTTGCCTTTAGCCTGTGTTTAAAATAATGCATCAAAGAAAAAAATTTAAAAGGCTACCCACTGTGAATTTTGTTTTCTCCCCTCAAAAAAAAGTTGAAAATTATGTAAAATGAGGCACTCCTTGCAGGTAAGGAAATGGCTTTATATGTGTGCATTTTGTTAGTTTTTGGTTTGGGGTTTTTTGTTTGGTTGGTTTGTTTGTTGGTGGTGTTTTTTGTTTTGGGTGGGTTTTTTTTGTTTTTTGAGGTAATCTGTGGATATTAGTTTGGTCTGGAGCTCACCTTAAGAGAGCTAATAAATTGAAAGTTACTTTGTTTGAATGTTGGTACTTGTCACCTGTGATTGTTTTAAGAGGCATTCAGGATATGCGTAACTGAGGAAGTAGTAGATAGACTTCTTTTCCCTGGTTGCTTTCTTGCATGCATTTGGGAACAGTGCCTTGTCAGTCTTCCCTCTCTGGGTTGCTGGGCCCCCATCCTGCATGAAACTTGTCATAGGCTTATGAACAGAGTCCCACTTCTCACAGGAGATAGATTTGATATGTGAAAAAAACGCACTGCATTTTTTGTTTGGTTTGTTGGTGGTTTTTTTTTCATGCATCCTTGGAAGAGAGGAGTTTATATGGTAATTACTTGTTTCATTAAAGCTATTAATCAGATACGGATTTCTGTAAGAAGTGTTTACTTTGTTTTTGAAATACACTTAAATATGATGTTTCTAAGCATGAATTATAAGCCCTGAAGTTCTTATAGGGAAGATGGGTATAGTGGTTTGAACTACGTGAACTTCCTTTAATAAATCTGAGTATAATGAATTGGCTTCTAATTTACGTTCTTCCTTCTCTTAAAATCCTTTTGGAGCTACTGTTATTATCACTTATTAGATGAGATTCTAGAATGTTCTGGAAAGGTGTTCCTAAGTAAAAGTATACAGAAACCTCAACAATGGAAAACAAAAGGAAGGTAGTCCTAAGAATACTGTATTTTCGAAGTATGTACTTTAACCCTGAAACCTCCCTCTTCAAACTCAAGCTGAAGTCTAATGGAATGAGAACTTATAGGTGTGCCTCATGCACACAGAGAGGTTTGTGTAACTGGAAGCCAGGACCTTCTTCCTGCCAAGTCGTGATATTTTGACTAGAGATGCTATCAATGCCTCCCAGAGATGGCTTATCAGTGGCTCCATGAAGCATCTTTTGCACTATGGATAGCTAAACAACAGTGAGGGAAGCTGGCCCCAAAGGGAGTTTGGAGAGCAAATGGAGTATGAGAGATGAAAGTTTCACAGGAGGATTGTAGAAGAGAAAGTGTTGTGATTCAATCACAGGACGTGGATCTCCATAATATGTAGATTCCGTGGTTATTCTCTTGACAGAAAAATTTGTAACAGATATGTCATTTAATAAAACAGTGTTTTGGTTAATATCAATGAACCTAACCATCCAGAGTGAAGTTCTGCCTTGCGTCGTGGGTGTTCCCTGTTGATTGCAGTCCGTGCTGACTGAGAAAAAGCAAAAATGGTGATTAGAATTTTCAGTTGATAAAGATACCTTTACAGATTCTGCATAGTTCTGACATGAACCAAACAATCCAGTCCTTGATGACACAGAAGTTATATACTGATGATAAGGATAAATCAGACATATTTCTCTCAACAGCTGTCTTGGTGTTTACCAGAATTTGTCTTCAGGATGGTTTTCATAATGTAAATCTATACATGGCTTTATTTGGTTCCCTTTTTGGGAAACTGGAAGGAGGATGTTTGATTAGTATCTCTTTCATCAGAGAGTGCTGTTCAGTGAGAAGTTGTCATTAACAAATATCCTTTGTATTAATACTGTTAACCCTCTTGGAGTTAACTTATAAAAAGTAGATTGTGTATGTTTGTTTTATAGATTAGCCTTTTCAGTGACTCTAGGCCTGTTTAGCTCATTCTTACACATGGGTATGTCAAGGGAATTTCCATAAGTGCTGTAATAGGTGAAGGAAAAGCAGTCAGACAAGTCCAATATACTCTGTTCACCTTGTCTACGAACACCCCACGCAAACGGATGATTATGTCAGTTCCCTGAACCATCTCGTCCTACCACAGCATCTTCCTTTTGCATTACCCACATAACAAACAGAGAAAATATATAACACTTTTTTAAAGGAAGTTTGCATTGTATATTTTTTTCTTACCTGAGGCTGGGTGATTTGGTTTCATCCCTGGCCTTTCTGCCGTGTTTGGATGATTGAACTGTTGTGTTTGGAGGCGTTTGCTCCCCATCTGTGACCTATGAGTAACTGGAGAACAGCTCTGTTGGGAAATACACTTCTGCCTAGTTTTTCCTTACTGCTTGGTTGTGTCTCAGATGTGTTATTCTGTCTTGTCAAATGTCAAAATATTATCATCTTTTGTAAGGCTTTGATTTCGATCTGTGGGAAAAATTTCAAAACAGAAAAATGAAACTTCTTCCTGTTTGGTTTGGGGTTTTTTTGGTTGTTTTTTGTTTTTTTTTAAGTTTGAAAATTGTATCTTCACATTATTTCTTCTGTGTCTTCTTCAAATCTTAGAAGAGCAGGATTTTTTTCTCTTTTTTTCCCTTTTTTTCTGTAAAGGAAATACAAAACATACTTGTGTATATGAATATACTAGGTTACTTTTTAAAATATATAATTGTTTGTGTGGGTCAGACCTAAACATTCAGCATTATCTACAAATTAATACCTTTTAGCGATCATATGTTTCCTTCTTCTGATTCATAAATTATAAGGCAAGAAGAAACCAGTAGGATCACCTTCTGACACTCTACAGGAAGCAAGACACAGAGTAACAGTGTTAGAGGTTTAGTAGTTTGGCCCTCCCAGACAATGTGACATGTTTGTTTAATCACTGATGAGTTAGCAAAATCTGAAAAATTTGACACTGTTCAGGGCAACTTTATTTTGTTTCTCGTTGCTCCTTAAGTGAGCTGTGTTTTACCACTGCTAATTTATTGCTGATGCTATTATCTCTCACACTAGCCTTAGTAACAGCCTCAGAGACATTGGGCCAGTCTCTTTATAAACACAGAAAGTGTTCAGTATGTTCTTTGTGACTGTGGCTGCCTAAATCAGTACAAGGGCCACCACATGGATGATGATAGAAGAAAACAATCTAAAGAGAGGTCCAAAAGACTGTCGGCATTTTCTGCCTCAGTTGGTATGGAAAAATTAATTTTCCCTTCAAGTCATACTGAGGGAACAATAGCATTGTGTTCTCTAAAAGACACCTGCCCCAGGAAGCTGGCTGATGAGCTGACAGCATGGCCTCTTTGTGTGGTGGGAGTGCTTGGCCCGGGTCCCTGTGGGAGTGTAGGATGTGTATAAGGACTTGGTGGGAGGAAGCTGTGTGCTGCTTTTCTCTCTTAGGTGTGACAGACTGTCTGAAAAGATGGAAGGGTGTGGGAGTTGTATGAAGGAATGTGTCCTGCTGAGGTGATGTTGGAAGACTGTAGTGCAGTGGGAGGCAAAAGCGTGCCATTGGTCGTGTTGATGGAGACTCTTAAGTTATTTGTAGAGCTGCTCTCAGGTTTATCTTGTAGGTAAATCAGCTAGATCATTGCAAAAAAAAAAAAAATACAGGAATGAAGTAAAGCACAAGCAGTATGGACAGGGACATGTGGCGGGAACACCCAGTGCGTGTTAGAAATCCAGCACCCTAATGCAATGACTTGTTGCTGGACATTGTTTTAGTATGGGGGTAGCATATGCCTGTAGAATAAGAGTATCTGCCAAGTTTCAGATGATTTGAAGTTACAGTTTAAGCTCTTTTTTTAATAGGTATATTAAGCACGCATGGACCAGAAGATACAGAATTATGAAAGTGTGTTGCCCAATTTCATGGAAAAGATAGTATGAAAAAAATCCCATTTTTTAGTTACAGGCATTTTTAATGTTAGAGGAAGGATTGGAGTTTGAGAACTGGCTCATTGTGCTGTATTACATAGTGGCCTCTTTGAAGTGACAGCAGGAATGCACATAATGCTGCACAACCAAAAGCAACAATAGAAATAGTTTTCATACATTTATAGACATTTCACCTGAACAGTTTGTGCTGTAGGGTTATTTTCCTACAAAATTTGTATTCTTTTATAAAACCACTTTTGTAATAGATACCAAGATTCTGTAAATCTAAAACTCATAAAGCATGAGTTGATGATTTCACTTGACATTAACCATGCTTAGGGCAAAGGCAGAAAATATTATCAATACACCTATTAAAGATAAGTGAAGACAAGTGAGTATAGGACTTGAAGTACAAGTAGTTAAAAGACAATTCATTACAATATGATGTGGAAGGAATGTGGTGCTTCATGTTCTTAGGATAAGACGTGCAGTATCAGATTTTTGCTTTTAAGGCATTTGCTTTTTAATTGCCTTTTTTTATGTTAACAACAACTATTAATTTACTAGCTTCTACCTTTATTAGGCAATGTATTCTTCTACGTCCTGTCAAAAGTAAGAGCTACTGTTGCCTCATAAAAAAGGTAGAGAACAAAGGAGACTCATGTAGAATGTGAATTTATTCCTGTCTTTGTGTCTTGACTGCGACTATGAGGGTACTAAAATAGTTTTTTACCAGTGTCACATTTTTTCCTTTTTCTCAAACCCTCTGACTATGGTGTTCGTAAGACCTAAGGCATTTTCCAAACAAAAACAAAGGCTGCAGAAATGGTGGTTTTATGCTTTATGAACATTTTATGAACATCACTTCTTCAGGCATCCTTCTGCTGTGATGCAAATAGAAACCTTAAATTAGCTAATGGGCTAATGGGCCGGATGAGTAGTGAGTTGATTACTCTTCCTGATGGCCAAAAATTGTAGCACACCCTTTTCTGTCACCTCATCCACACCCTATTCTAACCTGTTGGAGATGTTTGTCTTGTCTATGTGTTGGGCCTGGATTTTTGGGCTTGTGTAAGCTCTTTGGAGTGGAGGCTGTCATTTGTTGTGTTCCTGTGGAGAACAATGAGGACTCTTAGCACAACTGCATATATAAGAAGTAATAATGCTTCTCTCCACTGGGCTCTGTTGCATGATGGACCCAAGTGGTTTTGTTCTTGAAAGTCAAAAATGTGGGGTTTCCTCAGTTATGACAGATTTTCTCTCAAAATACTTCTCTTTTAGAAGTCTTGGGACAAAGCTGTCTATTTTTTCAGAGTTTCTGAAAATTCAGTCAATTGCAGCCTAAAGGAGGAAGGCTGCAGTCTGAAATCATTGTACAGTGTTGGAGAACAAAGAGAAAAATCCAGTTACTATTTTTAGGTAAAATCTTGAGTAAAAGCATCTGCAGCACATAATCATTTATTCCAAAGACTTTTCAACCAAAAAGCACCATTATTTCTACCTGTAGTAGCATAGTTGATTTTTTTTGTCTGTGAGTAATAACCACATGGCTATAGGGACATACTTTGGTGCACCTACAATCTTCTGTTTTCATATGTCCTTGTAGAAAATAAAAGATCTGTAGAAAACAAAACTGCAGATCATTTTTTTCACACATTTGCTGCATGTTAATTGTGGAATAGAAAATGTGCTATAATGTTACTGTAGTTGGTGAGTTTAGTGGTTTCCAAGGTTTTCAAGCATGTGAGATTTCAAACATAATGTATGATTAATTTCAATTGATTTGATGTGTTTGAACAAAGCTGGAAAGTACCTTCCTGTAACACTGCAAGGCAGTAGTCTCTATGCTTAAGGCTTATTGGTTTTTTTCCTTCCCTTCTGCTAGCACACTGAATTTATAAAATGACCGTATTGAACTATACTGAGTACTTTCTAAAATTTAAAATATTTATATGTGTCGTGAGGGTGTGATGTAGTTGCTTGAATGTGAAAAATTGACTTCTAATCTTTACTGTGGCCACACACCACTTGTTTGCCTTAACAAATAGAGTGAACTTCCATGCTTCTCTTTGCATCATCAGTGGTGGTAACCTTTTAACAAGATTATCAGTATAATTTACCTACTTTTTATACTTGCTTGACCCATGATTTGATAGCTGTGCATTGCTAAATTTAATCTGAAATCATCCTCATCACACTTTATTGTCAGAGATGCTAAGTTCTCTTGATTGGTGGATTGTACATACATAGTGTGTTACAGACTTACTTTTATCAGTTTGGGAAGGTTTTTTGTTTGATTCCATCAAAAGAAAAAGTTGCTTTTAAATCAGCATTGGTGGACAAAAGTTTAAGGTAATCAGGGGTTTGCTTAACACAAATATGCTGTCTAAATAATTGGACTTTTTCTTTAATCTTGTTGAGATCTTGAAGAGCAACTCAGGACTGAAGACATTCAGTTGATTTGGTTTCAGAATGTTCAGTAAGTTTCTTCACAAGTGTGCGCTTGACTGCATTTAGCTTACTCAAAGCAATGATCTCTAATGACCTCATGTGATTGTCAGCGCAGATTCATCTGCAAAACAGCACTGTGCCCTGCAGCACCGTGCTAGGGTGTGTGCTTAGCTCTGACTCGGAGGTGATCATCATTTCCTGCAGCAGCTAGTTAGCCCAGTTGCTGTATAGCCCAAGATGTGAAAAAATCGCAGCGTGAGGCAGTGTGGCTGCAGGCATTTGGGCTATTAACGCTAGGCTGGTAAAGGATGTGACGTGTAGCTTTGTATCACATTGCAGCATGATTCCTGTCTCCAACACTGGTGAATGACATGTTTCTACTTTTTTACTTGTGGTAAAGTGTGCTGGGAGACATTAGTGAATAGGAAGATCAGAATTTGCCCTTTGGAGAGAGTGACTATGTTATCTGTTTCAAAAATAAGGCTGGTATAACATACTGAGTAGTCAGAATTTAAAAGCAGAATATTATTTTCTGGTATTATTATTACTATAACTTCTTTTTAGAGCTCTGAATGGGAAATGCTTCAGTAGCTAAGATGTAATACCAAATTTAGAACTATCAGTAATGTAATGTTAGTCCAGCTTCAGTCTTACAGAAACTCTTGGGAGTTCAGACGATTTTTGCAGAATGATACTGTACCTTTCCTATGTTAAATAGGTGTGAAGCTGCTATTCTTGTGTTTGGGTTTCTTTATTGGAAAAAAAGAAAAAAATAAAGAAAAATTAGGAGTGTGAAATATGATATTTCTCTATAAAACACGAAGAAAAAAAGAATCTGCGTCACTCAATAAGTACTCTCCGTGGTTCTGTGGAACCTAATGAAGCACTTTGGAAGGAAGAGATTATGAGATTGCATTTGTTTTTCACCAAATTGTTGTATGCCAGTTTGCCGGTTAGAATCTTGGGTTTGGTTTTTTAATTCGTCATTTTTTAATATTCCGTTGTCATTGTTTTTCTGTATCAGCTAAATTTATGCTAGTCACAGTGAGGCAAGAGATTATATATCCCCATAAAAACAAGTCAGAGCTCTGTGAGCTGGGTTGAGAAAATGATCAGTCACTTTTTAATTGGTTACACACCCATACATACATTCAACTAGTTGTCTAGCCCTCCTGAACTGTATGTTACTATTACCTACCTGCACAGACTTTCTCAAGGCTTTTGAAGGATTGAAAAATCATTTTGGTTTAATGTTTAGTTACGGATTTATAGAAGGGAGATGATTAAAAAGCATATGATATGTTAAAATTGTCTCATGTTTATGCTTTATCACTAAATTCATATCTTCAAAGTCGTGATTTTTGTGGTTATGATTTGAAGAAAGGATAATACCAACAAATGTATTGATTCGTTAATACTTAAGACATTTGAGAAAATGGCTTTTGCTGACAATAATTTGTGTTTCAGAGGTACACCTATATTTGGTTTTCAAGCTGAATGTAGTCTTAGGTAATTTCTAATGATTATTTGAAAAGCTGAGCTAGAGCTTATGCTAATAGAAAATCTAATGTTTGATTCAATCACTGAACCAAATTAGAGGTTTGGGGCTTCTCTTTTACAAAAAACAGGAAATAAGGAATTAGTGTTCAACCTCTCAGTGCATTCTTCCTTACTCCTGAGAGGGTCAGAAGATCACAAAATGCCAAGTGTTGTAGTTCTACTTGAACCTGTCTCCATTATGTCAGACAGTGTGTGGAAGTTACGCCAAAGCACGTTTCTGGTGGAACAGGGTATTCCTTTATGAAAAATACTGAATTTATCCTAAACTGTAGATTCAGCTTTCTGTTCTCTTCAGCCATGCTGATTGAGATGACAGGTAATCTGCAAGACGGTTTTCTGTGGTAAAATCATGGATGTGAATCTTAGAATAGTAATGATGACACTAACCTCGTGGCAGTACAGCTTACAGAATGTGTGAAAACTCTTTGATTTTTGCTTGGTCCATGTAACAGTTACTTGTCAGCATAGTAATATGTCTTAGAGAATTTGTGAAATGTGATGTGATGTAGATTTGGTCATTATGGATCCCATTTTTATTTTTTTAATGTACCCATTGAAGCATGTGTGATTTTTTTTTTCAAGTTTTTTCATGTAAGTTTCAGGGTTCTTGTTCAAGTTAACAGCTTTTGTGTAATGAACTGCTTATGAATAGCAAGACTTAATATAAAATCACCTTTTGTAGGAGGATTTCAGCTCTCCTCATTGACAACTTTGAGACAAATTTCCCATTCCAGTTTACTTCTCCCTCTGTCATACTGCTGCAGTCCTAGACATTGCTGCTTCAATGTGGAGTTTTAGCAGAAGTTTGAAAGCCAATAGACAGCCAAAAGACAGATCTGTTCTTGGAGGATTATGAAACCTTGAGATATTTTTAACTATGGATACTAAAATTCTTGAAAAGATTGATGTATAAAGAAGAAAGATTGTGCACTGGATTGGACTGTTCGACTTCGTATGCATCCAAGCTAGTGTTCCTTTTTATTTGGAATTAATTACTGCTGTATAAAGAAGTTAATTTTGCAATTGACTTTAGCAGAAGTTAATTTTGTCTGTTTTTAGATACTTACTGCTCATCTTAAATCTCTCCATTGCCAAAATAGGGCTTGAAACATGAACTTTTAAGAAAAACTGTCAGACCACAAAGCAAAAAACCAAACCCAACAATAATAAACCCTTACCCTCAAACACTGAAAACTTGGAGTATTTGAGTCACTGTATGAATCCAGAAGATGGATCTTGAAGACAGCATGTACTACATTATACAATTTAAAGCTTGACAGCAATGTACGCACTTTGGTTTCCTCTCCTTTAAATTTGTTGGCAGTTCTCCTTGTATTGAAGCAGATATTGTTTAATCAGTTAAGTTAAAAAACAGATGTTAACTGTCTTGTGTTGCGTGGTTTGACAAGCAGTATTTCCTGTAGCATCTCAGGTGGTTCTTGTTAGTGCCAGCAGCACTGCTAGATCTGACACTGAGCTATTGCTGCTGTTGTGTCACAAGGGCTGTGGGCTGTCGTGGCTGTGGACAGTAAGTTAACTGATGTGTTCAGAATTAGAATGTTTACTGTAATTACCACTGCTTGCTTTTTTGTCTCTATGGTGGATGTTGCTTTACTAGTCATTTTATGTAATACTTCATTCTCGACACATCAGGGTGAATTAAACAAATCTTCATTGTGAAATTGTTCCTCCTCACACTGTTAGCTCATACCTATTTACACACTATAAATCATATCCTTGCTTCATTTTCTTTCTTTTCTTCTTCCTTCTACACTGAGTCACTGGCAATTGCTTTCATGAATCTTCTGTGACCTACTTCTATTTGTGAGCAATTAGTACATTACTTTGGTGGTAAAATAGTCCTTTACTGGTATGAGTGTTCTTACAGGGCAAAGTACATGCGAAAGATTTTTTTCATAAATTGCTTGTATAATCTGTACTGTGTTTAAGATGAACCTAGCCTTTTCCCTGTATTCTTGTAGGATATGTATAGATACATAGATTTAAGTCTGGTATAGAAAGTATATGAAGTATACAAGGTAATTTTAATTTTTTTTTGGGGTCTTGTTTCTGTGTTTTTGGATTTTCAGGAGAGAATAAGGTGTTATTGACCACTGAAGTGGTTAGGAGAGATGTAGATGAGAAATAATTTTTACTTGATTGTGGAAATTCTACTGTTCTTTGTAAAACTGTACTCACAGTAAGAAATCTTGGTAAAGACATACTGTAAGTTGATTTTGTGGGCCAGATTAATTCATGGAAGTATGTTTCACTTCATTACAGCTCTGCTTGGAAACTTGTACTGCTGAATGTGTACTGGTTTTGCTAGAAGGATGCTACTAATTTTCCAGTTTCACTCAGTGGATTTTCATTAGGCGTAACCATGTGAATAAATTTAAAGTCATACTGTGTTCTAGTCATGGTGGGTCAGCAGCTGTGGGAGGGAGCTTGAAGTATACCATTGCAGAGAAGGATTTGCCTTTCCCTGGGTCATGCATTGTTTCTTCTCAGAGCCTGTATGATCCAGCACTATGGTGTTTTGATCTGCAGAAAACATATCTTGGACCGGCTAAAGGGGTTCTGAAGTTGAACAGTGTTTGTGATTCAGAGACTTGGATTACTAAAGTGGCATAGCATGTCAGAAGGAAGGGATGTTTGATGACATAACATGAATGCTTTATCAGTACTTTATTTGCAGTGGCCTGGATAATTTGTTTCTGACCTCACTGAGTCACTTGAAACATGAAGCATATGCCACTGAAACTTTTTTTCAGTACCGTGCCATTCTATTTTTAATACTATAAATGTGCATGTATATATAGTGCAGGTCTGTGGCAGCACACTGAAACACATAAATCATCTTCCCTGGCTTGTGTGGTGCTTGATGATTAAGTATTACCATAAAAAAAAAAAAAAAAATATATATATAGTGAGTGGATGTCAGAGGCCTTGTGTTGTCATCCCCACTCATGACTATGCCCGGAGATGTTTGAATTGCTTCACTAGAGATTATTCAGATGTTTGCAATTACCTCACTGTGACTTTGCGGTGTGATGATCTGCGTGTGTAATAGGTTGCCTTCCTCAGTAGGTGTATTGCCATGTGGAGCTGAAGTTTGCTCCTAGACTTAGTCTGCATGCTGGGTTTTATACAGGGGTGATAATTTGAGCCATAGTATCAAGTTAATGTAGCTGACACAGCTTTCTAAGTACACAATTGCAGTTGAAAAAGGCACTTTGTATTCTCATGATTCGTTTTTATTTCCTTCTGGGGAAATGCTGAACCAGTAAAAGACTTTTATCCTGTGGTGTAACTTTGTGTTTAGAAGGAAGATATGCTTATGTGACTATACCAGTTTAGATACACAGCTGACTCTTAAGTGTGGATTCTGTATATCTAATAAAAATTTGTGGGGAGAAAAAAGATCAATGTACATTTGTAAATGGTGTCAGATATATGCCAGCACATACTTAATTTTTTTTCTGTTAAATTTCTCATTAAACTTTGTTAAATAAAAAATAATGATCAGTAGCTATATCTGTTACATAAGCTCAGTTTTAATGTGGAAAAAAGCTAGATCAGACATAGCCATTTTTTATAACCATTATGTGTTGTTTTGCTGCTGAAGGGATATAGCTGTGCTTGGGAACTCCAGTACAGACAGATTCTAATTTGTTACTGCTCCATATGACTGTGGGGAATGCCACTTTGCTGGCTGCAGGTATATGTGTAGTGGTCTCTTAACATTATGACTGTAGAGTGTTTGGTCGCTTACATTTTAGCATAACTTTGCAGACGTCTGGTTGCTACAGAACAAGCACCCGCTTCATGAAAGCTGCCATAGCTGGCATTAATTGATGCCCTCTGCCGCAGGCTCGACAGAGACCAACAGCTGAATGGGCACAGTGAATGGATTTTTTTTTTTTTTTTTCACCTTCCCCTGGGAAAGTAGTGCTTCTAGATGCTTAATTATGATTAATTAAAAAAATTTTGGTCAGCTGTCAGTGGGAGGGAAGGAGAATGTGGGTCTCAGTAAAGAGAGGAGTGTCTTTTGTTTGCATACTGAATTTCTGAGCTGCAGTCAATGTGTGCATGCTCAAATGTGGGACACTGATGGTGTTGCCAGAGGTCTTGTGGGAACAGACGTAGTTTTGAGGTTGAATGGCTTCCACTTAAGTGTTCATATTCAGTCTCCTAACCAGTAAAGGGCATAGTTTTCAAACACCCACATTTTGCCCTAAATAATGGCTTTAATTTTTTTGAAGTTTTTTTCTTTTTTCCTTAAGTTGAGTGCATTAACTGCTTAAGCATTACTGACTATTTATGTCCAAACAAAAGGCAGGACAGAATATTAATTGCTAAGTTTTTATATTTCTTGTATAGAAAATGTGACAGTTATATAATATTGCCTCTGGCATTTTTTAAAAACTGAGAAGGGAAAAGGAGTAAGACCACTTTTCCTGTTAATTGCATTGATTCCCATAAAGACAAGATGCAAATTTATGTTGCATTGTTTAAAATAAGGCATTTATTGCAAATATTTTGCAACTGTCCTATTTGTCTGAAGGAAGAAGATAAACAATAGCAATTAGTGTGAAAGTGCTGCTGAAGGGATGAAGCTCATTTCCCTTACATGTCAAATGCTCAGTAGGCAATGTGCTTTATCACTGAAGTGCTTTCCAATCTGTAGATGTGTATCCCCACTTCTGGTTCTCAAGAGGTTAAATAGTAACTTTATCTTAGTAGGAGCGTGTGTCTTCTGGAGACTATGCTCTTTTAAAATGCTTTTCCCTCCTTTGTTTTTCTCCCTGCCCAAGTGGGAATCCTGTGCAAGTAGGAATAGAAGAATTCAGACTCTTGTCCTACTGGGTGTGATAATAAAAGAATTCAGACTCTTCTACTACTGTGTTTGATCCACTATATAGTTTTCTTTCAGTCACATGCCTTACCTGTTCATTCCTTAGATCTTTGATAGTATTTGCTAAAGTTTTGAAGACAACACATTTAATTCATTGTGTGGTGCCCCTCATAGTTTTGAGAGAATCGGAGCTACCAGATTTATCAAAGAAGGAAAGAAGGAGTCTGGACTTACTACTCTTTTGAGTAAAAATAAATTATTTCTACTGAATTATAGGAGAAAGTAGTCAGGTATAATTAAAATTATTTTAGGGATTAAACCAGAAGAGAACTACTGAATTAGAACATAAACCCATGTAAAATCTATCTCGTTTAAGCAGCTCCCAATCTTCTACCCTTGAATTTTAGTATTACTTAAGTTCTGCTACTTAAAGATTATTAGGGGAAAAAAAGAGTGGGGAAGGGATGTGGAAAACAAAGGGGAAAAAAACCCTTAAAACTGTCCTAAAAATATTGTAAAATAATGTAGGAAAAAAGTATTTCTAGGACCTTGTCTTTTAGTGGCTTTTAGTGGAGTACAGTGCAAAGCCAACAGTGTTTTGTGTGATAAAGGGTGCTGTGTAGACTTCTGTGTGAAAGTAGCCTTGGCAGTATACATTTTTTTAATGGGTACAAATGAGCAGAGGAGGTTGAAAGGAAGATGAAGCACAACTTCCATAGCAAGAACCAGAGCAAACTAAATAGTTTCTTGTTTTCTTCCCCCAGCTGGAAATGATTTGGTCATTTTTGAGGTGTCTCTTAGACATCTACCAAGGAAGTAGGCTTTTTAGGCTGGCTGCATGTAACTACATAATTTCAAAACGTGGCAGACTTTAATCCATTGAGTACTGACACCATGCAGACACTTTTAGCCAAGAGAAGCACTCCTTAAAGTTCCTCTCCATGCATTTTGGGGAATGTGCTCGCTGCTATGGAGAGGCCTGTATGGCTTATCCTGACCTGCCGACCCCTAGATACATGGTAAGTTAGGAACAGTGGTGCTCCAAGCAAGTAAGAAGCAAAGAAGCCCAAGAGGAGGTAGGTCTAAGGGGAAAACAGAATGAGAAAGCAGGAGAGAAGGTGAACAAGGTTTCACTGTGGTAGGTAACTGGACAAACAGGTCTTTGGTCTGTAATTTGGCGACACTCCCATGTTTTATCTAAATTCTGAACTCTGCCGTCCTCAGTTTCAACCGGAGTTAGAGAAAGCTCAGGATATGTGCTTGGCTCCCTGGCAGTACTGAAGTGTCCTGGGAACTGGCTGTGGTTAGTCCTTGAATCTGGATATGGATGTTGTTGAAAGGAAATATGGCTGGGACAGGACCCGTTTGTTTATTGGTTTTGTTTGGGGTTTTTTTTTGAAGGCACTTGCTGGGTAAAAGTTGCCGTTGTATTGACTGCTCTGTTCAGTGTAAAAGTGGAAAAGATTATTGTTCTCATCAGGGGGAATGGAAGGGTGAGGAGGAGGTCCCTCAGCTGCCGCTGAGTCTGACTGCTTGTGTTGTGAGCAGCAGCGACAGGGCCCCAGCCTAGCTCCTGAGCAAGGGATAGAGCCAGTGGCAAGCATCTCCTGTGACAGTGTCTGTACTACAGCCTGGCAGACAGCACACCAGCCTGAGGTGGAGTGGAGGCTCCGGAGGAAATGGCATCCTACATCCTGACTCTCCTCCATGTGCTCCCTCAGTTTCTCCCAAGCTGTGAACAACCAGCAGCGGTTCAGAGTGAGAAGCATCCTGCCCCCAGCCTGGCCTCTGCAACTTGGTAGGAAATATCTGGCTGCATTCTGTCAGCTCAAGAGATGTGCCAGGAGGCCGTAGTCAGAATCTGGTGTGATATGGGTTGATGTAAACTGCAGGGGATGGCCCAAAAGCACAAGGAGGCCTCTTTTTTGAACCTCCTGTCTGCAGCCTGGATAGGCACGCCCTCTGGTAAATAGGGTGTTTCCTGTCTAATGCAAACAGTTTCTGCAGGGTTATCTACTATGCCCTGCGTTTGGTTAACACCTCCAAACTAGTGATGCTGTGGTCTTAATAGGTGTGATGTATGGCACTTTTCTTTAAGATAGCACTTGTTAAATATTATAAACCCATCACAGTGGCTACTGATTTGGGGTTTTTCCACTTAGCCTTTTTTTTTTGTTTGTTTGGTTTTTGTTGTTGTTGTTGTTGTGCGGGTGTGTTTTGGTTTCGGTTTTTTGTTTTGTTTTCTTGGTGGTTTTTTTGTTTGTTTGTTTTGGGTTTTTTGGGGTTTTTTGTTTTTGGTTTGGGTGTTTGTTGTTACTTTTTTTTTCCTTTTTTTTTTTTTTTTTTAATGTTCTGAATTATGTAGTGTACAGATAACCATACTTAGCAGTAATTTAGGCCAGCCCCACATGTTTTTCCGCTAAATCTGGTGCTAGCTTCCTAATTACTTTTCTATTTTGGATAACATTTATGTATCAAGGAATTTAGTTAAATTTCTCAGTATGATAGCAAACATGGTGTTCACCTAATAACTTGGTTTATTTCCCTTCTCAGAATACTAAATAAGCTATAAATTCAAGAAGCAGTGGGTTTTAAATGATCCTGATATCATGTTCTCAATGGGTTGTAGGATGTGAAGATGAAAAAATGTCATTTTATGTATAATAAAGCAGAACTGTACACACAGAATTGCCCAGTGACCTGCTGGTTTATGGTCCTGAGCATTCTTTTTGACAGCACTCTTCTGCCTGTTCACTTTGACTGTATTACAGACTTTAACTTGTGTGCAGCTAATTCATTAATTTTGTACGACTGTGAAGTTAGTAGTTAGCTTAGTACTTTTTTGTTACTATAGAGATGAATATTTAATTATGTAAGTTTAGGAAGGGTCAGGACAGACAGAAGTACACCAGTCTAATTCAGTAGAAGAAATTCTGATTTCTTGTAACTATTGATTATTCTCTATGCAAGAAGAAGAAAAATTATGGATCAAAATTGACTAGAGTAAAAGTGAGAGCAGTCA
The DNA here is from genome assembly GCF_017639235.1 of Corvus kubaryi. Lineage (NCBI taxonomy): Eukaryota > Metazoa > Chordata > Aves > Passeriformes > Corvidae > Corvus > Corvus kubaryi. Next base: position 1,708,902 of record NW_024581096.1, on the reverse strand, counting down.
CTGAAGCTGAATACACTGAACACATCCAACTAGCAAGTTCAGTTGAGAAGGCATAATTAAGGATCTGCTTATTTGTATTGTAATGCTCTGGGTTAAATGAGACTGAGAAGCCCTCTACAGTATAAGAAGTCTTTGTGACAGTCTCCCTCAGGTCTGACTGTTAGAGATTTGGCAGATGTTTTTGCAGTTCTGTGCTTTTTCCTGGTGTCTGTTTTTGCAGTGATGCTGTCTTGCATGTGTTTGAATCCTTTAGGCAGTCCATGGAAAGGGTGATCATACATCTAGTTGATTGCATTTTATGTTTTATTTTCCCTGTAGATTTTTATTGTTTAGAAATATGAAGAAAAATACTGAAGTCTCTTCTCTTGTATGGTTGAGGAAAGGTGAAGTTCTGATGACATGGTGGCATTCTGGTAATTGGTATTAATGGTAAGGAGAAGGGTGTTGCATGCACATTTTTGAGTACCTAGAGAGGATCTATCTGTGGCTTACTGCCCATGTTTACCTGGCCAATAGCCAGAACTGAAGCACTTAATGCAGTGTTGCAAGGGTTCGAGACAGACCACCAAACTAGGGCTGCCCAGCAGCTGCACACTTCATCTTGCTGTGCAGTGTTCATTATGTTTTGACAGCACTCTTGTTTCTTCAGACTAAAGCTTGCCTTACTTAAATTGACTAAACCTTACATACAAAAGAAGAAAATCTGAATCCCTCCATTATAACACTTAAAATTTAAATCCCAATAGCCCGTTTTTCACAGCTCGTTACAGACTGATGGAGAATAATTCCTCACAGAGAGGGGATGTATAAGTAAGTAGAACATTTGGCTGTATGTGCAATGTTGTAAATGTAGGAATTTAGAGATACATATTTATAGAAATATATGCATGTATTTTATGCATGTAAATATCAGTGTATGTGTGTATGTGCTTATATACTTGTCTGTATACCCATACCAGATTTGGAGAGTGTATATGCAGACATATAGTCAAAATATATCAGAAAATACTGCTAGATGATAATAAATTGATATGAGCGTGAAATACTGACAGCCTTTAAAAGAATAAAATGAAATTTCTGGGTGTTACTGATGCTATATTTTACTTGCATTCAGGTGGTTTGCACACTTCTCTCAATTATTGTATCACCTTGAAAATTTAACTACTTAAATCTAGGAAATATCTCTCAAAATTGTAAACCTTTCCTTCCTTATTCTTTAGTCTTTCGTACCTGTAAGTTGGAACAGGGTAGTAATGATTACCGTGGGATGGAGTCTGTTGACTGTCCCAGTGTAACTAATTCTGCAGTATTCAGTGTGGAACAGTCTTGGTCAGTTTATTTTCTCTCATAAAGCAGTCTAGGTGTGAACTGGCATTAAGTGTGGGCCGTGTGTTAGTTTGGCTTTCTAGGTCTGCAGATGCTTCATCAAATACAAGCTTAAAGGCTGCTTTTGACAAGGAAGCTGCTGCAGTATCCGTGTGCGTCATCTTTTCAGGGCAGCTGCTTTTTGCATTTGTTCCAGTTAATATCCCACAGAACTTGTCTGGATTCTGGAGCACTTGGAAGTACTTACTGAACTGCTCTTTAATGCAGAAGGCTTCTTCTTTAAAAACAAAGTAAACCAAACCAACCAGACAAAAAGCCGAAACAAACCAAACTAAATTCCTCACTTTAAAAATTCTGGGTTTTTGTAACTGCTGTGTGTGCTTTTCAATGACTCTTCAGTGTTGGTGTTGCTGAAGATAATAACTATGAAGTCATAGCTTAGCTACTTTCATAACAAGTTAAATATAATTGGAATATAACTTAAATTTAACTTTCCTGTATAAACAAAGTCACGACATCTCAAGTCTTGCTAGGGACAGCATGTTCCTGCTGGGGTATGCAATTTTAACACCAGAGAAATTACAGCCACCTTTTCTATCCCTAGAGCTTTTATGGGAGGGCTAATCTTGCATTATTAGTGTCTCTTGTGTACCTGGTTAGGCCTTGCATTCTGGGTATGGCAGTAGCTTCATTTCTTTGCACTTGTATTAGCAAGTAAAACCATTTGTTTGTAACAGCTTCTTCTTAGAATGGGAGAAATCCTCTTCTAATCTTTGCCTCCAGCTAAACCACTATAGATTACACTAATACCAGAATTAAGATGGTGCATTGTGGAGTAGTGCTGTGCTCAGCATAGCCTGTGAGAGGTGGTGAACTGTTGTAATAGCTTACAGTTCAAATCCATCTTCATTACAAGTGTAAATATTAATAATTGAGGATGGTGGAATGAAATAATTATAAATTATTAAGGCTGATGCCATATTTCCCGTGAAAAGCATGGCAAGTGGTAATCTGACAAAATAGTCTGCTTTCCCTACTTTTTTTGAATAAATTAAAGTGATTAACCTTCACTGCCAGTAATTTGCTCATCTATTAGCCCTCATTCAGAGGCAAAAATTTCCATTTCAGTGCATATCTTCCACGACTATTGCCATTTCTTGATTACTGTGTTGGGAAACCTGCATTTCAGTTTTGGATGAAGTACTGTCTGTCCTAGAAGCACTGCATTTCTGCTTCAGCTTTTTATTCTGTTTAGTGTTTCCAGGAGATCGTGGAATGCAGCTCTATTTTAACAGCCGTACTAGTACTTGGGTCTTGTGCTTTGCTGATTTCAGTCTAACAGTTCCCCTCATTTATACCCAAATAGCTTTTGCCTGATAAGGGAAGAATTGTGGCTATTTAAGGAGCAAAGTAATCAAGCTTTTCTCAACTGGATTGCATCTTTCAGCAGCTGCTCTTCACCCTAGCTTTGTTGCAAAAGAAGTTCAGCAAAAACACTTTCTATGTGGTGTCTTCTGTTTGTTTTATCCTGAGTGCTTCTCATCAGAAGCATTGATTGTCTGTAGCAGCTGGAGCAGTGACTTGGAGTTAATGCATTGGAAGTGATACTGGAGCTGGAGTGAAGGAGAAATTCCCCCACAGTGAGACATAGTGAGAAGTGTCAGGATAGGGAGGAGAAGAGTGAGTGGGCAGGAGTGTCAGTGACGGAGAGCAGGAGGTAAGACAGAACCTGTCTGGGGGGGTGGATTCGGGAAACAAGTAGGAAATTATGAATTTCATTCTAAGATAAGGAGCAGTGCCATTTGTCCAGGGGAGTACTGATACAGTGCAAAGTCAATGACTTCCAGATACGTAGTCACCCGGGAGGAATAAAGTCCAGGAACGATCTACGTGGGACAGAGAAGAAGGCAAAGGGCAACAAATGTAAAGTTTCTGTCCTGTTCAAGTTTTGTGTGCACCCCAAAGTTTACTTATTATTAAATGTGACTTGATTTTTTTTCTTTTGTTCTCCCTTGCTCTTTTTGTTCTTATAAAAAGGTTTTCTCTTTTTTAAATTTTTTTTATTTTTTAAATGTGTTCCAAGCTTTGCGTCTTACCTGCTGCCTGTCATGCAAGTCTCTTCTTGGTGTGCAACCTGATCACAACATGAAATTCAAGGCTTAGAGAATTGCGCTTTGAGCGTTAGGGCTCTGTGGTTTACCAAGGTTTATGTTTCCCTAAGTTACAATCCCTGTAGAGTGTTCCTGCGTGGCTGTAACTTTCCTGCAGACAAAGAGGCTTTATTTCAGGGCTGCCTCATATCAGTTGGTTTATCTTGTCAGATTTGAATGGAAGAAGAATAGTTTTATGAAGACAATAGAAGGGGAAAGTTACTCGATGTGTGCAGAGATCTAGAAAAAACAATTTTGTCTGCAGAATGGTTTTAACTTCTGAGATTCTTTTGTATAAGGAAGATTGCTGTTTCAAGGCTAAATACAGTTCAGTAAGTAATGCTTTGATACTTCCTTTGTGCCACCCTGCTTCCCATTTGCGGTGTTCTGGCAGCTTATATCATCTTTCAAGGTTCTCTGAAGTTTATTTTTTTTTCATCCACAAAATGCCTCTTTTAATAGCATTATTTTGGGGAAGGAATTGTGTTTCACAGATTATATGGGATGGATTACATTGTTTCAAAATCTTTGTGAAGCACAACTGAAAAAACAAAGCTTACAGTGAGAGCTCTAGCATGGATTTGTCCTTCAGTGCAGTGAGTTGCATCTTACCTTACTAGTAAGGCAAATAGAGGAGACTTCATAACTTTTATTTTTTATTTCTCAGTGGAACATTTCATTTGAGTGTGACAGAAGATGAATTCTCTCTGCAGCCATATCTCATCAAATAGCAAAGATTTTTTTGAAATGGCAGCAGGGGGGAAAGATTTCTCATTATGTAAGATCTTGATATTGAGGGTAATAGCATCATACTCCCCAGAGTATTAAAAATACAAAGCCTTCAAAAAAACCGCCCAAAGATAAGTTTAATTAGATGTCTTTGATAATGATTTGTGAAAAACATTGCACATTCACCTGCATAATGTAAAGTTTGGACATTAATGTAAAAGTGAATACAGGGCATTTGTTTATTTACATAGGAAATTCTGGCAAAAGTGATAGAAGTCTCCATTTCTACAAGGGCGAGTGATAAGTAAGAGCAAAATCTGAAGGGTATCTAAAATTTTTGTTCTTCAGATGTGTTTCGTTCTTGTGACAGGAGTTGTGGTGGTCCTTTAAGTCCCAAACTTTTGCCATGCGAAACTGCTTTCAAGTCACATAATGGGTTCTCCCAGTCTGCACCACAGATGTTGGTAGTGATACCATCACATCATCATGGATAGATGCAATCTGTGTGTCTTTTAATGAATGTCGAATGAATACCAGAAGTTTCTCCTGGGTTCAATTTTAGATTGGAGAATTGCAAAGAAACAGTTATTCAAGCTTTTAAAACAAGAGTAGCAGATAAAGGGAGAAAAGTTAGCAAAAAGACGGTGACATTGCATGAAGCCGGAAGGAAAGTTTTGGCTTTCTTAGATAAGAGAGGAATTAAATGATTCTTCAGCTGGACAAAATTTAGAGAAGGAGGAAAACAATACAACTTTGTTGTCTAATGGAATATGGAATATTTGCTAGGTTCCATGATTAAAAAAGTAGAAATTTATCTAGACAGATTAGTAAAAACCATAGGTATATAATTTCACATTTAAAAAGTTACTCCTTTTTGTTTGGCTTAAAAATGCCTGTGTATGTTTTAAATAAATTTTGACTTTTCCAGTACTCTAAATGTGAAACTTGCAATAATTTTGTACATTCTTAAAAAGGTCATGGTACACTCATGGGTTAAATCACTGAATGTAATAATTAAGTAATATGGCACAACTTAGTGTAATGTGCAAATGGACTTTGCATTAACCTATTAGAGATTTGGGAGTGGCACTCTTGCTGCTTCATTAAGCATTTTTCAAGGGGAGGGTGGTCTTAGTGTTGGACTTTTTTTTCCCTGTTGTGGGTATATTCTATACTGATTTCATACTTAGCTTTTCCTTGACTTTTTTTTTTTCCCCTTCTGTATTACTTTGGAGTACTTCTGCATCTGTATTTCTTAACTATTTATGCTATTAAACTCCATCCATTCTTTTGAGACATCTACAAACAAGATATGAATCTGCTTCTCTTGGAATCTGCTTTGATAATTAAATGCTTTTGCATATAAATTTATCTCATTTTAGTAATTTGGAGTTTTTCTAAGTCTTTACAGAAAAATTTTGATTGCAGTGCTGTAAACATTAGCATATGCACTGCAGTTTATACACAGCTCAGGTCTCTTAGTTCAGGATAATATTTTCCTTCTGCATGAATGTTTGGAGTGTCGGGGATTTATGTTTGTGAGAATATTCTTTGTAGCAGAATGAGGCGAAAAAGAAAACTAATTTGCCAACAAATATGTAAAAACTATATGATGTATTTAAGAAAAACAGCTCCTTTCCCATGTTTAATAGATGCGTTAATTTACTCTTTATCTTGTTTAATGATCTTGTGGTATGGGAAATTAGTGGCTTTGCAGATTAAAAATGTATGAGTTAAAGATGCATTCATCATCTTAGTTATCACCTGTTCCATTGACAGAAGGCACAGATGTGAAATTTATCTCAATTATTAGATTTATAATTATTATATCATTCTCAGATTGATAAATCCTGCTCTCTCTGTCAAGAGAGAGCAAGATTTAACATTAGTTGTGATTTCAAGCTACAGTTCATGCAACAGAAATAGGTTTAGCCATTGAATGGTGACTGTAAACTCGAGACTGTGTTTCACATTGTATTTATTTTTATATTTTGTAAAAAGCATATGGCAGAGAAATAAGCTGTAGCCAAAGAAGAATATTTTGTAAATGACTGTACAGGGAAATGCTGGTCGTTGCAGAGAACAGCAAACGTGCAAGCCTGAAAAGTATCCATGGTGCATTTTCTTTGGAAACTTCTGTTTTTGCCATTATCTATTATGATCGTTGACTTCCTGGACATGCCTACAAAAACAACAATAGCTCTGATTTTTAATAGGAAACTGGGAAGTCAAGGAACTCAGTAGCAGAATCTCAAAATGCCCATATGTGCTACATGCTGTATTTCTGATGCTAATGTCTTCTTTTCTCTCTTTTTGCCCACAGCTGTAGAACAAGTAACAGGAAGAGTTTGATGGGCAGTAGCCAGTCTCCAGCTCTTCCTCGGCCTCATTCACCACTCTCAGCTCATACAGGTGATTTTATAACTATGCTACTACTGCTGTTATGAAATTCTTAGGATGTCTCTATAACTGAAGGAAAACACACTCTACTGTTCTTTTCACTGTTTGTAATAGCAAAAAGTTGCACGTCATTCCATCCAAATTTCTGTTTTCTGTTTAGATCCATAAATCCTGTGTTATGATCAGGAGCAGTCCAAAAATATCATGTAGCTATTTTTTATTTCCCCACCTTGCATTCTGATAGATTTTCTCTCCCCCTGCCACCATTTCCCTTCCTGTAGCTTGCACCATGTAGGAAAGGTAGTAGAGTCCACATTACATTGTGTTCCTGGTACTTCTGCTCCCCAGGATTTTTAACGTTGGGTACTTTGCTGGTAGTTGCTGTGCTTCAGTTTACACGGCAATGAATTGATGATAATTTTGTTTGTCTTCTGTAGCACCTGAAACACTTAAAGCTTGAATGAATGCCCATAAAGAAATATTTTATTTATAATAATGGTCTTAATTTTTTAAGAGGAACATTTTTAGCATATCAAATCACATTTCCACAAAGGTTTGTTGTCTTTTTATTTTTGAGGGTGCATTGGCTTTAACTGCAGGCCAAAATGAAAGCCCCACACTAATCCTTGTGTGATCAATGACACTGAATGCTTTGAAGGACTGCTCTCAGGTTGATGTGAAACAAGATGAGATGCAGAGCTTCACATGAATTTTTGAAGTATATTAAGGCATCTCCAGTTTTCTTGTGGAAGCCAGCATTGTTAGAGAAAATACGGTGGTGATTTTCACTCTCAGAAGCAGCTGTCACAACTAGGAATCCAGGCAACGTGAAAATTTGTGAAGAGTTCAAGGCAGCAGAGCATTTAAAACAAACAAAGGAAAACATGGTGCAGACTGTTTTGAAAGTGAAAAATTAAATCCTGGAATGCTGTTTCGGGTCTCCCAAATGCAGAAATTTCCATTTAGAAGAGGAGATTGTGGCCGCCATAAAAACTGTCTGGTTGTGCTGTGCTGCCTTGAGGAAAGCAATAACAATGCTTGCTCTAGCGTGTCTGCTGAGATAAGTGACTATACCACCTGATTGGAAATGGGAAGCTTGGACCAATGATGCCTAATAAACTCAGAAGTATGGACTTGGCCAGCACATGTCACCTAGGATCTGGATATAGGTTGTGTATTTGATAAATGCTGGAAAGTTCCTGTCTGGCAGTGGATTCAGGCTTTCAGCCAGTTGCTTCATCTTTTGAATTGATTTCTCAAACAATAAAAGAGAAATAATATTGCTATGTCACAACTACTGTCAAGTGGCTCTGAAATTTGAAAACCAATTCTGTAAGTAAAAAGACAGATCAAGTGTAAATGGTCCTTTTGCATCAACTCAGCAGTATGTACTGTGTATTCAAAAACGTAATACAGAAATTTGACAGCAATACAGTAGGTTCTCTTATTTGGATACTTCTGAAGGTAGGTGTGCTAGACACTTGAGCAGCACCAGTAAATATTATATATGTGATGAAAATTTGCATGTGCGTGGCCAGCTCTATTATTAGCTTGCTTCTGTGAATGGCTAAATATAGTAAAAATTCACACAACCGTTGGCTCCTAGCTCATCTAGCTAGTGTGCCTAGACAAGTCTGTACATCAAATCCCTGTGAATGTCATCCTAAGCCATGCAAATAAAAAAAGATGCAGATTTCCTTAGTTAAAAATTTTCGTCTATGTATGCAGTAGGAGTTAAGTGTTTCAAGTGTTTGATGTCTATAAATTGATGGTAATGTCAGATTTAAGAGGCTGGATTTATATTGATACTGCTATTTCTGTGTTGTCAGAGCTGCCAGATGTAAACTGCACTTCTGCTGCTCTCTGTGGTGGCCTGTACCGAAGGCCTGTTTCCTTGCAAAGTGTGGTAGAGGGTGTGTGTGCTGTACAGCTTGCTGGGTTTATTCTTCTTGCCCCTCCTTGGCTGAGAGGGATTACTCCAAGTCAGAGAGGCCTCCTTGACTCCACTGAGAGAACCTGGTATATCTCCTGTCCAGCTATATGTGATTGTAGGGTCTTTTTTGAATCTGAGATTCTCCTAGAAAAGTTCCTTAAATGGAAAGTTTTTACTTTACAGCCTGCTACTTTACAGCCAGATCGTCTACCGGGAACATGTACCTCAAGCTGTAAGTCTCTGAGAGACTGGAGATGATCCTCTAAAACCTTCATGTATTTCTTACTAATGTTTGCTGTTGGAGGAGGAAACAACAGAAGAGGGAGAGACAAACAAAAGAGTTTCTAGCCCTTGAGGAGCATGTAGTAAGCTGAATGTGCAGCGAGGTGTCAGTGGTTGCATTTACTGAAAACAGGTTTATTCATCAGCCTGTTCTTGGCTGAAGTGTGGTAATAACATTTTTGACAAATATGTTCTTGTGAGATTATGTGGAATTTGGAGGACTTTGGAGAGCACCTGCTCTGAAGGAATTTTTCTTGCGTGCTTTCAGAGTTCAGTTTCATTCAAGCAATCTCCCCAGGTGAGTGTCGGCTCAGGAGCAGGCTGCGTGGATGCTAACTGCTGATGTAACTTTGTGAGACCATTGCACAATTTCTTGTTGCTGGGTTGTCAAAGGAAAATACTGGTTCTTGTGTCTACCTTTTACAGGACTCAGTTTAACTGATGAGAAAGCTAGGAACTTCAGCCATTGAGGACTTTTCTAGGATAGGTGGTACTGGAAACATTTAGCTTCGTCACATTGCACCTTTTGCTGGGTCACTCTTTCTTACTCAGTTCTGTGCAGCAATCCTCTTGAGTGTAGGAGAGAGGCTGCAACAAACCTACCAACTGTCCTGTCAACTTTCCTGGCTGCTTAATTCCTGTTCCACCTTCTCAACATCTGTAAACATGCATTGGGAATTATTCTCGGTCCTCTTTTCTCTTACTTCTATTGTGTCTGTTTTTGTTACTTTGCTTCCTGCTTTAGAAAAAGCTTAACTTGCTTCCTTGAGTTAAATCAAAAGCACCGGTGGAGATGTGTGGCCACTTTACAAGGTTCTAGTCCCTTCATCCTACCTTCCCATTCCTTGGGGTCCTCAAGGGCATCATTTAAAACACAGAATTTTCTTCTTCTGGAGCAAGGAGAGGTAGTGTTTTATAGGTCCTCTGTAGTAGGAAGAGGAGCTATTTTGAGCCTAGAGAGTCAGAACATTCATGTCAGCCAGCTGAGTCCTGGGTCAAGTAGAATTCTGTCTGGCAGTTCTCATTTAAATGTGATTAGAAACATGTATTTGCTTGGAAATATGCTTGGAAACCATGATGTGTACTTAATATCATTTTAGAACAGAAATTACGATACTCCATTATTTCTGTTCATATGCTGCAAGATTACATTTTACTGTCTTTTCATGTCTTGGAAATTTAACTGGGCTTGGTATGTCAGACTGGCATCAGATTGCCCTGCCGTGGCCTATCTTCTGACATAGTTTTAAGAACAATCACATTTGCTTTAAGGTGAGAAACTGGAAGGGAGATCTCTGAGGCTGCTTTCAAGGTCTGGACATACTCTGAAGTCACTTTCCTTTGATTGTGGAAAGGAAGTGCCCAGAGGTTTCTTGTTGGGCACTTCCCTGATTCCATGAAACAGGAAAATGGAAGACGTCATCTGCTATGATTTGAGTCATTCAGATGGAAAGATGGATAGATTATGCATGACCCTTATTGTTCATGCTCTTTTAAAACCATTTTGGCTTCTTGTTTCATACCATCAGTACTTTTTTCTGACAGATCTATTTTTCTTGGGGTACTGGATCCCACTATTGTACTCCCTACTCTCAGGAGCTCCATCCATCTCTGGGGAGAGTCTGCTGTTCCCTTTACTGAAAAGAGTTCCGTTAATTGCCGTTATTAAAGTGGACTAGATTCTTAGTGTTTGTACTAAGTTTGCATTCTTAGTTGCCAGCTGGAGTTAAAGCACAACAAAGGGATAAGGACCTGCAGTAACAACTAAGTACCATGCAGCTGCTCACCCACTCACAGCATCCTGCTACAGCAGACAGACAAATTAGAAAAAGACTGAAAAGTAAAACTCCTGAGTTGAGACTAGAACAGTTTAATAATTGAAACAAAACAAATTAAAATATAATATTACTACTGAAGATAATAATAACAACAACAATAATTGTAATGAAAAGGAGAGTGCGTGTATAATGCCCAAGAAAAACAAGTGATCCGCAGTACAGTTGCTCACCACCTGCTGACCAATGCCCAGCCCAACCCCCAGCAGCAGCCAGCCGCTCCTGACCACCTCCCTCCAGTTTACGTTCTGGCCATGATGTTCTGTGGTGTGGAACATCCCTGTGGCCTGTTCAGGTCAGCTCTCCTGGCCATGCTCCCTCCCAGTGTCTCTCGCATGTGTTCACTGACAGGGAATGGGACACTGAGAGGTCCTTGGCTTAGGGTGAGCACTGCTCAGCAACAACTAAAACATCAGTGTGCTACCAGCATTACTCTTGTGCTGAACCTAAAACACAGTACTGTACCAGTGACGACAAAAAAAATTCTTATCTCGGCCAAAATCAGTATGCCCTTTACTCTAGACTATTCGACTATAGTCGAATGGAATCAAAATTGTCACATTCTTGAAAATCCACCCAGGATCAACTTAGTTTATTTATCATCTTGATAGTTTTTAGTGTTACCCTCAGCTTTCTGTATAATCCTGATGAGATTGTTGGCATTGCTTGGGAATACATTGCCCCAGAGGTATCTGAAGCGAGTATTTTCATTCCTTGTAAGGACACCCTTGGATTCCCTAACAACCTTTTTTCCCTTTGACATTAATTCATTGCTTATCGAGAGCAAGCAAAATACGTAGTTAGTTACCTCCGTTGGCAAGTCTTGCTTGAGATGGTTTTATTTGGACCACTAGTTTAAGCTACTTGGGTATTTTTCCCCCGTGACCTCCCATCTCTGAGGGCAAAAAAGTGCTAGGAGTCCTCTGTGTCAAGTGTAGCAAAGTGAGTGAAGGTGTATTCCAGAATCTCAAGGTGGAGCTCTCTTAGAGTGCACTGCATAAGCACTTCTGCCAGTGTCTGTGGCTTTGCTCAAGAGTATTTTCATCTTTGGTATCTGCAGAGCAGTCATTTAGAGGCCTGGCTGCACCTTCGGAAACAATTTGCCATTACTTCAGATCTCCTGAAGAGCTCAGGTAGCTCCTGTTTAATATAAACTGGATTCAAGTTAGCCAAAACAGATTGGATGTGAATAGGATTTTTCTATTTTAGAGGAAGAGCATCTTGGACGTAATCATACTTCTTCAAGGTGCATTTTATACCCATGTTCTTCCTTGTAGTCCTGTTTTTCTTCCAGATGCAGTCTGAACTGGCGGCACCAGCTATTCCTTAGTTTAGATAGACTTCCTTGAGGATGACCAGTGGCCCAGTTTTAGGGTAATAATAATTGTCCTATATGAGAAGGTCTAATACAGAGATGTCAGGCAAATTCCTCCCCTTCCCCCCAGTGTTCATTGTTTGCTCTGGAGGTAATAGAAGATGGTTCCTAGGGAGTTTGTTGTTAATCTTGACAGATGCAAGCTGATTTGGACAAACACTGAATACTTACGTGGAATTTTTTAACTGTAACCCTAACCATCCCAGTCATACTCGGATTCATGTCAGATAGGAGAGGCAGTGAGACAGCACCACACTGATGAAGTAAGTAGATTGAGCAGAGTACAAGTAGTGCAGGAGTAGCACTTGTCAGGGAAGGGGCAGATTTGCTTGTAAGCAACAGTGGCCATAAAAGCTCCTGGGCTACAGTAAAGAGTTATTAGAGCAGTAAGTAGTCCAAGGCTTGGGAGCACACAGAGAGTTGTAAGGTCTTTGTGTGGAGAGGATAATAAAGGGGACAGGAAAAAGACAGTGTGTACAGCAGGTAATATATATCTGTGTTGTGTATGTTAATTGCTAATACAATATATGCAATTCCGTTTTGCTCTATGCCCAGCCTGTAGCTACTTGCAGAGATAATTTGTGTCTGGAAAGTCAGACTTTAGTTTGCAGCTGAAGTCTCTTGCTATGCCTTATGCATACATGTAAAGGTCACACAGTATCATCTTTCACTACATAAAGTGTTTCTGTTTCTTGCAAAAATGGAAAACATGCCAGGTAATGTCTTTAGGCTCAAACCTTCATAATTATTAGCAGCTGTCTTAGGTTAGTTGTCTGGACATCCTTTACCTTTAGCATTTGGGCTGGAAGCTGGTGGAACCTGCTGAAAAGTACTTCTGATTTTTCCATGAGCTGTTGAATACATGAGAATTGTGGGAAACTGAGTTGGAGCATTAACTTGGATGGTACCTGGTACCCATGTCATTAATGGGCTTTTCTAGCTGACTGTCTGATGCTGTGTAGGCAGGTCATCTGCACCACCCAGCCTGCAAAGTGAATGATTATAATCTCAGGAAGTCAGGGCATTCAGATGTCCCCACCTCAGCAGTCACAGGAGCTTGTTCATGTGGGTGATACTAACCCCTAATGATTAATAGTCACATGTGGTGCTTTTTAATTGTATCTGCTGAAAGAGCAAGATTTAGCTGTTAGGAGCAATGCTGTAAATTTTATTTGTCTGTATTTTAATAATATTCCATGTAGTGCTACTGAGATGCCTAGGACAAGAATTGTAAGTAGGAAATTGTTTAAGGGGATAAAGACAGGGCTTGTGCTAAAGTGAGGAATATTATAAAGTGGGAGCGGAGGTTATCAGTAGAGTCCTCAGGTTTTGTTTTTGTGACCAAACCTTTTTATTCTTCTCATAAGTGACATTGGCATAAAATTTCTGTAGCTGATACAAATTTGGCAGACATCCAGTATGAAATAGCATTGGGGAACTGTGTTGAAATAAGTGAGTGATCTCAAGGACTGGAATAAAAAAGTATGAAATTATATTGCAATATGCAGCATTTTGTACTGGGAAGACCTGTAACAGAAATGTCGTATGATGAGCTGTGAACTCACCTATTATAAGGAGTTTAGGTAAGGATCTGACTGCATTTTCTGGATAAGATGATGTTTGCAAGGACCAGTCTAATGCATTTGAAAATGAAGTCTCAGATGATGTATAAAGGAAGTAATTTTCAATTTAATTTGGGAAGATTTCATGCCACCGTACAATGTCCTGGATAGATTTCATCTGGAACACTGCATACGTTTATGGTCATAAATGTTCAGGTGGGATCATGTGAGGAGAAGGTCTGGTAGGATAGAATGTGGGAGATTTCTATAGAAGACTGAAAGATACTACTTGCTTTCCTTAGAAATAGAAGACTGGAAGATGGTATTGTCATCTAAACTAGTCAGAGCTGCCTTTTTTTTTTCCCCCTTCATAGAATAGGAAGTGAAACACATGCTGGCCATATATACTGGAACATGAGGGGTCTTAAAGAATTGTCTACCAGGTATGGCAGGGATGAACCTGACTTTTTCTGTGGGATTAAATAAATCCATTTAAAATGTAAGGCCCCAAACAGCTCGCTCAATGAGGTTTTTTAAAAGGGCGTAGGGTTTTTCATGTACCCCGAGTTGGACACATGGGAGAAATACCGACAAGATACTCTCAAGACGTCAAAACAACAAAAAGAAACTTCACTGGCAACTTTAGAAAAATCAAAGAACTTGGGCAAAAGATTTAGTGCAACATTCAGTCAGCATGAAACACTTCTCAAAGCGTTGACTTGGTCCATTCAACTTAGCAAACACTAAGCCTGTTTGATTTTAAGTTATTCAGAAATCCTAAGAAGAGGGAATTAGAAGAAGGAGAAAGAGGGAAGGACAGTAAAGATACAGAAGAGCCCATGCACAGTTACTAACTGCTGGGTTCCAGCAGTGTTTGGATAGGACTTCCCCGAGGAGGCAGGGTCTAGACAATGTGATGGCCTTGTGTTTGGCCTTAAATACCCCTGGCCTTCCTGGCCCTTTCCCCCAGGTGGGACTTCCAGTCATTTGGCCACTCAGCAGCTGGGTTAGGGGCTCCAGAGTTGGAGTGTGGGGCACTGCCTCTGCTGTGCCAATGACTGGCATCTCTGTTGGGCTGGGATACAGGCTCTAGGGGGCTGGGGGTGTTCAGGGCAGGGCACTGCCTCATCAGGGTCAGGCCTGACCTGCTCCTTTCCTCAGCACACATGCACCCCAAAATGCTTTGAGACATTTTGTCTTGTTTGATTTTTGTTCGGAAAGACATTAGTCTTTCCAGTCTCTCACAACTGGATTACATGATGCAATTGCCTAAATCAAAATTAAAGTTCAAGAAGGTTTTACCTCCACTTGTAATCCTTTTTCTAGGATTTTTCAGGCTTGTGTAGAGCTTTCTTCATGGACACTGGTAGAGTACTGGCTGTTCATACTCTTCTCTTACTATGTCAGGACTTACTGCTTGCATCAGATAATTCTGTTTGAGAGATGTACTTTAGTTAGCAGCATTGAAGCGTAGTAATGAATAAAGCTGTTTGCACCATGTATTTTAAGGGAAAGAAAGACTATGTTTCTAAATAAATGAGGCCCCTTAGTGTGTTTTTGTGGTGAAGTATGGAAATGCTAAAAGCTGGGGTTTAAAGCAGGGCTCTGAATTTCAGATTTTAAAAGAAAACAGAAAGGAAAATAATACAGTATATCAATTACTCTGACTACTGTCACATGTAGAATTACAAAAACAGTTTTGCTAGAACAAAACTTTTTATTTCGTCTTGCTTTTGGGTGAAGTAGAATGGTTATGGATATTTCAAGTCATCTACTAGTTTTAGGACAGGCGAAGAAAATCTAAGTGGTATGTGACATGCAGATAGAAATAAAATCCCATAAAAATATAGCACTGCCAGTATTTAAATAGTGGTCGGAACATGTAGAGCTTTCTTGCAAATGGATTTAAGGATCATGCAGACATTCCTTGCCATAGCTGGGGAAAGTCAGTTGCTGATTTCAGGCATAGTTAATCCAGATTTTTAAATAGCCTGAGCTCCTCACATGAGTGAACCTCTTTGGAAAGCACCTGCAGAAGTACTCAAAATGATTCTACTGCCCAGCTGTACGTTTTGCTGACTGATGCTGTTTGTTACGGTAAGAAAGCCAGACCTGTAACTGCAGGTGGGTGATATCTTTTTGTGTGTTGTTCAGTTAACAGTATGGGCTCATTACCACGTAAACTAACACAGAGGAACATAGGACTCATGGTTATATTGTATTAATGTGGCTCTGATGTACCGTGGCACATTTTAAAAAACTTCAAACTCGATTTGTCTTTTGATCCATCAGGAATTTGGGATAACAGTTATCATTAATCTAGTATTCCCTCAGTACTAACAGAAATTCATAGTATCTGAAACGCTTTAGTTTGTAAGTAGACAGCTATTAAAAATACATAAAAATATACAGTGACTGTAATATGCTTTTTTAAAAGATTTGAAACATCTTCCCTCTGTGGCAAAGACACAGGATTTCTTGAAGCTACTTGCAAAACAATCACAGTTGAATTGATACAGTTTTCTTAACAATAGGTGCTTGCAAAGTGAGCAACCCTGTGTGTTGTCATGAAGCAGAGTATTGTTGTGGTATGTTGATTGCCTATTCATCGTGTCTCCCAGAGGACGCTGGAGTTAATTATCTAATGTCTGACCACCAGTCCAGTTTACTTTAGCAGATCAGAAACACAGACAGTAATCTCAGTCACGTAGAGATACTGTAGGACTAAAACATACAATACAAGCAATCCCAAAGAACAGCAGGCTTTGACTCATAAGCAAGCACTGTGAATATGGACAGAGTTAACTGGCACTGGGTTTTATTTGAAAGTCTCCCAGGTATTGACTTGCACATGGGTGGATGAATGCTGTGATGGATGGAGGTCATATATAGGACTCTGCTTCCAACCTGTCTTGCTCCTCTAGACCTGCACACCTTAAACCTGTAATAGCTAGCACTTGCTGTTTCTCCAGTCATTAGGGGTTTGAATTTGCATTCTTTGTTTCCAGGTTTGTGTGAGTTCTTATGACTTCTAGATAAACCTTCAGGATTTAGTATCCAGGTATTATGTGTATGGCGTCACCAGTCTTGTTATTTTAAAAGCTGATTTGCTATTGAAAGTTATGCTTGCAAGTTGATTTTCCTAATAACAGGATCTGATGCTCTTCCTGAGTAAGACTTTGACTTCTTCAGGTTTTGTCTGTAAGGAAGTGCTCTTTGTTGATTCTAGCAACATAGTTTTGCAGCATTGTCTCCACAAATCCAAATCCACTGCAATAGCTATAAAATTGCTGCATTGTTGAATAATATTTTTTTCTTCTATATGAAATGTTTGCATATATTTTAACTCATGGACAGTAAGGCACGTCCTTGATTTGTGCTAGAAACATATTTATATCCATATATAACTTTAGCTAGCAAAGAAAAGGAATTGGTTTACAAAGTTCCATATTCTGATTTTTAAAACTGTTTCCTGTCAGAAGCTGTTTCTGTTTCACTATATTTAGCCTAATTATGTCCTCTTCTACCAGAGTTCAAGTTAGCTTCTTTGTCTTTTTTACTTATCTAAGTCCACAACATACTCCAAATTACAGCCGATTTTTTTCTAGTGCAGCAGTTAAAGTTTGTGACCATGTTTTATCTGCACAGTGTTACAATATGTATTTTTTTAGCTTATCTTTGTTAAGTAAGCTTTGGTAGCAGCAAAAGAAATCCAGTTAGCTGTTAAATTAAATGAACTGTTGCTGTCAGTAATTCGGTGTTTACAGTTGATGCAGGATAAGAATAAATTTTGTTGGTCTGCAAGTAAAGGTCGGAATCCGTGGCTTCAGATTTCTTCTGCTCCAGCCCCCTTCAGGGAATGAAAATCCTTGCCACCGTGGAATTATTGAGGCCCTCAGAAGTGTTTGAAGGGTAATGAAGAAGCTGGAGTCTTGAGGGGATGGAGAGGATGTAGGAAGGACATAATTCTGGCACAACAGATAAATGGGCAAAAAAACGTCGAGAGTATTGGCCAGTGAGAGTGGAATCCATGTCTCTTGGGGCTCTGGGAAGAGCAGCTGCAAAGATGTGATTTAAACACAACTCAAAAAGCATCTTGCATCTGCTTCTAGACAGAAGAAGAGGGAGATAGTGAGGGGATGTGTGTTGATCTGTTTGGTACCTAATTGCTCGACAATTATGCTTTCTCATATGGAATTAATGCAGTCTATTATGGGCATCACTGTGATAAATGCAATGTTAATTAAAACATTTGAGTAGAAGTCGAGGCCACTTGAAGCCCTCTAAGGACTCAATCTATTGTGCTGGCTTTTTCACACACAGGTAGTAGTTTTCCCCTCAAACATTTTGTGTTGTTTCTAGCTGGCTACAGAGGAGCTATTTTCTTATCAGTTGCTTTTGTTGCAATCTCATTTATGTCCAAAAATAAAATGCTACAACAAATACATTATTTTTTTAATGTATTGCTGCTGTCATTTTAAAGAAAAGTTTAAGGAAAGATTGATGGTTAGATGTATGCCAGTGCTACTTTAAAGTTCATCCTTTTGGCTTTTTATGGGGGTTTGTTGGCATTTTTTTGGGGAGGTGGTGTTTGGTTTTTTTATTTGGGGTTTGGAATTTTTTTTTGTGTGCGTCTGGTTGTTTGGGGGTTTTTTTTGTATTCTGTGGGTTTTTTGGGTTTTTTTATGGGTCATTTTTATTCTATCTTCAAATAAGGTTTCTGGTCCGCAGGAGGTCAGGAGTTCTAATAGGAAGAAGTAACAGACCCTAAAGTTAAAACCTGTTCACAAAGTGAAGTTAAGGGTAAAAAAACTCAGTCCAGTGTGTTTTGTCAGCTTGTTTGTTTTCGAGATAGAAAAAAATGAGCAATGAAAAAGAAAAATTACAATCAAGCACCCGTGGAAATGCTGTAGAGACTTTGTATAAGGGCTAAATATGTTTGATCATGATTTTTCTATCTTTCAATGTTGGGTATGATTTAAAAAAGCAGCCTTTTTTTCTGACATTAAAAATATGTTCTTTCAAACTAATCTACTGGTTTCTTTAAACATAGTTAACAAATTGTTTTGAGACTTTTCAAATTAAAGAGCTAAATGAACAGTTCTCTATGAGTTAGAAAATCCAGTCACTAAAATCCAGTATAAATGAAACATGAGTTGAAATAAGATTCTATTTCAGAATTTATTTTCAGAGAGACTGGGAGAGAAGAAATTCTGAAATTCATTTTTAACCTGCTGGAAATGTGTGGATTAATATGTCTGAATGTTTTTTAGTGAGTTGTCTTCACCCCACCCTCTAATAATAATTTTTTTGCGTATCATCTCTAACAGGAAACAGTCCTCAAGATAGCCCTAGGAATTTCTCTCCCAGTGCCTCAGCCCACTTTTCTTTTGCACGAAGGTAAGAGGTTGTTGGTAGTATTCAACACACATTTTACATAGAGGAGATATTGTTGGACCCAGATGTAAAAAGTGATTGCAAATACGTCTGTCAGGTCTATCACGTAGAATAGTAAGTATTAGCTCACTTAATGTAAACTCTTTTAAACCTCAGCAGCAACAAATTACTGAATGTGTGATGCAGTGCAAACATGTATTTTTGAATTTAAAATAATAGATTAATGATTTAATTGTAATGAATCTGATTCAGGCATTATCATCTTACCTCCTGAGATCTGGGGGAACTTTAAACTACTTGACGGTTTCTTCTTATATTTTTTTAACTATTTAAGAAGTGCATTGCTTTTAAGAGCACTACAATAGAGGTCTTGATTTCAGGGTTTGGTTTTACTGACAGCAGCAATACCACTACCATGCCTTGAATACCTGTCATTGACCTGTTTCAGTATCTGTATCACTGAGACAATCAGCGTTGTCACAGAAGTGTTGTGAGGATTAATTAATGTTAGTAGAATTTTTGAAGATCTAAAGTTAATTTGAAATGATCTGTGAAGTAAATTATTACTAAATGAACCATAACCAAAGTTGATAGCATGTCATGGGAGACTACATATTCATGCCAGTGTGGTTCCCTATCACTTAACACCTTGTCACGCTACTTCCAATTATATGTTCATTAGCTCCTAAGTCTGTGAAGGTAGGCAGAGTTTGTATGTTTACCCAAGAGTATATATACAAAAAATGAAATCGGAGTGCTTAAGTAGTGTCAGGCATGTAACTGTTGGGTTTGCAGTGAGCTATAACTTGCCTATAAAGTTTTAGTTACTTTATTTTGGGAGATCACTAAAGTAGCACACACAAGTTCTCAAAAGTAAGTGCAAGGAAATGGCTTTTTTTTTTTAAAGCTGCGAAGGGGTGAAAATCTAACTCATTTGTGACAGTAGATCTTGTGAATCTTTCTAATAGCTTGTGATGTTACTTTCTTAATCAACTCCTTAGGAAACCTGAGTATTTCTTTTGAATTTACTTCCTCTTGATAGTTTTCCTTTTGTCAGGGATACTACCTCTTCAGAGATTACATTTGTATGTGAGCATATTTTTCAAAAGATTCATTAAATCCAGAAATAGGTTATAACGGAAAAAGCAGATGCGAAAGATTGAGCATGGCTTAGAAATACAGCAGTCAGGAAATAGTTTTCCTTCCCCACCCATAATAAACAGAAAGTTTAAAACATTATACTTTTGCAAACCTTAAAATTCAGAATTAATTAAAAAAAAGGACTTGTTTACCAATGTTTCATTTGGATTTTGACCTCTCTAGAGCCCTGTAAGGAGCTTTAAATAGATTCTTTAACTGAAGGACATTTCTCTGATTTAAAAATATCTCACCACTTCTGTGGGATTCAAGAAACATTTAGAGCAATTATCTGTGGAAACCAATTATGTTCTGTGTTTATATTGAAAATGCTTGATGACAATGAAGCTTAAAACTGCATTAATACAACTTTTTCTTCTGAATTTGGTGTGTCTGTTGTGGTTGTTTTCCTATAACCTGTGATAGGATGAATTTTCATAGTAAAATGCACGGTGGTTAATGAGAGCAGACTTCTGACTTTCTGCCTTTTCTATTACATTTTGTGTATTTAATGGATATACAAAGGGAGGGAAGGACAAGCGTGATAAAGCAGGTTGAAGAAGCAGAGGCAGTGGTGTAGGAGTATGGATATTCCTTTTTTATCCACTGCCACCCAGTCCGTGGGGGTAGCAAAAAGCTGGGAAAGTGTGAGGATGTCAGAGAGAGGCAAAGGCTTTGAAGCCTCCTGTGAAGCTGTTTCCTAGTGTAGCCATTTCTCATCAGGTGCTGGCCATGCCATGCAGCAGCCACAGCAAAGGGGCTTCCTCAGGGAGGTGGCCCTCTGCCATGCTGCCAGCCGGTGGACAGGGTTGGAGGCAGCCTTCCCCAGCACCTCGGCACCAAGCTGGAGGGTCACCTTCCTCTGCCTGTTTCTGGCAGGGTGACCAGTGCCCAGGAATAGCCTGTGCCTCTGAAGCTCACCACTTCTGCTGTACATAAAAGTCCAGTATCTATGAACCCATGGGTAGGTGATAGACTGTACTTTTTCTAGAGCTGCTGGAAAGTGAATAAAACCATACTGTATGACAGAGGCAAGTGGTGTATCAGAGTCCAGGGGAAAATGCTGTAGGGGTTTGCTCCCCTGTTTTTCCCATAATCTGTTAGGGATGCCTCCTATTCTCCCAACTTTGCCTCCCAGATAACTTCCTGTGACAGCCTGTTCCCACCCTTCATGGCCTTTCTGTGTGATGCAGGTACCCTGTTCACTCTGAGTGACTCAGTTAGGAAGTACTTCCTCACAGATGCAGAATACATGGGTCTCACCTGTGTTTAAATGCTGTCTTAAGTTCTTGTTTCAGCTGTCAACAGCCAAGCCAAATTAAGAGAAAACTACTTTGGGAATGGTGCATTCATCTGGAAGTATCTCTTACATACCTGGGTGAAGAAGAGAACCTAAAAGAATGAATTAATAACAGGATTATGGCAGAGATGGAAGATTTTTGCGCAGTTCAGCATTTGACACAATCAGCAGTCTTTAGCACATGTGCTGTTCATATTTTAATATTAATAATGTACTGTAGTTTCTTTTCTCACACTTTATTTATACAAAGTCCCAGAGCTTTGATTGTAATTTGTGGATGAATAAATGGGTATATTGGAAAGAAGCAAGGGGCTTTTTAGACAGTTAGCTTGAAGGAAGGGACCTCTTAAACCTCTGCATCAGTAGGTTTAAGGTTCCTAATTTGACATGACTTCAGTTTTTTGAAATTACACTTCAATTAATCTTCAGTTCTTCAGAATTTCACCTTTTGTGTCAATGAGACTTGGGAGATGGTCTTTGTAAAACAGATCTTCAATTCTCCTTTCCTTACCATTTGTTAATAAAAACTTCTCCTGTTTTGTTATTTATATATTATTTTGCCTTTTTTAACACATTTGATTCAATTGTATTGCAGTCATGGGCATCGAAATGACAGGTAAATTCTACCTTCTCAAATATCCAAACACTTTTTTAGTTTTCCACTTTGAATATTCAAGTTCCATGTTGTCTTTGTGTAGATCACCTCAGACAGTGAGGAACATAAATCGGGTTTTGGTTATAATTTACATATTTATTTTATTTTTTATTCCGAGTGAGCATGATTTTTCCTGAAGATTTGTTTTTCCTGATTTATGTATGTAACATTTAACATTTAGGTTTGGTTTTACCTAATCATTAGCCTGCTAGTTTGCTGGTGTCCTGTACTGATGCTGCAGAAGAATGCACTACCGTTTTATATCAGTCAGACTGTGGTGGTTATTCTGTGGCTCCGAGCATTGTGGTTTGCATTTGTTCACAATTTTTTAAATTTGCTTCTCATTAATTTTCATCTGATGGACCTAAGAGTTGTGAACTTCCGTGGTGCATTTCTGTTTGTATTAGTTAGACACCAGTTCTGTGGAGCTGTTCATTCTCTTTGTGGTTGTTTCATCTCATAGGTTTTTAACTAGAAAAACACAGTAAAAAAATTCATCCTTGGTGAATGCTGGTTTATTGTGGTCCCCTGTGAAAGTATACTGTTTATTAGAACCCCTGTTTGTATCATGCTTTTGGAATGCAATTTTACACAGTAATACTTTCACAGATGTTTCTGTGCTAGGATACTGCAGTGCTCATTTGACTAACCTCCGTTCCATAACTCTCAGGACTGATGGTCGCCGCTGGTCTTTGGCTTCTCTCCCTTCTTCTGGCTATGGTACAAATACACCCAGCTCAACTGTTTCTGTAAGTATCCATTTTGCTGTGCTGATAGATTTCTTTTGTGTGCTCTAGCTTCTCAAATGTAGCATGCTTCTCTTAGGAGAAGACAATGTAGGTTTTGTTAGGGTTGTTAGATTTGGAACTAACATGTGATAGGAAACTGCTTCACTGAAATGAAAGAACACTTTATGCAGTGTGTACTTTGCTCAGAGATACTTTCTGGCAGTGAATAGTGTTTAACTGCCCCCTTTCGATCTGCCTTATTTTAACCAAATAGTAGTTAGGTATCAAGTCATAAGTGAGGCTGCCTTGATAACAAGAAGAACGAGAAATTGTATGACGTGATTCATCTGTGCTGGGTTAGACTGCTGTCTTAGGATGGGATGAATCACACATTTGCCTTTCTTTTCCTTTGGCAATTGATAGGTGTTAGTGCATGATAGTAGTTTAGATACCTAGCATTTCAGATGGCTGTAATCAGAATGGAAGAATCATTTGGGGTGCATAAGAGAGTAAGTCAAACTTACTAATTTTTACCTTTTAGATAAATTGTTTCGATGTGATTGTGGTGGTTTAAAAAAAAAGCTGGGAATTAAACTCCAAATAAGCCACCCCCATTTTTCCCACCCCACTCCTGTGAGAGAGGGATAAAGGCAGAGACTATGGGTTGAGATAACAACGTACTGAAAACCAACAGCTAAGGAATAAGAAACGCACATTAATGGTAACAATATTAATAACAAAAGTTACAAAAGAGAAGGTTCTTTACACACAAAAGGCGCTCAGCATCTCAGCACGGTTCTGTGTGGCTGCTGAGACAAAGACGCAATGGCGTTTGCTCTCTGCGGCTTGCGTTCCCTGTCCCTGAGGCCGTAACAAGAAACAATGACGGACAAACCCCCGAAAAAGCTGGATTGTCCATGTTGTGCTGTCTGCTGCCAGACTGCTGGGCTCGGCTGTGGTTGTCCGTATTTGGCTGGGCTCGGCTCGGCTCCACTCGGGCTCGCCTCTGCTGCTCTTGTGTCAGCCCCCTGCTGTACATGTACATCTGACTCGTGTGCCACAGCAGGGCCTTAAATCCTGCTCCAGGACTTGGGAGCAGGGCAGTGGGAGAAATACCAGCCTCTACTTCGTACATCTTGCACGTCTCCATACTGGAGAGGAAGGACTGTCTCGCATTACAACCTGGAACAAAGCTCTTGGTTGCAATGGTCACACCTGAGAGGCTGCAGAGATAGAGTTGTAGAGGAAGCCTGCTTTGGAAATAGCAAATAGTTGACACCTTGACAGTTAGAGCACATCTGCTGCAGCAAAGGACTTGGTCTGTAGATCCAACTATGGCTCTTCAATGCTGTATGCTTTACATGCCTGTAACAGGTTTTTTACCTTTTATGAGTAACACATTTTAGTGATATCAGGGTGATAACTGATTTTTTTAAGCTGTTTCTTTTGCAAATAAAGTAGGCTTTCTCTTCCAGTGGGTTTGTTCGGTTTTTCTTGTGAAACAATTGAGTTTCACATTCTGTACAATAATGAAATACGACTATTTTGTGTTATAATCAGCTCTTTATTTTTGTCCACAAAGACTTCTGGAAGGACAGTTCTATGTGTCTTAAACCATGTTGAGCAATTTCATGCATCTTAAGAACTTCTCTTCTAAAGCACTAATTTTGACCTCTGCTTTCTTTTCTGTGTAGATGTTACTTTTGCCAAGTAAATTCCTTGGTTTCACATTAATTCCCTAAGCACTTTTCCATAGGGCATGTTCGTATACCTCTTACTGGAGCTAGATCAAATATGCTTTGCTCATCACCTGAAATATATTGACATAAGGAGTTTATATCAGATAGAAGTAATTGCGATAGAAACACTGTCACTGTTACAAGAAACAGGCTTGTGCTAGAAAGGAGATTAAATGCTGTGTCCAAAACAGATCAAAACACAGTTTTAATTTTCTGTCCATATTCATTTCTTTGATATCTTCAATTTTAAAATGGTAATTCTAATTCATATACTTTTTTCCCAGTTAGGTTCACTAACTACTGTAGGCATTCTGGAATGTGAGAAGTTTTACCTGGTATTTGCATACGCTGGATTTAGATGTCTTAACTTCTGTAATAGACCATTATTGACTTACCCCATGATTATTTCTGACTAGAATGTATAAATATTAAAATATTTATATGTCTTCCCTAGCACTGAGTAAACAGTTTCTTTCTTGTGGAAATAAACCTGTTTTTCCAATATATACATTTTAATTTTGTTGAAGAAAACATCGGTAGAGAATTCATGTCATAAATATCTGTGGTGTCCCACTTAAGAGTAAGGGAGCACCCAGGATTGGTGAATACTTGTAGTCGAAAGAAGTGACAGAAGTCAGACAATCCACAAAAACTCACCGAGTTTTATTAGTAAATTACACACTTGGCATAGAAATTGGTATGTTAGTCTCTGACCTGCTATATAAGCACACTCCTGTGGGTTTTGGATAAAGGGGTGGGGTGAGAAGGAAAGACAAAAAGAAAAAAAAAGAGGGGAAAGAGATCACCAGTCCTGGTTCCAGCATTAGTCCAGCTAAGGGGGTTTCCAGGGTCCTGGGAGTGCCCCAGGCTTGCAAGGGAGGTACCATTTTATATAGAAGTTGTCCCATCCTGAAGGTGGGTTTCTCATTTTCTATGCAAATTAGTTATCACTCACAGTCCATTCTTTCAGGCCTTTCTGGAAATGGGTCAGAGGGCTTCAGGGGTCTTTGGTGGTCTTGATTCCCTCCCGTTCTACAGTCTATGCCTGCTTCTCCACCTCATTTCTGTGTTTCCTGTACTGAGTTGTGCTTATCTCCAAGAGGTAGAGAAAAGACCTTTGTCCCAGAAAAGTGCTGTCCTACCTCTGTATGGCCCCTTGTCCAGTCACATCTTGTTCTTTCTCACAGGGTGTCACTGCCAACAGTCCTTGTCTGTTGTTACCTGCAGTCCTTGGTTGGTGCCACAGACACCCTGCTGTTGGTGTTTGAGACATGTTAGCCTTTATTATCTTGGCTTCTGCAGTATCCCATTGTTAGTTTCTTGTTCTGTTTTGCCAAGGAATTTGCTACTGCTGATCAGCCCTGCAAAAGCAGTTGGACAGCCTTTGAATTCTAAATCTAATCACTATTTCTTCACTTCCTAGTAGAGGTGTTTTTCGCTTTCTTCTTTCACCCACTGGATGATACATGTGAATCACAAAACCAAAACTAGGAGTGTAACCATCTGATTGATTTCATGTACTTTTTCAGAATCTGAAAGAGCTAGCACAGTGCAGCCTCCTCCTCCACATTATTACTAATTGTTAGAGGCAATGAGAGACCAGTTCATACAACACCCTAAATGTACATATGGAGCACTCCCTTTTCAGTGATGGATAAATAAAATTCACATTAATCCAGACATGTATCAACCAGCAAGCAGAAAGAGTTTTTATACATCACAATAGAGCACAGCTTTGGCCTTACAAAGCAACTGAAAGTCAAAGCCGAGGCTGAAGTGTCTGTAGTTACCACAGTTGCACTGAGGTGAGCACAGCTTGCTGTTTCTTGTTAGCCTGGGGTTTTTTTTTCATTTGTTTTTTAATATTGAAAGTGATGGAATTACCTATTTAATGGAAGCTCATGGGTTTAGAAGCGGTGTAAGTACCACATATACCAGTTCTCACAACAAAATCAAAATTAAAATATCTTCTGCTAGATTATTCAGTTGTGAAGAAGCTCTTGGTGTGTCGTATTCTAGCACAGCTGGATCAGATCTTGGCAGTTAGAAGATGCAGTTGACATGATTGTGTCTTCTAGGAGAGCAGGCCTTATAAAAATGATGAAGGGAGATAATACACAGCTGCATATTTTTCAAATCTGCTTTTCTGTCTCAGAAGAACCATTTGCATTTTCATAATGCACTATGGTTGAACATATTAAAAGTACTTTAACTCTTGTGTGATTTTTGGAGCATTAATTCTAGAATGTCAGGAGAACTAATTTTTTTTAGGAATTTTGTGGTGAGAGTTTTCAGATTTCTACTGAAATCAGAATTTAGATCATCAAAAAAATGTAGTTTGTGCCTGTGATGATCCTGATAGAGCTGAGAGTGGTTACCATTAGGAAAATGCTCACTTCAGTTGTGTTGAATCTAAACTCTGTGGCACCTTATATGAGGAGAAGTGTGACATGAGTTATTTCAGCACTGATCCCATAGTCCCCTGAAATTGAAGAAAGAGGTAGAGAATGATTTTATAGGAATAGCCATCTGTGATGCTCTGTATTGGGAAATTCTCCTGTGCTAGAGTATCTTTTATTTTACAGAGCATGGCTGTAGGAAATACACTGTGAGGTTAACAGCAGCTAGCTGCTATAGTGCGAGGTAAGAAAGAACTTACCTATGCTGTATGCTGAATCATGCATGGTAATGTGCTAAGGCAGAATTCCATGCATGAGTTATTGTAGCTCAACAAGTTAGTACCTATCATGTGAACTGTGGTAAATTCTTGGTGTGCATGCCTCCTAGCCCACAGCAAAGCAAGGTAACACAGTCTTGCTAACTTCAGCTTGTTCTGATGTGGTGCAGCATTCCCATGTAGACCAGTCCTCCTTAGCCTTTTCTGCCAGTGGGTTTTCTTCTTTTTTGCTTTTAGGAGATGACTTCATGAGATCTAGTGTGATAAGAAAGCTTTTCTTGAGCTTCTAAGAGTTAGGATGTTAGCCTTTACCACACAAGTTGCCAGGAGGTTAAAAAGACTTCTTAGTTTCTGGTTATTGCCTGCTGACCTTAGCAATGCAGGGCCAATATTTGTACAGTACAAAAGTTTATCGATTCGCCTTGCTAGAAATTATGTAATAAAGAAACTCTTTACTGTGTTTGCCTCCATTAAAAGAGCACCCAGGTGGGGGCCTTGGTGTTCAATATAAGCCAGATAATTACAGTAATGTGCACATGTAAATTGATACACAGAAGAAATTCATTTTATTGAGAAATCCAGCTAGAAACTGAAGAGCTCCAGAAAGATATCAAAGTTTTTCAACTTCTTCCCTTCTGCAGATAAAATATAAAGAATGTCTGCATGGTACCAAGCAGCTTTGTGCAATTACACAAGAATATTTATGAATCATCTAACTTGAAAACAGTTTTGGTACCAGAAACAGTAGAGCATTTCTCTATGTTTATCAGACCACATTAGCAAGGCTGGTTGTTAATACTTTGAACTATGTATGTGTTCTTTAAAAAGGGTAAAAGATCTAGGCTCACGGAAAAGTTCAAAGTTCTACTTTCAAGCACCTAGCATGGCTCAGGTAGAGCTGCATAAAAACCCGTAAAATATGATAGTATGGTCATTTGCACAGCTTTTGTAATGCAGATCTATACACAAAATCTTGCAAGGGTAGTTATCATGGTAGCACTTCCAATTTCATACCTGTCTGTATCTTCCAGTTTTATACTAAGTGGATGGTTTGAGTGTAATTCCTTTCACTTTTTGTCAGCCATATAACCTGTCCTGATAAATGTATTGAGTTCTCTCACTTTATTTTCAATGTACAGTTTTTATAAGAGATTAGCATATTATTTTTTTCAGCAAGATTTTAGATAGTATTTAATTTTAAGAGCATTACTAGTGTCATAAATATAGATAATGAAGTACCTTTCTTATGACGATTTATAGTTGGCATTGTGACAGTAAGTTGTACTTTACAGTTACCATACTTAGGCCATCCTTCTCCAATAATTAATTTTCAGCAGATTCCATTTTAGCTATTCTTATGTACTGTTGACGTACAGACAGTACTTTTGCCTTAGGAAATTCAAATTTTTGAAATGCAGTGTGTCTTCAGAAACTGAAGGGGTTCTTTTTTTTAATATTTACTCTATACTTAGCTCATGGGTTTGAGACTAATTATTTATTTTCTTCTTTAAATTGGAATTCAGGCATGAGACACAGTAACTATAATTTTTAACTTGAATCACTGTATTCATGAGCACCAAACATGGTCTTGAAAATGTTTTTTTTCATTCTGATGGAAGCTTGTGCGTTCTCTTGTGCTCTTGTAGTCATCCTGCTCATCCCAAGAGAAGCTACACCAGTTACCGTACCAACCAACACCTGATGAACTACATTTTTTGTCTAAACATTTCTGTACCACTGAGAGCATTGCCAGTGATAGCAGGTGCAGGACCACTGCAATGCGCCCTCGGTCCCGAAGTCTCAGGTGAGTTTGTGTATCTGAAAACAGGGCTTGGATCTAAATTACACATACTATGGGGAGAATCATGGTGGTGTACATTGGGGATGGGTACTGGTTTTGAAATGGCTGAAAAATAGTGCAAGAGGTACATAACTGAGGCTGAATTAAGAATAGTCCTTTTAAATACTTGTTCTGGTTCTGATCATGACTTACTTCAGTGGTAAGTGAATGTTGCCTTATTGTGAAGGCAAATAACCTCCAGAGGCTGTCTTGAGGACCTAGTCATTAATGATCTAGTTGCAGTATTCCCTTTCTGAATCTATGTACCTCCTCCATCATTGGTAGATTAGCCTGTGAACGTCTGTATTAGCCTGTGAATTGTCTGTATCAGTTCAAGGACTCCCCATTGTGATGTCTTGAGACAAAGTTTAGTATTCAGTTTTGACCTTTAAGAAAGACAGAAGCCACATTTAGAATCACAGAATGGTTTAAGATGGAAGGGACCTTAAATATCATCTCATTTCCACTCGCCTGGTGTGGGCAGGGACAGTTCCACTAGATGAGGTTGCTAAGAGCTCCATCTGGCCTAGCCCTAAACACTTCCAAGTTATGGGGTATCTACAACTTCTCTGGGCAACCTGTTCCAGTGTCTCACCACCCCTACAGTAAAGATTGTCTTCCTAATATCTAATCTAAACCTCATTTCTTTCAGTTTGAAGCATTACCCTTTGTCCTCTTACTGCCCACTCTTGTAAAAGTACCTCTCCAGCTTTCTTGTAGGCCCACTTGTGTCTTACCTTGTAGGTACTGGAAGGCTACTAAAAGGTTTCCCTAAAGTACTCTCTTCTCCAGGATAAACAACCCCAACTCTCCCAGCCTGTCACCATAGGGAGAGGCCTTACATCCCTCTGATCATCTTTGTGGCTGTGTTCTGGACTTTGCTCCAGCAGGTCCATGTTTTTCCTGTGTTGAGGACTCCAGAGGCTGGAAACAAAACTTTACATGGTATCTTTTGAGATCAGAATACAGGAGAAGAATCAACTGCTGGCTGTGCTTCTTCTGATGCAGCCACGATTTGGTTGGCTTCGTGGGCTGTGAGTGCACGTTGCCAGGTCTTGTAGAACTTCTCACCCATCAACACACCCAAGTCCTTTTCTTCAGGGCTGCTCTCAGTCTGTTCTTTGCCCAGCCTATATATGTGTTTAGGATTGCCCAGACCTAGGTGTAGGACCTTACACACTGCCTTGTTGAGCTCCATGAGGTTTGCACTGGCCCACCTCTCAATCTCCTCACCATTTCTAGGTCCCTCTGGATGCCATCGCTTCCCTCTAGTCTGTCGACTGCCCCACACAGCCTGGTGCTGTCAGTGAACTTGCTGAGGGTGCCCTTGATTCTTCTGTCCATGTCCCTGACAAAGATGTTACAGAGTGCCAGTCCCAGTACTGACCCCTGAGGAATGCCACTTGTCACTGGTCTCCACTTGGACATTGAGCTGTTCACAACTGTTTGAATGTCACCATCCATCTAGTTCCTTATCCACCCAGTGGTCTGTCCATCAAATCCGTGTCTCCCCTGTTTATAGACAAGGGAGTCATGTGGAACAGCGCCAAATGCTTTGCACAAGTCTAGGTAAATGACCTCAGTCTCTCTTCCCTTCTTCACCCACACTGCAATCCACTATAGAGGACCACCAGATTGGTCCAGCACAGTTTGCCCTTAGTGAAGGCAGTTGTCTTTCACCGATGGCCTCCTTATTTTCCATGTAACTCAGCACAGTTTTCGGGAGCATTTGCTCCTTGATCTTACCAGGCACGGAGGTGAGAATGAACAGCTTGTAGTTCCCCAAGTCTTCCTTATATCTCTTTTTAAAAGTGAAGGTTATGTTTTCCCTTCTCCAGTCACTGTAACTTCACTCAACTGCCACAGCTTCTCAAATATGATGGATAATAGCTCAGCCACTTCCTCCACCAGTTTTCTCACAACCTGTGGATGTATTATACCGGGTCCCATAGACCTGTGCACCTTCAAGTTCCTTAAATGGTCTTGAACCTGATCTTTTAAAGCTGGTGATTTTACATTCTCCCAGTCCCTGCCTTTGCCTTTTGTAATTTGGGTGATGTGGCTGGAGCACTTGTCAGTGAAGAACGAGGCAAGGAGCTCACAGAGTACCTCAGACTTCTTCATGTTCCAGTAATCAGGTCTCCCGTTTCCTTCCAGAGGGCCCACATTTTCGTTAGTCTTCTGTCACTGATGTAGCTGTAGAGCTTTTCTTGTTGCTGTTGACTTCCCTGGCCAGATTTAATTCTGTCAGGTCTTTAGCCTTCCTAACCTGATCCCTGGCTGCTCAGACATTCTTTCTGCATTCCTCCCAGGCTACCAGTCCTTGCTTCCTTCCTTTCTCGTGTTTGAATTTGTCCAGGAGTTCCTTGTACATCCATGCAGGCCTCATGGCATTTCTGCCTGACTTCCTCTTCGTTGGGGTACATCACTCCTGAGTGTGGAGGAGTTGACCCTTGAATATAATCCAGCTCTCTTGGGCCCCTCTTTTGTCCAGTTTTTCATCCCAAGGTACTCTACAAAGCAGATTCCTGAAGAGACAAAAGCCTGCTCCTGAAGCCGTGAGCTGTCTCTGCGCCCTCCTTGGTGCCCTAAGGATCACAAACTCCACTCTCCATAGTCACAGCAGCCCAGGCTGCCCCTGAGCTTCACATTCCTCAGCAGTCCCTCTTCGTTGGTGAGAATGGTGTCCAGCATAGCACCTCTCCTCATTGACCCTTCTATTACTTGGAGAAGGAAATTATCATCAACACATTCCAGAAACATCTTGGATTGTTTCCTGCTGTGTGCTCGAGAGCTCTTTGTCAGCTCCTCATTTGTCCACAGGCAGAGCTCTATGCACTGCAAGGGGTTAGAGTGCACGGAGTGCAACCAGTTAGAGTCCAACTGACTTTGTAGGCAACATTCCCTCCTCATCTCCCCTGCTTGTCCTTTCAAAAGAACCTGTATCCTTCCATTCCAACCCTCCAGTCATAGGAGGCATTTCACCACACCTCCGTGATGTCAAGAAGACCACAGCCCTGCAGGTGTACGTATGTCTTTAATACCTGTGGTTTATTTGCTGTGCTGTGTGCATTTGCACAGAGGAATTGAAGTTGAGCCTTGATGAAACTTAGGTACTGCTTGAAGTGGCTGGAGTTCTTTTTGCTGCTATTCAGGTGCTCTCTTGCTGACTTGTGATCTCTCTTCAGGTTCTGGGCATCTCTTGCTGGCCCTGGTATTAGACCGATAGAAGTGGGATGGATTGATGTTCATCTTCACCCAAAACTTCTGTTTTCCTGCTAATGCAGGAAACTTCTATACACGCGATAAAGATGGTCTTAGAGGATTACCCCCTGTATGGAGTCTTTCCTAGTCCAGGTCTTTTAGACAGATTGAATGGACCAGAATCACCAACACAGGAAATTCATATTGAGGTTTTTTTTAAGGGCTTTGTAGTGGACAGCGAGGCTCATGATAGCAAAAAGTAGTTTGGTAGTTTTGTAAGGTCTGTGGGTATCTTTTATGAATTCTTTTCCTCAAAGTCTGGTGCTTTTTTTTACAGACACAGTGCTCCAGTTTTGTTTGGCACATGCATAGATATGACATTATTTGTAGGAAGTTACTGCCTTTATCTGCTGGTCAGATTGAAAACGTTGTTTTGATACCTTTTTTCCAATTATCCATTTAGAAGAACAAACAAAACTCAAACAAACTCATTTTTTACTTTTTCACTTGCAGCTACCAGAGTTATTGATCAGATCTTGCTGTTTTGATTGTATCTAATCTTCAAAGGTATGGGTATAACCATAAGTAGCAGTTACACAGATCTCCATTGCCCTTCTGAGAAAAAGATAATGTTCACAAGGCTTCATCTGCCTTGAAATGTAGGTACAAACTAGGAGAATAACATGGTTAGCAGTTAGATGTCAAGTACATTAAATAATCATGAGGACTTAAACAGAAAATAGCAGAAGGGAACCAAGTGTACCACTGATGACAGACTGTACCTTTCCAGTGAAGTCTGTGCTGACTTTTTGTTGCAAATAAGTCATACAAAAATATAATAACTAACTGTAGTTCATGCTGGGACAAGTGTAAAGGGATAATTTGCTTTGCTTGCAGCCCTGGACGTTCTCCTGCCTGCTGTGACAATGAAATAATTATGATGAACCATGTCTACAAAGAAAGGTTCCCAAAGGTAATGAATTATATTTAAGATACCCAGTATCTAAACTGATAGGCAACATAGGTTCTAAGTAAGTGGTGCTTTTGTTATGGGAAGTAATGATCCAGCCCTGTAATGGCTACCATAAAGCATCACCAAGCTCTTACTGTAACGATAAAATCACAATAAAGAAAATTGTGGCTGAGAACTGGACATTCATTTGCCAAAGCTGCCAGACTGGTTTTGACATGAATCATGCTGGTAATATACTCTGCTGATTGGAATCTGATGATACATTGGATTTCAATAGGTGGTGTGTACTTGGGGCAAATGCATACTGAATTAGTAAATCAAAACCAGTTTCTAGTGCTAAGTCTCGAGTGGCATCTGCTGTGATATAGCAGCAGATTCCTTCATTTAGTGCCATTTCTTCATTATATACTTCACATACATATATATTACATGCACTGATTTAATGGTGAGGATCAGTACACAGAGGTGGGGTTTGACTGTGAGATATGAGGACATTTTGCTCTCCTGTCCAGAGGTCTTGAGACATGGGTCAGTTCCTAGGTGCAGGTGTGTGTGTACAGCTTGAAGCACTATGCTCTTGGTTGCTTCTAGGATTTTGGTTACCCTTGGAAAACAAAACAAGGTACTGTTCCTAAAAAGTGGGTAAAGAAGGGAGAAATTTCATTGCATTTCTTCATATAAATATGAAGAAAGATTCGTCAGGATTTGCAGAGCAATCGAGCAACAATATGAAGTGTGAAGAACTCACTTATCTTAGTGTTTGAGATGTGAACTAAGATGTGTGGGATTACTTTTAATAATAAGAGTATCTTCAAGGGTTTTTTTAAGCATCTGCAGTTCTGTGAGAACCAGACAGGTGGTTCTGTAAAACAAATGCATCTCGAAACCTGCAGACACGTTTGACAGGACCTGTGAGCCTGTGGTGCTTTTAATTAGTCAAATGAGCCTCATTCAAACTCTGCCCAGTGAAACATTTTTATGGAATAACCTTTGCGAAAGTAATGACTATATTCTGCTTTGTAGTATCTGCAGTTTTAGCAGAACAAAGCAGACCCCCATGAGTTCTCTTCTTTATTTTTATTTATTTCCACTTTGGCTTTGACTTAAAAGCTTTTTAGTTCTGTTTAGTGATTATCACAAGATTAGTGCACGGTTAATCACCAGTGGCAGACAAGGTGGGGGAGCTGTGCAATAGCTGTTAAGGCTATTGCTTTTCTGTACTGGTAGTGTGGTGAAGTGACATCTGCCACTTTGCCTTTGTGAACTTGCCTTTTGGCTTCAGTCATTTCATCCATTCCAGCTAGGTAAATTCTTAGAAATGTTCTGGAGTCAGAAATAACTTTGAGGCTGTTAGTTTCATGTAGAGCTGATTTAATGTGTTGAATGACTACTTTTCTGTAGGCCACAGCTCAGATGGAAGAGAGGCTTCAGGACATTATAACAAATCATTCTCCAGAGAACATCCTTCCTCTGGCAGATGGAGTGCTCAGTTTTACCCACCATCAGATCACAGAGCTGGCTCGAGATTGTTTGGATAAATCTCACCAGGGCCTCATCACATCACGATACTTCCTTGAATTACAGCAGAAATTGGACAAATTGCTACAGGAGGTATGAGCCGTGAGACTGTGTGTTTGCCTGAAAAATTGTTTAAATTTGTTTGCCTAAGAGTTGTCTTGAATGTTGTCTCAAATTATGACTGTTTACTCAAGTAATTGTCAAATGATATTCATAAGATGCTTTAGTCTACATAATGACCCCTACAAAAACTATAAGGCACACTAACATATTGGTCTGGAATGGACGGGTAGTAAAGATTTCAGAAACAACAGCATTATGTCCTGCAGTTCAAGTTACAGATTGTTTACGGAAGCGTGTGCGTAAGCCCCAGACAGGGCTGGCTATTCCATTTACTTTAAATAAATGAAGTAACGTATTCACTTCCCTTTTATCAACCCTACTGTGTTGAGAAAGCAGACAGCAACCTTTAGCTTTCCATTAATGAGAGATTATTTATTATTTCTTTATTTGTAACATTCCCCTCATAGCTGAAATATTTATTAACAGAAATAATGTCTTTTCTAAATGTGTCAAAAGTTTCATAGAATAATCAGCTAAAATAATTAAGAAGAACTTGAAACTTGACAAATAAACATGCTGTTACATAAGTTGCTGTAGTTTATTAATGTGTAATTTCTAAAAGAATGAATGCAGCATGTAATGTACTCATTTATTTGTGTGGTATTTGATAGTACATTATGAGTCAAAATTAAACTGATAAAGCAGCAGATCTGAAATTAATTTGAAATTTTTTCCAGCTGATTTGTTAAATTGCCATGCCTGTCTTAATTCGTCTTCTGCTTTCTTTTGAATGCACAAGCAGTTTTGGTTGGGTTTTTTTTTTTAATTTGTTTTTGCTATGCTGCTTTTTTGTTAATTTCTGTTCAGCAAGTAGGATGTCTGACACTACTGTTTTTTGAACGTTTTCTCTTCATACAGCAATGCAAAACTTAAGACATGAGTAAATTTACTCTGGATTGTTGAAATCCTATTTTTTAAACATTGAAAATACTTAAGAGTTTGCTTGCTGGTCAGGAGGAAGTTTTGAACCAGTAACCTTCTTATGAAATTATGATGGTTCTACCATGCCAAAGTGCAGGCAGAATTGGCTAGTTGATAACGTCAAAATACAAGAAAACATGTCTGAGCCAGGATTCACTGAACCGCATTTAACACTGTTAACAATATATAGCTTAAAATGGCTATACATTAAGTAGAGTTTAGACGGTGTGTTCACTGACTAACACCTCTTCCAAAACCCGCTAAAAAACTATGCCAGAAAATTATTCTTCAATCTGCATGTAAAGCAATGCTTTGTTTAAAAAGTCACAACACTAATTTTGTCATGTTCTATGATGCTAATTCTTTATTATGAAAAAGATTCCTGTTCTGCAAAGACATTATACCTTAAAAAATTCAGACTTAACTTTTGAGACCACTGCTTACTTCTTGTTAATAGCATGATATGGCAGCATGAAAACACTTTCTTTCCACAGCTCGATTATGGGAACTTAGTTGTATTTTGGATTCACACAATTCATTTGTTGTCAATTCCCAGCTGCAATCTTCAGTAGAAAGCTGCATTCCCTGCTGCTACTTGGCACTGTGCAGTTACTCTAACTAGGGGAAGACTCCCTTGAGGGTTGAGGCTTGGTTCAGCCAAAATTTTTATAATTTTAAGTTCAAGTGGGCCTGAATGCTTTCCTGCTTCATCACCCTTAAATGTGATGTGTATTGAATCTTTTGTTCACTTAGGCAGCTGAGTGTTTACGAAACTCTGCAAAGGTGTTTTAAATTCTGGTGGTGGTTAAAATAGGGAGGTGTTTTGTTTACAAAAGTTTTACTTGGGCTTAGTTGATAATGTTCAGAATTAAGCTTCTGTCCAGTTAAGGTTCTTCTGAAACCTGTTGCAGACTGCTAGATGATATTTGTGCCTTTTACTTTTTTTTTCCTTTTTTAAACTCCACAAATTAATTCCTCTCATATATTTGACGATTTTTAAAATGGTGGTGCTTACATTAAGAGCAATATGCATAGCTTCCTATTTTCATAGAGTCCTTTTTCAAAAATATAACATGCTATAGGAGAAGTACTTACTTGTCCATAGTAATATTTTTTTTAGTTTCTTACTTTAATTTTGTGGTTTTGAATAAGCAAGAGATGATGAACCAACACATTGAGAAACTTTAGTCTGTGAGTTCTACTGTTCAGAGCAAGGAAATGCTTTGATATTTGAGTGAAGGGCTATTAGTATATTTTAATCAGAAGGAGAATTACACAGTTTCTTTGCATTCACTAACATCCTTAAATCACATAATTTGTTCTTAGAGGGGAACATTAAAAAGGAATTTGAAATACAG
Organism: Corvus kubaryi; assembly: GCF_017639235.1. NCBI lineage: Eukaryota > Metazoa > Chordata > Aves > Passeriformes > Corvidae > Corvus > Corvus kubaryi. The sequence continues at coordinate 1,671,740 of NW_024581096.1, read as the reverse complement.
CTCAGACCATTGTGCAGATGTTATCAAACCTTCTAGAAGTTTTTTTTCCGTATGTATTTTTCTGTAGCATTTCCTCCTCTCTATTGTAATCCTTGTAGAACTCAAATTTTCATTATCTTCCCTTCTACATGTTCCTTTTTATGAGGCCTCTCTGCAAGTATAGGTTTTTTATCTGTATGTCTGTGTATAAGTTGTCATTTTACTATGACTGACCAAAAGACATCAGTATGAATTTGGGATGGATGTTGCTTGTATCTATTACTATTAGTTATGTTAGTTTTCATTTCAGCCTAACATTATTAATAAATTGAGGAACAACGTGCACGTATAGATCTGTGTTGATATGTTGTATCCTTTTGCAAAACTGGTGTTAATAGTACTGTGTAAGCTTAAGAAACAAGCAGAAAAAAAAAAAAAGTAGGCACTTTTGTTGTTACAGTGTTAGAATTTTAAAACTGGAATTACTTGAATCAGAAGTGTTGCTCAGATCTTTGTTATCCCTGCTGGGATCATGAAATTGATGTGCCGTTTGTATCAAGTACATGCTTCAAACCCCAAAGGTGTCCTAAATGTCATACATACTTTCCTAAGCAGCGCATTAAATGTGATTTTGTTTGATATGACATTATTTTTATCTTTTAGGCACAAGAGCGGTCAGAGAGTGGAGAAATGGCATTTATTAAACAACTTGTTCGAAAAATCCTGATAGTTATTGCTCGTCCTGCTCGCTTACTGGAATGCCTGGTAAGGTCATGCATACTCTGAGTAGTGCTTTTCACTTAGTGTAGTGTAGGAAATTCTCCTATTTAGTATTCAAGGCTCTTTACAATTGATTCTTGGAACATGTCAAACAGTGTGGTAGAGCTTCATTGTTAGTGGGATCCTTTCCACTTCTATTATCGAATGTAGTATGCTGGCAGGACTCTCCTGCAGTTTTGTTTGGTTCCCTGCTGTTGCAGGTACTATGGTATAGAATCCTTTCCATCAGCTGAGGAAGCTGCTTTTTAAAACCACTTGGCTTTTTCTGTTGTTTTGTTGACTTTCCATTTCTTGGGAAGACTGTTCCGGAATTGTAATTGCTTGGTGGTTTTCTCATTTCTTAACAGTTTCATAATTTTGTTGCACTCAACAGCTGCCAGAACTAGAGGTCAGCTCTGCAGTACCTGATCTGATGATAGGAGCAGCACAAGGATTAGGCTGTCCAGATACACGGGCAGTTGGCATTATACTGGGGACCAGAAGGAGCAGAAGAGTTAATTCATTTATGCATGAGCATAGCACCAATGTTGCCAGACTGGGTTAGTTTGTGCGAGCTGTGTGGGCGTGTTTCTGCTTTTCTTACCCGTGCTGTAGGAGCTGGGATGGCTCAGGTGCAGGAAGTTGCTCCTACATACAGAGCCAGTGTGCTTCAGTTGTTCAGTGGAACTAATAAACACTTGTGGAACACAGTGTACACAGGAGGTTGGTGTAGACACCCAAATACCATGCCAGAGCCAGCCTGAGTCCAAAAGGCCTGGCAGGCAGCCTGAGCTGACTTTGAGCCACTCTGCTTGCCAGTACCAAGATCAGTGTTGATGCTGCATACAGCTATTTGAGGCTGGCAGGGCTTATGTGGGAGCCAGCCTGCTGCTAGACTCAAGTTATGCCTGAAATTGTCATAACTGCATTTGCATGGTACTGAATCTGAGCTAGTAAGTCTTTCCAGTCTGACTCTGGCTCTGTGCTGTGTCCCTTCATCTGTGGCACAGTTAATCCACACCCTGGCTCGTTCAGCCATGGGCATTTTGAGAGCTGCCTCTATTTTGTTTTAGAAATACCGAGTCTCAGTGTTCCCAGTTGCTTTTTGTTCGTGATTTGCAGTTCAGAAGGAATCTAAAAATAAGATATGTGCTCTGAATCAGCATGAAAGAGATGTTTAAAAAAAACAATCAAAACAAAAAGGAAGGCTTTAGAGAGAAGAACACCTTAGCATGTCCTGCTTCTGCCATTAAATCCAAACTTGATTTATTCCTTCTTGCCAAGAAGCTCATTCCATGTCTAGTGTGATGTTCCCTGCTCTGTTCAGAGGGTTCATATTATCTTTCTCCACATCATCCAGTTTCTCATCTCCTCATTTTTTCCCTCTCTATTTTGCATCCTTCTCTATTATCACACATCCAGAAATGTCCTTAAGCACGTCCTGTAGGCAGTCAGACCAAGACTTGTTAATGATACTTTCTTTATATCCTTCCCTTACAGGCTTGCTGCCTTTCTTCTGCCAACCCTTGCCCCCATCATCATCATTTTCTATTAACTTTCTAATTGAGGAGCTGGAGTGTGTCCAGTGAAGGGCAACAAGACTCATGGAGGGTCTAGAAAAATGTGTCTGGGGGCAGCTGAGGGAGCTGGGATTGTTCAATCTCCAGAAGAGGAGGCTCAGGGGGGACCTTATCTCTCTTACAGCTCCCTGAAAGGAAAGTGCCAGAGACAGGAGAGATTCAGATTACATATTTGAAAAATTATTCTCACTGTTAGGGTGGTCAGGCATTGGAACAGGTTGCCCAGGGAGGTGGTGGAGTTACCTGGAGGTGTTCAAGAGGTGTTTTGATCTCGTGCTGGGTGATGGTTTAGTGGTTGCAGTGGTGGTGCTGGATGGATGGTTGGACTGAATGATCTTAAAGGTCTCTTGGAACCATGATGATTCTGTGGTTCTAATTCAAGTTCTCTCCTGGTGGTCTATTTGCCCATTAGTTCATTCCCCCTAAGTGCAAAGTTTTAATGGGATCTAGTCCAAATCTCTATTCACTTAGTTCCCACTTTCTGCCTCTGGGATTTTATCCTAGGCTGCTTGCTCTGCCTTATCCTTCAAGCAGATTGATGTGCATCCTGCACCCCTCCTTCTGCTGGGCCTGCAGGAGTGAGTGGAAGAACAGTGGTGCAAAGGCCAGGTGTGACTGTGTCTTGTAGTTGAGTTTCGAGAGCAGCAGTGGCAGGGAAAGCCAGCACAGTTTGTTTCAAGTGTTCTCACTTCAGACAAGGACCTTCAGGAGGTTTAAACTGGATTGCAACAGTCCTGCATCATATATTTCTACGGATACAGTAGCTTGAACAAATTTAGGCGTACAGTCATAAAACAATACATTTTTCATGCAAGAAGGTGTTAAGCCTGGACTGTAAACATAATTGTAAACTTAAAGGAACAGTATTGTTTTTCTGTAGTATCCCTCTGGAAGATTTTTAATATTACTGGCTGATATTTTAGAATATCTTTCTGAAATATATAGTAGATCTGGAAAACTTCACCCTCTGTAAGAAAGTTCATAAAATTGTAAATCCAGCTTTGTGGTCATGAGACGTTTCAGATACCATGCAATAAAGCTGTCAGTTATCTGATGGTAGTCTTGTCTTGGGTATTCATAGCATGTGAATTCCTATTTTAGTTTACTTGATGATCATATGAATGAAGGTTTTATGGTTTCATATGTGATAAGAGCTACTGCCAATTATTTAAAGATATTTCTCCATTTGTACATGTAAAATGAAATGCAGAGTTGGAAGTGAAGATCAGAAAATAAATTCATTGCTTCTTGTTATTCACACCTGTATATGCATTATGTGTGTGTTGAGATAGATGTACACACACACATTCATATGATTAAAATTACCTGCTTTGAAATTGCCTTGTCTTGCTGGTAAGTGGAGGAGAAGCTGTTTATCTGCCACTGCAGCAGGTAAGGATATGATAACATTTTCATGACAAAAGTAGATAGAAATCTTGGAACACAACATCACACTGTTGACTTCTTTAGTACCAAGAAGTAGCATGTAAGAGATAACTGCTGGCGATGGCATGTAAGATGAAGAGAGTAAGTCTGAGACAGCATGTACTGTTTAGTTATCGGTTCAGATTTTTGGGCAGGTTAGCAGCATCCTGAGACCTGGAGCTAAACTAAGACCGCTTGGACAGTTCATTGGTTTGTGGTAAGTCCTTTGCAGTAGGCTGTACATGATGCAAATTGTTTCATGACAAATGTAAAACCAAAATTGTTTCCATAAGACTGAAAATTCCAAAGATACTTTATTTCAGACATGCTGCAGCTCCTCCTGTTAGCTGCTACAGTTTTGATGCTTCCAAAAGGAAGCATGATACTGAATTTCTGAAGCTGCCTTCTGGGTTGGGATGTTGACTTCTCAAGTCCTGAGTAGCTTGAGGGTCTAGGACAAGACCCTTGTGACTCAACATGTAGAGTAAAACCCTATGGAGTTATGTTGGGCCGCAAAACAGTCTGGAAATTAGCTAGCTCAGCAGTCTGCTTGGCTTCTACAGGTGTTTGTGACAGAGCTGACCTGCTCGAGGAAAAAGTGTCTTTTGTTACATTAATGACTAATGGCTATCACTTTGTTAAGCATTGCACCTATAGCCACAAGCGCCTTGGAGAATGCAGTAACCATGGACAGATGTTTTGGTATGAATTCATGCCAGTAGAGAGAGAAATTGCATTAAAAAAACCCCCAAGCATTGTTTTAATAATCTTCCTTTGCTTCTTTCAATGTATTTCTCCTTTTATAGTCCATAAAGGTAGTAAAATAAATGTATTTCCGAGGGACTTGGGAATAGGTAGAGTTTTGAGTTTCTATTCTTTCTGTTCCTTTTTGTTCTTTGTTGAGGCTTGCCTTTTTGGTACATTATAAATGATAGTTGCAATATAGTTAGTTCCCACAGGAGAATATTTCATTTCTGGATTTGAAACAATTGGATCAATGAAACTCAAATTTTTTAAATCAAGTTTCAGTTTTATCGTCATTCTAAAGTTAGTGATTTATTTAATTGTATTTTCCATAAAACAGTGCATATATATTGATTACAAATACTTCAGAAGTAAAGATTGTAGTGCGATATATTTATATAGTTGTAGTGGAATTTTATAATCAAGCACACGCAGGGAGATATCTTCTCTATTTGAAATCTTATTTTTGCTGGGTATAGGTCATTTCACTCAGTATTACGTAAAGTTTTGAGGGCAAAGAACATACTATTCATATAAAGTGGTGCTCTGAAGTAATGGCATGCAATTCCATTGTTTGCATCATGTTACACTGTATAAGAATTGGAATAGATTAATAGACTATTAGTAATAGAATAAAGAGGTACTGTTTTTAGTAGGAAAATGCCATATATGTGGAGTTAGAAGGAGCAAAGTAAGTCTTTATGTTAGACCCTAAGGAACCAGTTTCAACAGAGAAAATGATGGTGGTTATTTTTCCTCTAGGAATTTGATCCCGAAGAGTTTTACTATCTTTTGGAAGCAGCTGAAGGCCATGCTAAAGAGGGGCAGGGCATTAAAACAGACATCCCTCGATACATTATTAGCCAGCTGGGCTTAAATAAGGATCCTCTGGAAGGTAGGTGAATCTCCTGGTATAGCTATAGGTTCTTTCTTCTCAATGTGTTTTATCATCCTTATAATCTGTGTGTACCTGAAAAGGGTCAAGATGAAGATGGTAGCAGAGCAAGTGTTCGCTGACTCTTACAGTACTCTCGCAACTTCAAACACATTAAAAGGGCCACCTCTTGTGAATAGGATTTTTTTTGTTGCAAATATCATTCACAAATACACTGTATCCATGATACCACTCATCATCTTTCATCCTGACAATGCAACTTCCTCATTTCAGCTCTAAATGAAATTTCCTGGGATAATTTGATGGTAACGGTTATCTAAGCACAGTTACAAAGGCAACTTGATTGAGCTTTTGTTTGCCTTTCAGTGCCCCCAGGTTCCTGCATCTTGGAGTCTTTGAGAAGACTGTCTTCCAGCCCATTAATTTTTCTCTGTAATTTCAGTCCATGTTTAGAACTTCTGTAGGGAGAACTTAAGTTGTAGGGGAGGTATTGTCACTGCAGAAGTCGTCTTTACTGTGAGAGTGCGAGGCACTGGAACATGTTGCCCAAAGAAGTGATGGGTGCCATCCCTGGAAGTGTTTAAGACCAGACAGAATGGGGCTCTGAGCAACCTGGTCTAGTGGGAGGTGGTGAGGTAGCCCACCTAGGTGGTCAAGGGAAGCCAGTTGATGTCATCTTTTTGGATTTCAGTAAAGCTTTCAATACTGTCTCTCACAGCATCATTCTGGACAAAATGTCCAGCCCACAGCTGGATAAACACATCATATGATGGGTGAGCAACTGGCTCATGGGTCAGGTACAAAGGGTTACAGTGAATGGGGTGACATCAGACTGGGGACCTGTCACTGGAGGGGTTCCCTAGGGCTCCATCCTTGGCCCTGTGCTCTTCAACGTCTTCATAGGTGACTTGGGTGCAGAACTTGAAGGGATATGAAACAAGTTTGCAGATACACAAAACTGTGAGGAGCTGTTGACTCCCTCCAGGCCGGGAGGCCCTGCAGGGAGACCTTGACAAATGAGAGGACTGGGCCATCACCAACCATGTGAAGTTCAACACGGGAAAGTGCTGGGTTATGCACCTGGGATGGAGCAACCCTGGATGTACAGACAGACTGGGGAATGAGAGGCCGGAGAGCAGTGCCATGGAAAGGGAGCTGGGGGTCCTGGTGGATGGCAAGTTGAATGCAAGCCAGCAGTGCCCTGGCAGCCAGGAGGGCCTGGGGGGCATCAGGCACAGCATCGACAGCCGGGCAAGGGAGGGGATTGTCCTGCTCTGCTCTGCACTGGGGCAGCCTCACCTCCAGTGCTGGGGGCAGCTTTGGGTGCCACAGGATAAGAAAGACATTAAACTCTTAGACAGCATCCAAAGGAGGGTAACAAGGATGGTGAAGCTCCTTGAGGGGAAGCCATACAAGGAGTGGCTGAGGTCACTTGGTCTGTTCAGCCTGGAGAAGAGGAGACTGAGGGGAGACCTCACTGCAGTCTGCAACTTCCTCACAAGGGGAAGCAGAGAGAGGGGCAGACACCGCTCTCTTCTCTGTGGTGACCAGTGACAGGATCTGAAGGAGCTGGACTTTATGATCCTTTTGGGTCTGTTCCAACTCAGTGTATTCTGTCATTCTGTGTCCCAGCCCATGGTAGAAGGTTTTAGAACAAGATGATCTTCAATGTCCTTTCTAGCCCAAGGCATTCTATGGTTCTTTTAAGGACATCTTGAAAAAACTAAAATTTCTTCTCTGTCCTAGCCGGATCATCATCTTTGTTGCCCTGAGACCAGGTTCTATCACTGGTGACAAATAGAAATTGGTTCATTGTGTTCAGTGCTAGTTCTGCTATTTGGAAGAAATCGGCAGAAGTGCCGTCATGGAAAAATGAGTCTAGCTGATGCCAATTAGTTTGTCTACTGTGTTACTAACCAGGACTAGGAGAGGGCTTGATAACACAAAATAATAGGAAAAAACTATGATAAACCTTTTTTTTCATTATGAAAGATCACATGTTGTTAAATCAAAGAAGTAGTATATTGTGTGTTAAAACCTTTTTGCTGAACTAAAGCAGTTTGTGAAGTTCAGCGCTGCCAGTTGTGTCAGCTGTTTGGTTAGTTCTAATTCAGTTAGATTGAGTATTGTTACAGATGACATTAATGTTAACAGATCTAAAGAAAGTCAAGCCTATTATTTCTGCTTCTTATCCTTCCTGTCTTCACAGGACTTCCTCATCCAAATTTAGTATTCTTTTCTGTCAGAGATACAGATTAACAGCTTTGATGCTTTTTGTTTGTATTTGGAGTGCAGCAAGGAAGCCAGACAAATTGGGAAAATATACATAAGTATTTTTTTCTCTTTGGTTTTGGAAAAGATCAAGAAGTATTGAAATTCTCTGCAAGATAAAGCATTGTCTTCTGGATTTGGTGAGCTGTTGGTCTGTCCTGAACTGACAATTCATCAATTCTTCACTGAACAAGTATGCAAGATTTAATTTGGAGTGTGGGTTGAGGGTTTTGTATCATTGACCCTGGTTCTTCCAGTTGAACCTTATCTTCCTCATTGACTCTTCCTGGCCACTTGGATAAAAGTGTTCTTCAGCAGGAGTCAAAAATCTGTCACTACCTAAGTTTAGTAACATCTTTGAATTTTTTTGGAACAGTTTATTGTGAGAGAGGTCTAGAAACAAATGCCTATATACAAATAAGGAATACTGTTTTCTTTAACTAGATATTTGTTTTATGGGAGTGTACATCATCTAGGATGCATCTTATTATATTTCATAAGCTGAAAATTAATATAACAAACTTCAAAGCATTCAAAGGATAATTGAAACGTTGGGGTTTGGGTTTTTTTTCTGAAGGAGAAAATGGACACGTGGTTTGTCAGTAAATACTGAGGGGTGTATGATATATGGATTACTGATTCTTGGTTCAGTTGGAGATTTGAACAATTGATTATTTAGTGTTTTGTTCTACAGATTAATGTGTATGTGTATTTGTAATAGGTAATTTAGGCCATCTGATTTGTGTTAATGCTTTCCTCCCATGCTCCAAGAAAAATAATATTTATAAGCAGTATAAATCACTGTGCAATGACTTCTTAAGTGGTCTGGTTTTGATGTTAATTGGTGTCTGTGTATACAGGGACTCTTCTTGAGCAAAAATAAAAGAAGGGCACTATGGGTTTATGCCCTGGAATTAATGGTTTACAGAGAGAGCTGTTGGGAGCACTGTATTCATTACTATATAAATACTATGGGAAGATCATCATCCTGAAGAAGTTTAAAGCCCTTTTATGTAAAACCAGAAAATTTTCAAAACGCAGAACCAAGTTCTTCAAAACAAACAAAGTGCACCTCAGTAGCACTACTCATCCCATAACACAGAATTGTATTTTCAACCAAGATGTTAATTTATGTCTTCAGTGTTCATAAATGTTCATGCAAAGGATTTTATTTCATCTGCAGAGAAAAGCAACCTACTTTAGACCTTTCTCTACTTACCTCCTTTGTTTGGTGCCTAACTGTAGTGTCCTTTCTTTGAGTGAAATGACTCTTGCATTATTTGGAGATAATGCTAGATAAGTTTATCATGTACTGAAAGCAATGCCACAACAAATTCATCACTTAGCAGAGACTGGTGGCTGCATTTCTGAAGAGTTCCCTGGGGAGAAATTTTTCCCCATGTTTTTTAAATTACTATCTTTACCTTTTTGAGTCATGAGTCTTCAGAAATGGTTTAAATCAATGAGAGAAAAAGGACAGATGTTTAATGGTATTTAGATGAGTTTGAAAAATCTCTTCAGGCATTGCAAAATGGTTCCATAGCTCCCTGTTTTGAAAGCTGACTTTTGGTTCCATTCCATTAGTACCTACTGCTTGCAAATAATATGGATTTCTCAGATAATGGTTATTTTGCAAAAGTTTTGTTCCAGAAAGGATTGTTTTAATTTGCTATTTATGAAAGTAATTTCAGTTGAGAAGGCTGTCAAAGTATATTACTCCAGCTAGCTTGGTTCTTGCCCATAGAGTAAAGGTTTCATCAACACTTCTATTCTAAAACCCCCATGTTCCAGAACTGTGACTTTTGCCTGGAAAATCCACTTCAGGTTCATCCTATATGATTTTGTTTTCTTTAAGATTTTGTTTGTTCTCAGTGGGGGTATTTTTCAGTGTTTATTGACTCCATTTTTGGAATGCTTTTAGCTTCTTTAACACTTGAAAGATCTCTTTGGCTTTTGAAGTGACATATTTTATATTCTGATTTCTTCTGTTTCTTACACTTAACACATATTTTGTTTTGCATAGTGGTTACAGATGAGAATTACTCCTTAAATCTTTATCTGTTCCAACAGAAAATTAATCTCTGTGGTTAATTTGCCTTTAAAAATTGCAGTAAGTATTGTGCAGCATTTCAGTTGTAATAATCACTTATTTTTATATATAGAAGAAGCCAGTTTAGATATTCTCTGTGAATATTCAGTTATATTTTGTAGTCATAAATTCAGTTAACAGTCCTGAGATAAAAATGCATCTTGCAAATTTTAGGTGGTCTTATTTCTGATTCCCAGCACATAATTGTGATAAGATTTGCATCTTTGGCTATGTAGAATATATCACTAAATTTGTATATGATTGCTGGAGTCTTTTAGCTACTGGCTGTCCTGTTTAGCTTTTTTTACCCAGAAGAATTCTTGGTTACTACGCCTGCTGAAGAACAGGCTGGGCTTAGGAGCTCTGCAGCATAGGTTGACCCTGGCAGGAACAATCTGATCAAGCTGTAGTCTCCCAAAATCTTACTTTCCCAGAGAAGTCACCTGTCTTAGTGACTCTGTAAATTATTAGCTTCTACAAAAATGACTTTTAGCTTATTCTGCTAGGCTTATCAGCATTTCTGTGTAGAAGGAGCAAACTATTTGGAGTCCATCTTAGGTCTAAACTAGAAACTTCTGCTGTAACTGTGAAGGAGCCCAAGAAGGATGGGGCCTACTGTTAACTCCTCGGGGGCTGAGATCCTCAGGAGTTTTAGCAGATTAGTGCTGTCTTTCCCCTAGTGCTCAGTTTGCACACAGCTCTTGGAATTCCCAGGTCTCAGCAGTGAAAACAGTATTGCTCTTCATTGCTTCATGGCTAATCTTCATTGCTTCAGTGGAAGATTATTACATAGGCACTGAATAGCAAATCTTCATTTTCTGGGTGGATTTTTTCCTATATGCTTGGAGATGCCCTGAAGGTTGCTTGTCAAGTGCTACAGGTAGGACACCATTTTCTATTAAGTATTCCATTAAGGTGTCACTTCTCATGTTTTCTGTGCTTCACTTAGTTTTGTATGTTCCATAGTTTAAAATGAAGTTCTTAATTCTTCTTTTCAGAAATAGCTCAGCTAGCTAATTGTGACAGTGGGACAGCAGAAACTCTGGAAACGGATGAATCAATAAGTGTAAGTTTTCCTGTTACGTTGCTGCTTTTGCTGAATGTGAGCAAGGAAATTCTGGTGTGTTCCCCCAACCCTACCTGTTCTGTTTTCTCCTGGTATGTGTAAACAGATGGAATAAACATTGGTTAATACTAACAACACTAACTCTGTGAAGCTCTGCAGGCAGAAGTCTTTCAAAATGTATAACCAAGCTTTCTACCTATTTTCCTAGACATTTCAGTGTCTTCATCTTCCACAAAGTTGGTGTATACCATGTGGCTATAACTTTACCACAAAATCCACCACTACCATCCTTTTTTCTATTCAATCAATGTATTTCTTTTTCTTTTAGAAGTATTGATAAACTGTTTAATAAAACAGAGTATTTTAAAGAGATTTTAAAACAGTCCATTCACAGAGGCAGCTCATGATCAAATTTTGAATTCTGTTCAGATTCTGAACAGATCCAGTGAAGAGACAAGGAAGAAATGAGTAAGTTAGCAAATAGCCTGGAGTCAGAAAGTTAGTTTACAGTTTGAAAGGTTGTGCATCATTCTTCTGAATCTGTTTGAAAATATGTGCCTACAGCAATGGGTATCTTACAGTAATATTTTGTGAGATGTTTGCACAGGATGGAAAAAGAAAAGCAAGTTGGACACATTGATTGGGCTGAATATTGTGGGCTTAAGTGCTCCTATTTTAAGGTCTTGTTTTTAAAAGTTGGTTCTTACACCTTGGATTTCAGTCAGCAGGGCAGATGAAGTTCTAACAATTTGGCCTTGATTTTCAATGCAAGTGGATGGCGAAACAAGAGCAGTTTTAGGGGATGTCTAGATAATTCAGTGGTACTTCACAAGTATTTACAAATGTTAGCAGGCATGGATTATCTGTTACACTAGTTCTGATACATAACAGAAAAGACGACATTCTCTGGTATGTGTTGTGTTATATTGGGATATTTTCTAACATTTAGCGAAGTGCCACTTACAAAGGATTCTGTAATTGACAGAAAAGGTGTTTCTTACTCTTCTGCTTTCATTCTCTGCATTTAAAGTACTGTATTAGACCTGAGTAGCATTTAGTGGAAGGATACTGACAAATTGGAGAAAAGACAGAATAATTAGAAGAAAGTGCTGAAGTACTTCACTGAACCTAAGGTGCAAAGTGGCTTAGCATTAGCTAAGCAATTGAAACTGTAAAGTTATTTGTGTTGTGCAAATGCTGAAGAAGTACAGAAAGGATAATGTAGTGTAATAAAGGAATTTAAATAGGGGAGATGATGAAATCAGTAAATAAAAATATGGAGGGAATATTTGGAAACATCTCAAAATGTAGCTGTGGAAAAAACACACATGGGAAGTGACAGGAAGCATAACTTTCAAGTACAGGACTGCTCACAGTCATCATAAATGACAGTTAGGAAGAATCCTGTACTGGCAGACAAGTGGCCTGAACAATTTAGTAAGTCCTCTCTGTCAGCTCCTGTGTAGTTCATTATATTAACATTTTCACTGGTCTTGCACTGAATTTTCTTCAGCAAGCATTTATTGAAAATATTTCAACCAGGTCTACTTTCAAATTTTAACTATTTCCAAACTGCCTGGATAGGGGTCATGGAATTTCTTAGAGATTCAGAAGACATTTGAAAAAGATCTTGTGGGTTTAGAAGTCTGAATTTGGAGTCCTGTGCCTTCATTTTTTCTCCCTGTACCCCAATTCTAACTCACACATCTTTAAAATTAACTAAAAATTCAAACTAGAAAAAAGATTTTGCCATACTCAAGGCAACTTGGTTTTCAAAAAGTTCTGACAAAGAAGTCGATAAAAGTGACCACTCCAGAGGTAGAATGAATGCATTTTTATTTTCCATCTTTTTCTCTTTCATTTTGTCTCTTTTCATTGTCCTCCCTGTTATATCACACTCTACCCTAACATTAATTTGAAGTGTGCCAAAGTTTATTTGAGTGAAGAAGGGCTCGTCAGTAGTTTGTTACTACCAGGCTGTAATACGAAAGTCAGATTTAGTAAAATGGGAAGGCAGTGTCCAGCGAGTGCCATGTGGAATTCACAGAAGTCCATGACTCCAGATAAGAATTGCCAGTAACTACTTTACCAGAAGCTTTCGTGGCTGTAACCTGTGTGTGGAGAGAAGCGACAGTTTGCTGTGGTGCAGCAGATACCAGTTAGATGAAAAAGCAGCTTTGTTTCAGGAGCCCCTTGGTCCCTCTCTGTGCTGACTGTCTGTCTGGCTGTCCAGAGCTTTCACCTGGTTCATCAGTGTGACAGCCTGGTGATAGTTGGGTTTTTGTTTCGTTTTTTTTTCCCCCTGATTCTGAAAAAAAGTATTGTATTCACTTTGTTCATTTTCATCTCTTACTTTGAAGAGCTCTAATACCTCACTGAAGCTGCAGAGGAAACCTCGGGAAAGTGATTTTGAAACAATTAAACTGATTAGTAATGGAGCTTATGGGTGAGTAATCCTTGACTGTGACAGCTCTTTCGCATTTTACTTTTGCTTAATTTCCCATTATTTCTTATTTCAGGGGTCTTAATGTGAGGGAGTAGCTTGCACCCTGCTTTTTTCATTTTGCATTTTTGTTTCGTTACTAATATTGTAAGTTAACAAGGTTTTGGAAAGTTTGCTAGGTGATAATGAATTAGTCTGTGCTGCAGTATATTAAAATACTGAATATTACATCAGAAGGAGTTTTTTAGAAGCAGATAGCATGCCAGAGATGAAATCTGAATAAATCAGAGGGCAGATTTAAGCTCACCTTTATAATACTGCAAAAAGCCTGTGTTTATGCAGATGTGAGAGAGAATTATATGTCGTCTATAGGGAGACAGATTGATAAAAATGAGTGCTTACTTGACCTAAAAATATTGTTGCAATAGGAACAAATCCCCTGAAGTAGGGCAGCAGTGCTTTGTTACTTTGTGGATGCTGTTCTGATTCTCAGATTTTAACCAATTAGCTTTTAAGGAATTGCTATTTCTCGCTTTGTTTCTGGGTAATTGGAGAGTGCACAACTTACTGCCCTAGTGATACATAAGTCATCTGAAGATATCCTAGAAGACCAAGAAGAAAATTTTGGTAACCTGAGCCTCTAAACGAACACAAAATATTTTCTGAAAGTACTGTGCAGTGATGGTGTCTGTCTTCAGTCCCCTCTTCTGATCCTGTACTGTTAGACCCTTGTTTGGCTCCTCCTCTGCAGTGAAATGTATCAAGACATGAAGTGTTGGTCTGTGTAACTTGCAGGAGCAGGAGTGATGTAAAATGGCTCAAAAAAGAGAGGTTTCCATCTTGAGGTGAGGAGCCCACTGCTGAATGAGCCAGTGTCACAGCCTGGCAGAGGAGGAGGGCTGTGCTTCTTTCCAGCATAGACCCCATTAGACTGACTCTGCTTGAGGTGGGAAGTGGCAGTGAGCTGACAGGACTGAGCACTCAGTGAGGGGATCTTGGACATAGGACAAAAAGCACCTGCAGTCTACCCACTGGAGTTTTGTATGCCTGCTGGATGGCTTGAGGCTGGTGGGCTCTCTCTGATGAAATTTAGTTAAAGGTAGCTGTGAGTTCTGGAACAGGGGGCATTTAGTACTGCCTAAGACTGTTGGCCGTGGTAGCTTGTGTGGAGGCTACTTGTGTCCAGACATTTTTTCATCACTCAGTAAAATCCTAATCGAAATAGTATAATTTGCATTAAAGTTACATAAATATTCAAATACAATTTCTGACTAGTTAATCTCTGTTAAATTAATTTTCTCAGAATTTCTTCATAAACAAACTTGCTGCTTGCCATATCTCACCTTCTCCCAATTACCCCAGTACCTCAAAAGCCTGCCTGCCTCTCAGCAGTTAGCAGTAGATGCTGCTCCCCTCCCTAGCTGCACCCCCTTCTCCTCTCCCTGGCATATGTTAAGTCCCCTCCATTCCTCCTTTCACCTCTTTTTCTTACTGGAGGAGGATAAAAGGAACTGTGTGGGGTAGGCCTCTGTTGGAGAAAGGGGTGTCAGGAGTCACTGAACCTTTCCCACTTCCAAGGAATTTTCAGATGCTGAGGGATGGGGAGAGGAAGGAGCAGCAGCACGGCATGCTGCGGTCAGCAGAGTGAGGCCTGGCACCTGAAGTCAGAGGTTCAGTAGACCTACCTGTGCCTCTTGCTCCATAGGTGTTACAGCCAGAAGGAGCCTCAGAGAGCCATTAAGAAATGCAGACTGGAGACAACTGTCCGCCTGAAACCAGAGTTAAATAGGGATCTACAAAGCTGGAAAAGAACGGATGACAAGCCATGCCCTTCTATAGCACACACTATTTTTTTTTCCTCATGTTTGTGTCATGGAAAATCAAGACTTACTTAATATCTCTTCAATGCCAATAATACAAAAAAATTGGCAATGTAATGCTGTAAAAATTGGATGAGACCCTTATAAATATGTGAAGAAAAGAAGAGGTGCTAGAGAGTAACCAGCTTGGAGTATATCCAGATTCTTCATGAATCATTATTTTCTTTAGCAAGTGTATGAAAAGCTCATCACTTAGTAGAGTGATATTACTTCCATCTTTAAGGAAGAAATAACAAAGTAGATTTTGATGGTTTGGGTTTTTCTTTTAAATGGTTACTTTTTAGAAGAAAAATTGGAAGTGAGAAAACAAAACGGCCTGTAGTGGGTTGACTCTAGCTCCATTCCCAGCACTCACCAACGCTACTCTATGGCTCCCCACCACAGCTGGATGGGGGAGAGAAAATACAATGAAGGCTTCATGAGTTGAGATAAGGACTGGGAGAGATCAGTCATTGAATACCATCACGGGCAAAACAGACTTGAATTGAGGATATTAATTGAATGTATTGCTAACAAAATCGGAGCAGGATAATGAGAAGTAAAATGAGACCTTAAAAAAACCCCTTCCTCCACCACTCCATTCTTCCCAGCTCTGCCTCCTCCCCCCAGGGTGCAGGGAGACAGGGAATGGGGATTGTGATCAGTTTGTCACACCTGGTTCCTGCTGCTGCTCAGGGGGAGGAGTCTTTCTTCTGCCTCAGTGTGGGGTCCTTCCCACGGGAGACGGTTCTCCATGAACTCCTCCAAAGTGAGTCCATCCCATGAGCAACAGACCTCCCCAGAGTACTGCAACCATAGGTCACTCTTCCACGGTGTGCAGTTCTTCACGCACAGCCCATTCTGGTGTGGGCCCCCGCCAGGGTCACAAGTCCTGCCAGGAAACCTCCTCCAGTGTGGGCTCCTGTAGTCCTCCCACTACCAACACCTTGCTGTACAAACTCAATACATAGAGAGCGAAAGGAACATAGTGAAATGTGAGACAATAAACTTCTGAAAGTATTTACTCACCTTTAAAAGTGGTTTTAGCACCTATTCAATACTGTAAATTGAGGAGGCTTGCGCTCCTAAATTCTCTAGGATATCACTTTTTCAAAACTATCTGCTTGAAAATTTTTACTATGTCAGATAAGTGGGAGAGACTGTAAAATCAACAAGCCATTTTTCTAGTCTTTATTAAAGTGGGTTTTTCTTTTTTCTGTTGGCATCAATACAGTTGATGGTTAATTTACTCAAAAGTTATGGTCAAGTTTAAAGGGGAATGCATCAAGATAACCTAAATGCTGTGTAACCCATCTATGAAATGGAGTGTAATAAACCAATAATACCGATTTCTTGTGAATATAAAGCAAGAAACTATCCTGAAGGCATTTATTGCAGTTTATTTACAAGTATAAGTAGCTGAAACAAAAGTTATTGTTGTTATGCTACAACGATTGTATTTTCCTTCCTATGTTTTTCCAGGCCATTAATTTTTTTAAATAATCTTAAGTATATGTGAATTCTGCCTGTGCTTTGTTGATTGATTCTCTAAAATATGTCAGTGGGCATATTTTATGCTCTGGCTTACTAAAGCTGCAGTATGCTGTTGTATTATTTTACTTATTCTGAGGCTGTAATGGAGGGTTTAAATCTGAACTAATTAAAGAAAACCCTGTAACATTCTTTTCCTTTGCTGTGGTGTTTTTGCCTTTATCAGTGAAATGAAAAGCTTTGATTACTTGACAGGTTAGTTGTTGGTCTTGGCATGCTGTAGCAGAGATTTGTCATATATGTTAAATTTGATGAGTTTAAATACAAACTATTGGTTTTGTGAAGGTTTGAGTAAATATCTTAGCAGTTCTCTGATTTTAATTGATCAGGTAAACTCATTTGTAGTGCAATTAAATGACTGTATAGTACATGAGGTGTAGTAGATGAGTAAATGAGGCTTTTGGGAATGGCTGGGAATATACAGGAAGTTAAACAAGCTGCGAATCAGTAAATATGTAGGATTCTGGCCAAGTCATTAATGTTTTCACAAGCTATCTGACTTTTTTCAGCCAGACCAAACTTTTGGTATTTTCCAAATTTTAAATTTTTACTGCAGTCACAACATTTTTTCCATATTCCAGCTTGTGAGATGTAGGTAGCAGGTAATAGTCTTTTCAAGTAAGCATCAGTTTGGTTTCCTGAAACAGTTCAAGAAAATAAAAATTACATTTAATTTCAGGGAAGCAAGTGATGTTGGTTCACTGTCTCTTCAATGTATAACTGTATCAGTTTAAAGCAAATACATGATATGACTTTTGCTCATGCCTGGAATGCTTTTACTTTTGCAGGGATGGTAATGTCAGTACGTACATGACATACTGGCTAATGGTGTTGCTTGATAAATTTAAAAACTCGGAAGCAGTGTGTCTTGAGCAGCTGCTGCATGTAACTTGCGAGTACTCATTCTGTCCCATCTCCACTCTGTTGACAGTACTTGCTCATGTATAGTTGTATTTGGAACAGGATTAAGAAAGTTACCAGCTGTAGAATAAAACACCATCAGTCAGGTTAATTCATCATCAGCCTGGTGGCCACTGGTTCAGAAGTGGAGGGGGACAGGCAGAAGTGTGACTTTGTAGGTTCACTAAAGTAGCAAAAGACAGTTTACCCATCAGAATTTTGGACTGCAGTTTTGTCAGTTTGAATCTGTGTTTACTAGCTGCTGTAAAGATAGAAGGTATTGGTGCTGTTAGGTATGGAGAGGTGGTTTTATTATTCAAAATTGATGACGTATTAGAACAAGCAGGACTAGTATCAGTTGTGAGAGAAGCATCAAAGTCATCATGTTCTCTTTGTCATGTGGCCAGCTTCTCATTTCCTCCTAGGCACACTAGGATAAGTCTGAAATACTGCAGGGAGAAGGCTGAGTGCATTGTCCAAGAGCTTCAGTGCTTTAACCAAGTAACTCTGATCTGGTCACAGGCATTGCCTCATTCGGAGGTGGTGCAGTGCTGCTTTTAAATTCTAATCTTAAGTAACTATCTATAAATTTTACCAAATAATATAAGCCACAGCCTCACCAGTAGCTTCTCTTCACTGGAGACAGCATCAGACATAATTCCAGGGCAGAACAGAATTTAGCAGTCTTTTCTCAGGAAATGGCTTGTAAAAATGAAACAAAGTTCCTGGTCAGCAGGTACAATTTTTAAGCAGTGAGTACAATACCTGTGTCTCCACAAGGAGTTCAAGGTCCTTTGACAGATGAGAAAATCAGGTCAGCCTTAAGGCCTGAATGTAGATTAGGTTGTAAAATGGCTCCAAAAGTTGGAGTTACTGGAGAGCTGTAAACCAGGCCTGAAACCATTCTATGTGGATTATTTTGGTAATCCGAGATCTTTCAATTTAGAGAAAAAACAGGAATCATGACTGTACGATTGAAGTGATAGACGGCATGATATTTAAGTTGGACTAATTCAGGAACCCAGTTAAATACTTTAGCATGCTTTTGTCATCTTACCGCTTTTGCAGTGTTTTATAATTGTGCCTAACTACAGGTATTACAGAGATACCTTTTCAGACTGAGATTCATGTTGTAAGTGAAATAAGATAATGTTTGGACATTGCCAAATGAATGTTCTTTGTTTTTTATGAATGTTCTTACTTTCCTTGAAAAGTAAGCTTTTTTGCTGTGTTGCGCTACAGTGTCAGTAAAATGCAGAGCACTTGCATACCTGTTGAAATTCGCATAGTGAAATCAGAGGATGCTTTGGAAACTCTTGTTGCTCTGTTATGAGAACAGAAAGCTGAGGGGAGATAGGAAATCAAAGTCTTCATTTCAGACAATAGGAGGATGCAACAGTACCACTCTGGTTGTGGCTTTGCAGGGTGACAGGGCATGCTACTGTCATTCAGTGGATCGGCAGGACAGTCTGGGTTCTCTTCCTACCCTGCTTTTGTGTCACAGAATCCTTAAATTTGAAATTGTCTTTATAATATACTGAAGATCATGGGCACCATTTGATGATCGACATGCTGCTGGCTGGGGTATAGTTTTCTTCATAAAGCATAAATGTTGCTTGCTGGGGTTAGCGTGACATGAGGATGTGAGGGATGTTAAGACGTTTTTGTACGTTGAAGATCATTTGAAAGCAC
The DNA here is from genome assembly GCF_017639235.1 of Corvus kubaryi. NCBI lineage: Eukaryota > Metazoa > Chordata > Aves > Passeriformes > Corvidae > Corvus > Corvus kubaryi. The sequence goes on along the minus strand of NW_024581096.1, from coordinate 1,652,487 downwards.
ATCGTGTAGCATAAACAGTGTATGTATTTGTAAAAGCAGGAGAGACTGTTGTGTTGCAGTTGTCTCGTGAGTCTGGTACATTTGATCTAAACAGCTTTTTTTCTGAGAAATAACAGAATCCTAGTGGAAAGTTACCTGCTTGTGATTTTAAGACTGAAGGTGCAATTTAGACAGCTGGGAAAACATAGCAACATGTCCCAGATATTTACTGGACTAGATAGTCCTTGGAACTTACAGTCTAATCATTTTCAAATATGTTAGTAATGATATTACAGATGTGTATGATCTGAAAGGAGGATTTATTAATACGCTCTGGTTTCTGTTTGCCTTTTAAGAGTCCATCTTGGCACACTGTCCATTTTAAAACTAGAGAAATATTTGTACGCCAAATCCTCAGTCAGTCCTTAGTTCATTCAAGTAACTAGGTTTTTTTTGAAGGATGGAGGCTTCAGGCTTTAATTTTTTACATGCCAGGAATGCAGAAAGAGACTTAAACAGGTAAAAGAAAAGATATTACAGGAGATTATGAAACTGACAGGAGAAAGCAACAAATGAGAGAGGAAAACCAAAATGCAAGGGAAAGAAAAACAAGGGAAAGGGTTATAAGAGTAAGAGTTGGAGAGAGAAGTGATTATGAGGGGAGCAGTAGGAAGAGGTACAGGACAAAAGGCATAAAGTCAGCAGGGAGGAGTACTGGAGGTGAGTAACTCAGTCTGTGTTCCAGCTTGGGAGGGGCAGAAGGGAGTGAGACTTAGGAGGCACAAAGGGTGGGGTTTGTCATGGGGTTTTGCCCCAAGGTAGTTTTTACCTACTTTCATAATTGTGTAATGTCTTTTATCTGCCCCATGCTCAGACAAGAATGAGGGATTAATGAAAGCTTTCAGAATCAGTAAGAGAAACTGTGCTGTCTAGAAAGACTTCCTTCACAAAAGAAAGAAGTACTGACTTTTTTCAGTGCCTATAACTTTGGTAGCTGTGTGAAGATCTTTATAGAAATAGTAAGGCAAGTGTTACTTTTTGTGTTTATATAAACAAGTGTATGCTGATAGTTGGACCTGATGGGCCAATTAATTGAATGAAAAAAACTTCATAATTGAATCCCATTTCCCCCCCCCGCCCCCCCAATTCTCCTGTAAGTGCTTTCTTTCCATAAACAGTGTGATAAGTATGTACTGGAGAAGGTATAAGCATTAAATGGTACAAAGGAGATTTCAAACAAGGCAAAAATTTTCAGGATTTGCCTCAAGGGATTTTGAGAAATGCAGCATTAAAGTCCTTTAAAGTCCTTGTCAGTGTTTCACAGCAGGATAATTCCTTCTCCTTAGCCTTGAAAGAGAGAAGACTTGCCCAAGTGAGGTTTTCTTTTCCTTTGCTTCCCTCGCTGCCTTGACTTTACCTAACCAAATTTACAGGAAACCTTGTACCCAACACCCCAGTGGAAATTCTGCATGTCAAGATACACCACAGTCGCATACTACTGCGTAGTTAACGCGGTGATCTTTGTTTCGGGTTACCAACTGGTGACCTTCCTCTGATGCGGATCAGTGCTGATGTCAGGGACTGAACAGGAGCAGGAGATTTCGGACCTGGTCATGAGGGAGCCACCCCTTGGAGCAACTTCTAAGCAACCTTCATACAAAACCTAGGATATGTTTTAAGATACCCTGGACTGAGTCTGAGTCATAATTTCCTTACAGCACACCTAAAGAATAAGCATTTGTCACAATGATTTATAACACTGTGCCATAGCTGGATTTTGTATGTAATCCTTTGTTGGTGGGATGCCTGAAATCTGCCTGGGCTGAAAGCATTTGCTGTTATATCTGTTGTTTGATTGGGAGGGAGGGAGAGGGAAGGGCAGGAGAGTTGTTTGTTTTAGTTTGAGTACTAATTTATGTTGACTGAGATTCATCCTGGTTTTTAAACAAAATGAGATTTGTAACCATTCTTTAATGTGAAGGACTACATTGAATTGAAAACAAGTCTTTTGTATAACATATATACAGTTTTAAAAAAAATGCATTTTTAGCAGTTAATCAGACTTCTTTCTTTTTCTCTCCCATTTGAACTTTTCAGTGCGGTTTATTTTGTGAGACACAAAGAAACCAGACAAAGATTTGCCATGAAGAAAATTAATAAGCAGAATCTCATCCTCCGAAACCAGATCCAACAGGCCTTTGTTGAGCGTGATATCCTGACATTTGCAGAAAATCCTTTTGTTGTCAGCATGTACTGCTCCTTTGAAACAAGACGTCATTTATGCATGGTCATGGAATATGTAGAAGGTAAAATTGCTCTTCTGTTTTGTAGAGGAAGAAGAGAATTTCCTTACACCACAAAAGAAAAATAACCCATATGGTACTTGAATTAGAAGGGGCCCCCTGTGTCTCCTCCATACTCGGGCAATTCAGATTTAGGAACCAGATCCAACAGCAAGGTGGTTCTTTTTTTTCACCAGTCATTATCTCCCAGTAAACAGCTTGTAAAACACTTGTGTTCCAGCTATAATGGGAAATAACTGCTCTTAGAGTGAATTCCTTATAGATCATAATCGAAAGTGTGCTAGCATTCAAAGTTCACGTGGAAATGTTTGCTTTTTTCTGGATCTGAAATTTTCATTAGCAAGTGCTGGGGGATTTGTAGTAGTTGTTTACAAAGAAAGAGGAGAGAGGAGACAGTTTTCAAAAGGTGCTGATGCTGAAGGAGAACAGTGGACAGAAGCAGTACTAAAGAGATACCCAGGTATGGTTCTGTGGGCTTCCACCACCCCCTAGCACCCCAGTTTATTTTATTGTTTGTTTGTTTTCTGCTTAGGTAGCAGTACATACTTTATTGGTTTTCAATTGAATCCTTGTAGTGCTCTCTCCCTGCTTTACACTACTTCCAGTATAGTATTTGAGGGGGTTACATGTTCAGTTGAATCATCTGACTAGAAAATAAAAATTTATTACTGCAGTTTCTGTCCCTTTCTGCATCATGTATGGATTATACTGATACACCTCACAATTCATAGAGTCATCTGTAACATTTGTCCTGTTTCACAGGTGGAGACTGTGCTACTTTGATGAAGAATATGGGTCCCTTACCTGTAGACATGGCAAGGATGTACTTTGCAGAGACTGTTCTGGCCTTGGAATACCTTCATAATTATGGAATTGTACATAGGGATTTGAAACCTGACAAGTATGTACAAAGAATATAACTGAAAGAGGAGTTCGAAATTTTTAGATAAAGTGTGGAAGGTTTAAACTTGCTTTGAATTTTTTTTTTGGTAAATGTTACATAGATTCGCAATTCCTTCGCAATATTTGGATTTTCATTACTTGCGGTTACAGAAAATGCATTTTTTTTTCCCAAAAGAGCTGTTAAGAATTTTCAGCTTCTGTTTAAGATGGAACAGGCTATCAGAGTAGCTAAAAAGGAAAAAGTATTTACTCTTCTGGTTAGAATGAAGGGGAACACATTTTAGTCATTAAGGAAAAGTTTTTTCAAAAGTTTTTTTTGAAGTGTATATGTAAGTGGTTTACATACTTAAACCACTGTTTAATACAAAATATCATCAACTTGCAGATACTTGCATGTTTGAAGACAAGATTGACCAGATGTGGAAATATCTCCTGTTGCATGATTTTTGGGGGTTATTTTGTTTTTTGAGGGGGTTAGGGTTTTTAATTTCAATATTTGAAAATACAGTGTTGCTCCTATATAAGTAAATTAACATTACAGCAAGTAGCTGAAATACAAAGTATGGCTGTTGCAACTCCATTCATCTTCTTCCTGTTTCACAATAAGAAAAAAGAAGAATAATTTAAGTCATGGGTGTTAATTGACAATACTTACATAGCATGATACCTTAGGACAGTGTAGTATTAGTTACTAACTTAATACCCTGAGATTTTTTCCAAATGCATGACTGATCCAGCTTGTTACAGACGGAAAATGCTCACCTCACTTCAAAAATGATATGTATTCTGGTTTAGGTCTTTCAGATGATAATTGTTTCTTCAAAGCTTCTAGTGCTCAGCTCTCAAGACTTGTATAGTTCTGTGAGATGTTGTGCAGTTGCACATAAAAAGTTTGTTTACTTCTGATAATAATAGCAACAAATATAAGATTTTTAACCTGTTTATTCTGTACCTGTTACTTTTTAAGCTGTATTTATAATTTTACAGTGCTAATGAACCATTTTCCTCTAGATATTATAGTTGTAATAGTACTAACAATGATAAGCACATAATGTTGAATTATATCACAGTGACTTAAAATCTTTCTATTTTTCAGTCTGTTGGTAACATCCATGGGCCATATAAAGCTTACAGACTTCGGCCTGTCAAAAGTGGGGCTTATGAGTTTGACTACCAATCTGTACGAGGGTCACATTGAGAAAGATGCCAGAGAATTCCTCGACAAACAAGTAAGAAACAGCCTTTTTCATTTCTACATTGAGTGTTCACATGAAGTAATGTTTTGCCAGGAGAGCATACTATGATACTGAATAAACCGTAGTTATTTCTGCATTGGTGTTCCAATGGAGTATGTCAAGTACTTTGAAGATTATTCTAGGCTTTTTCCTTTCTACATTAGGATCTATTAGTAAGATGAACAACCTAATTGTGTGCAAGTGAATGTGTGAGAGAGACAAATGGAAAACTGTTTTATGAAGAATTCAGAAATCTCAGCAGAGTACTTGTGGAGCTCATTATGTGTTGCACAACCAAGGGTGCTAAAATCTGTGCTATGGCCCATTTCCCTTTAAGCATGCCTCATTACCGTTGCTCACAATCTGTTCACTGTAAAAGTTACTTAAGATAAAACCATCACTACTTTCATATAAAGATAATGATACATTTTAAGTTAAATAAAATACTTGCTATGCTGGACTCCTATGTACAAAGCACAAACTGTCCTTTGCATGAGAGATACCCAAATGTTTATTATGATGCCTCTTAATGTAGGTAGGTTGTTCTAAAAACATTAGTTGTTATGCATACTCAGCAGATTAAACCCAACTGAATTCCATTCTTTTCCACGTTTTCACTTTCATTTACATTTCAGGAATTACAAATAATGTGACATAGCTCAGTAAGACTTGTTTTACCATCGTGCGTGTTTTCTTTCTTTCAGGTCTGTGGTACACCTGAATACATAGCTCCTGAAGTGATACTGAGACAGGGTTATGGAAAACCAGTGGACTGGTGGGCTATGGGAATTATTCTGTATGAATTTCTTGTTGGATGTGTGCCATTCTTTGGAGATACACCGGAAGAGCTCTTTGGACAAGTAATCAGTGGTGAGGATCATCACTAAAAAAAACCAAAAAGGATTCTATTTCTGTTAATAGTAAATATCTTACAACTTCACTGATAGACTGCACAATTTGCTATCAAAGCAGTAACAATAAATTTAGATTAAAAACTGAACTTACTGTATATTGTTGCTAAGTACAGAAATTCATTGATACAGAGTAGAGGAGTTAAGCTGCACTGTTTGGAAGAGAGAAGCCATGTTACTAAAAAAGTAGTGCCACTATGCAATAGTGTTTTCTGTCTTTGGTAAAGAAATTATACCAGAGAAGAAACAGTTAAAATAAAATTGTGTAAATGGGAAAGTGCCTCATGGCACAATAAAGAAATTACAAAGATGTAATAAAACTCTAAAACAAATGTCTCCCAAATAATAAATAATGAGAAAAAGAAGGAAACTAATTCAATTCACAGATTGTTAATGATTTCATTGGTGATTGTTGGAGTGTAATGTTATTTCTGTAGCAGCTGTTCTTCCTCCATTCAAAATTCAATAACCTTTTAGATCTTAACCTGCAAACTGACCCTAAGTATTGTTATGTATCTTGTGACAAAACTGAATAATAATTAAACAGAATTGTTTACTATCCCACCTGCTGTTTCCATAAATTTCCCAGGTGCATAGATGTAGAGAATCTCTATTTATGACACAAGGTTAACAAAATGGCACCTCTGTTACTAAGTATTTCCCAGTCTGTTTTATGGTCTGCTTAAAAGGTCCAGTAGCTAAGAACGCACCTCTGGTTCCTCATTCTCTGAGAATGCAAGAAATCCCCTTTTGTACTTAAGGAGACACTCTGTCATCATCTGTCTCTGAAGCCGAAAGCCAGACTTGTTTGTAAACTGTATTAAAATGCTTGTAACATTCTGTGTGTTCATGGATTTTTAGCCATGTTGTTTTCTAATGTGATACTGATGCCCGAGTGGCAAGAAGAATCAACTGTTTAATTAACACAAGCAGCAAAATGCTGTCTGTTTTCTGGGTGCCTCATGGCTGTAATGCATATTCATGCTTTATTTTCCAAATCAGATTTAAACTGCAGTGGAAGCTGTAGGCAGGCAAACATGGAAATAACTCATATTTTTATTGCATTTCCAGACACATGCACCTGTGTTTTTATCCTTATACTCTCTGACTGGGAGAAGAGGAGGGAATAGTCCTAATGACAAAATTTGTACTTCAGGCTTTATTTTGCATGTGGCATTAATTTTACCTTTTGTAAAACATGTTGTCATGTGTTACAATCTAGCTGATACTTTTGTAATTATCTGTTTGAATGTGTCAATTTATCTTACAGAAATTATTTGTAGAAGTCTATTTGTAAACCTGATCTATTCCCACTCACCTTTCAAGACCATTGGTCAGCTCAATTTCATGTTTTGATCTTGATTTGTCAGTTGCTTCTCTTCTATTTTAAATATCTTTACTTACTGAAATAATTCTTAGTATCTCTAGAAGAACTCTAGTTGGATGTTTCCTATGCTAAAATAAATTATCCCCTTGTATTTGACTGTAAAAGCCATATTAAAGAACCAAACTGTAGCCTAGATCTTCCACTAGTTTCCGTGAGCAGAATCAACATTCTCCTTAAAATTTTACTTTAAAATCTTGCTGCCTCCTTCTTCGTTGTAGGTTGCCTTTCCTGCCCTCAAGCTGCAAGGACAGCTGTGAGAGGCCTCAGTGTAAACTTAGATACCTAAAGTCATAAGAATTTAAAATACTGCTCCAGAACCAGGTTACACTTCATGTCTGTTTGTATCAGTAAGTTTCCTTAAACTCTGAAATACAAAGGTTAAACCTGTGTGAAGCTTCTGATGATTATTTCTCCAGTTACAATTATTTTGTTGAAGAAGTCTAGATCATAAAATGACAATAAAATCCTTAACAGCTTTCTGTATTTCCGGAGCTCCAAGTGTTCTTTTTCTTTGATGCCCAAATCCTTGTACCTCCCAAGAAACTTCGGCAGAGTTTTGTCTAAACCTGCACTGTATTACACCTGTGGAGGCAGCTTCCACTAAAAATCAGGCAAAACTTCCTGTGTGTAGGCTTGTTAGAAAGTTCATGTTCATACGCAACGTGTCCTGTCTTGATTGCATGGTTTAAGTCCAGCTTGCCATGAAGTGCTAAAGCCATAGTAGCTTAAGAGTCAGTAAAGTGAGGCAGTGTGGAAGTATGAGACTCTTGGAGAAAAGCTCCGTTGTTATGTATGTCTCCAGAGCACAGTCTGACACGTTGACCCTTAGTCATGGGAGTAGTGACTTCAGGGCGTCTGCTGGCATTAGAGAAGGAACACAGATGTGAGCAGCACCTGCCGGGTCAGGTCAGCAGTGTCCATCTTAACAATAGTTTCCATGGAACATAACTACAATTTAAACCATGATTTGGTGGGGAAGAGAGAAGAGAGAGCATAGAAGTTGTGCTAATATTTTGAAAGTTTTCCATGAGGCAAGCATTCTGTATTCTGCTGCTAAGCATAGTTTTGTGTTAAAGAGGACTTCTGAAGGAAATGGGAACATAATATGTTTATGTAGTCTGTATACAGAGTATAAAAATTGGAAGTAATTGGTATGCAGAAGAGTAAGTTGAAAAAGTTGCTTTAGCTCTGCTTTGCTTGTAGGTCACTGTAAGAGCATTCACACAGTTTGTGCTGGGATCAGACTTCAGCAACATCAAACAACTTTTTTTTTTTTTTTTTTTTTTTTTTCCAGATGAAATCAACTGGCCTGAAAAGGATGAAGCACCACCTCCAGATGCCCAGGATCTGATTACTCTGCTACTTAGGCAGAATCCTTTGGAAAGACTGGGAACAGGTTAGGAGGCACTAATTTTAAATTGTTAATGTTTTAGAAATAGCTTCTTTATTCAGCATTGGGAGCTTTTGTTCACCTATTTGTTTTGCTTGGGAAACATCTGTCATGACACACAGTATGACAGCATGTCATGATAATTTATAGATTCAGACCAGTAATATGAACTTAATATGTTGATGTCTGTCCTGGCTTTTTGTGAGACTTACATGTGCTCATTTGCATTTACTTTTCTCCTAATTTGATAAATATAACAAATTTCTCAAATACCCTGTTAGCCAGTGAATGGGGTTCCTTCATGAATGCAGTATTAAATGACTAAATACAGAAATCTAGAAGGGGAATCAAGACACAACTTAGTTTTTCAGAAGTATCTTAGCCTGGCAGATAATTTCCTCCAGGTGTTAGGGTGGGTGATGAGTACTCAAACTGCGTATTCAGAAATGACTGTCTGAGGTTGTGTGGTGAAAAGTCATTCTCATTCATCAAGCACTACTGCCTTGTATGAAAGAGATTTAAAACGGTGAATGTTAAGAAAGTATTAAGACCAGTGAGCCTGCATAGACTAATGAAAGCACTTATGTGCGTTTATGTAGTAGAGTTTTTTTGTTGATTGATGGACCGGGATTTATTTGGGAGTTTCTGTGAGAGGCGGTAATGAAGGATATTGCATATGATTTTTAAGTGTTAGTGTATGGGAACCCTAGTCACTGTCTGCTATCCCTTTAGGCAAACCACTGGGTAAACACAGCTAAAAAAAGCCTCCTACATAAAAGAGCCCAAATATAAAGGTACAGTCTTATTTACAGTGAACCTCATATGCCATGGACAGAAACACATTTGGGATGCTGAGGAAACCAAGTGGCAGGTTGAGTCAGCATGAGAGTGTTTGGAAAACTCCTCACAGAACTGAGTCTAATTGTGCTACATATTTTTAGGTCTAATTAAAAGAAGCTTTAGGAATCAGTTCATAATTGACCTTATTACAGCTGCTCGGGAGAAATGTGCTTATAACACAGACCCTGAGCACTACTGACATGGTCCCAAATGGCATGTCTTCCCTCAGCTTCCTTCAAGGCACCATAATGTGACTGATATTAATGAACTGTATGTCCCTCACAGCCTGAATGTCTGGGATCTGTGTGAGTAACCCTTAGACTTCGGTGTAACTGGTGGTCTGGACTAAGTGGCATCCAGCAGAGTTCATTGCTGTCCCTTGCTCCATGTTGAACAAGTTACGAGTGAGGAAGATGTCATGCCCCAGTAGCTTCTCACTTGCTGCCTGCTTCATCTGCTGCAGAGGGCACCACTGCTGAAGGCAAAATGAAAATCTGCAACTAGTTTTATTCCCTTGTTTTAAGTACACTCTTTCCAGGCATTAGTGTTTCATTGCCAGGATGCTCTTTCCTGGTGAAACACAGTGTTAATTCAAGACTGTTGCCCTGTCAGAGGCTGGATCAGAAGTGGATTGCAAATTCTGTGTCTGTTGCTCTACAGTTGGTGGAGAAGGTGAATTGGGTGGGATGAGGCTGGCTTAACTACTGAATGGTCAGTGCCATAACATGAAGCACCTGTGGTGCTCATTTAAGAACTGACATCTCTAAAGCCTCTGGTCTCTTTAAGAGTTGGCAGTCTGAAGAAGGAAATAAGACAACTGATTCTTTGAAGCAGGGGGTTCAGAAACCACAACAAAGTTGTAGGATCTTTATTAGAGTCAGCAAACAGAAATGGAGGCTGCAGTGTGACAGGTCCCACATAGGCACTGAAAAATACCACGGTTTATCCCAGGCTTCACCATGCATTTCAAATGAGACAGTCCTATCTGTTTAATATATATTAGCAAACTGCATAACACTTCATGAAAATCATAATTGCTTATTTGCTCAGGAGACCCGAGTGGCAAAGGCAAGTTGAAAGAAGAGAGATAGGTACTATACTTACTTTGAAGAAGGAAAAAAGCAGTAAAAAGCATTTCTTGGGTTTGAAGTGTCTGATACCAATCAAGAATTATACAATTCTGATGTGATATCCCATTACTGTGCTCAGAGAAATATTCACTGCTTAGCTGGTGACTTATGATGAGATGTGATTTTGGTCTCCTTTGGGAAGATTTGGCTTCTTTGAATTTTTCCCTGGTGCAGTATGAAAAACAAAGAACCCAGTCTAGAAATCTTAACACCAACTTAGAAACCAGTCCCGGAGATACCATTTTTTTCTCTCTGTAGCCTTGATACAAAGAAGTATATATGCTGTATCCGTGTGCTGAGTTGGCCTTGGCTGACCACTAGGTACCCATCAAATGCTCTGCACCTCCCTCCTCAGCTGGATGGGAGGCAAAAATATGCCAAAGGCTCTTGGGTTGAGATAAGGACAGGGAGCTGCCATCGTGGCAAAGCATACTAAACTCAAGGAAGTTAATTTAATTTATTACTAATTAACACTACTGCTTTACTTCCTCCTTCCAAGCAGCATGGGAGGGCGGGAAATGCAGTTTGTCGTCAGTGCATCACATGCTGCCCCTGCTGCTCCTTCCTGCCCACGCTCTTGCCCTGGTCCTGTGAGGGTCCCTTCCATGGGGTGCAGTCTTCAGGAACAGAGTGCTCCAGCGTGGGTCCCCTGTGGAGTCACAAGTTCTGCCAGCAAACCTTCTCCATCTTGGGCTCCTCTCTGCACAGGGCCACAGGTCCTGTCAGGGGCCTGCTCCAGCACAGGCTTTTGCATGGGATCACAGTCTCCTTCAGGCCTCCACCTGCTCCACTGTGGGGTCCTCCGTGGGCTGCAGGTGGATCCCTGCTCCACCGTGGTTCTCCATGGGCTGCAGGGGCACAGCTGCCTCACCATGGTCTGCACCATGGGCTGCAGGGGAACCTCAGCTCTGGTGCCTGGAGCTCCTTCTGCACTGACTTTGATGTCTGCAGAGTTGTTCTCACCTGTTCTGACTCCTCTCTTCTGGCTGCTGTTGAGCAGCAGTCTTTCCCCTTCTTAAATACATTATTCCAGATAATGCTGATGGGTTGACAGTGAGTCCATCTTGGAGCCAGCTGGCATTAGCTCTGCTGAATATAGAGGAACTTTCTGGCGGCTTCTCACAGAAGCCACCCCTGTAGCCTCCCCAGTGCCAAAACCATGCCACATAAACCCAATACAACCAAGCTGGCAGCAGGTCTTGTTGCTGCCAGTTACTTGTTCAGGTTTTAGAGTTAGATGTATGTTTATTAATGACATCATCGTCCACCTTTCCAGGACAAAATTTCCAGTATTTAATTTTGTTTTTATAGTTGTTTTTTAACTTGAAACTAGTGTAATCATTTAACGCACATTAAACAAGCAGGTAGTAATAAATAAGATAAATGATAGGGTATTTCCTATAGAATTTTGTATTACTGCCATAAAACACTGAAAGGATCTCTTAAGTCAGCAATCAGATTTCTATTGAGGAACTATTAAGAATCATTCTGCATTACTTGATAACTTGTACTTACCTAATGCACATGTTTGTATTTCATAACTACATATGATGATTCTGACTAATGTGTAGCTAACAAATTATAATTAGTAGATCCAGAAAAATAGAAATCTTACAAGGGGGAGATGATAAAGCAATAAACTGTTAAAAGAAATGGCCACAACAAAACAGCGGCAGGGAGTATCTCTGACAGGTTTAGGATATTCTAATGGGAATGGGTAGTAGGTGTTCATGTGTACAGCGATGACTATGCCTTTCCATGATTATTTACATTATTGGCTCGGGGTTTACTTCATTTAATGTCAGAGGATTTGATACAGTTTGCTCAGTGTTTTTCTCTGGCTCCTCCAGGTGGTGCCTATGAAGTAAAGCAGCATCAGTTCTTCAGGAGCCTTGATTGGAATAGTCTGCTGAGGCAGAAAGCAGAATTTATTCCACAGTTGGAGTCTGAAGATGACACAAGTTATTTTGACAGTAGGTGTTTTACGGTATTAAATAAAAGTGACGAACACCTTGTTTAAATAATCACTGTCTGTGACTCTTGCTTTCTGCTTTTAAAATCTCCTTTATCAGAATTGCTGGCAGCTTGCAGTTTGGTGAATTGACGTTTCAGCAGAAATAATCTTAAGAATAAAACTAGATTTTTATATAATGTTAAAGCTTGGTATCCATTCTTCCTGATAAGTTCAGATCTTTATTTCCCTTGTCTGTAGCTCGTTCTGAGAAATACCACCATATGGAAACTGAGGAAGAAGATGATACCAATGATGAAGATTTTAATTTAGAGATAAGACAGTTTTCCTCATGTTCACACAGATTTTCAAAAGTAAGTAAAAAGTTCTGTAATCTTAGTATGTATTGTTCTACTTCTGCAAATTTTGGAAGTGTTAAATATAGAACAGATATATAGGGCCTCGTTTTCTCAAGAAACTATGAAGTTAACTGAAATTGAGCAAGAATACAATGAATACCATTAAATCAAAATATGGGAAGATTGTGTAGAAAAGTTACTTCTTGAATCTCTAAGATACTAATGGAAAATTATATAAATATTATGTTGTAGAAGACCCATGATAGCATAACAGAAAGTGTCAGGGAAGTGTTCTGTTAAATGCTAATACATCTTCTTTAAATTGGTTTCCTTATATATGGTTTTCATGTGGCTCCAGTTGTCCTGGGTATCTTGCAGGTGATAGCATAACAAAGATTCTGGTACTACCATGTGCTAGCTATTAATTTAATGACATTAGACTAAAGGAAAAAGCAAGGTAATAGTTAGCATGTGTTCCAGTCATGGAGAAATGCAGATCTGAGGGAGTGATCTGCATGCTCTGAATTGAAGGTAAAACTGCCCAAAAGGTAGTATACTGTGGTAGAGGTGAGAGCTAATTATTGCTGATCAGAGAGCTGTAGTAGGAGCAGAGTGGACGTCCTCAGGAAATACAGTGGAGGATGAATTGGCAGGAAATAATGGAGGAGAACACCCAGAGCTATTGGTTTAGTTTTTACTGTCTTGGTTCACACTGTGAAATGAGGAGAAAACTGATACATTCATAATGAGAACAGGCTGTATTTGTGTACCCCTACATGAGGAACCAAGAAATCATTTTAAGAACACAAACTACTGGAAATTTGAAAAGGTTCAAGAGGTTTGAAGTTTGCAATCTGAAATACTGTATAAGCATTTAGAATTGTAGAACTGTAGATCCTGCATATCATATTTTTATATCAAATATGTCAGTGATGACTCAATTTTTTTGGGGGGGGTCTTTTCTATAATAGGTTTTTAGTAGTATAGATCGAGTCACTCAAATTCAAGGTGAAGAAAAGGAAGATGCAGGAGACAAAACAAAAACTGTAACATTGCCTTCTGTGGAATCTTTAAGCTGGAGTTCAGAGTATTCTGAAATGTAAGTAGAAGGATGTACTGCAAGTTGTCTACATCCTGCTTGCCAGATAGCAGGCCTCCTCATTTCAGTAACTGCATGAGGTTTGCTTATTTTTCATGCAGACAACAAATACCTACGTCCATCTCGTCTGAGACTGAGAGTAGCCGGCAGCAACGCAGTTCTGGTTTGCTTCCAAAATTGTCCGTGTCAGCCGAAGGAGAGCACGATGATTCCACCAGCTCAGGGGGGCCCCAGGAGGAACAGGAAAAGTCTGCATTTGTGAGCGATGAAATAGTGCAAGATGAACCTGAAGTAACCACTCCAGCAAGTACAATCAGCAGCTCCACACTATCAGGTAATTTGCAGGGGGTGTCTTGACTGATGATACTACAAACAGTTGCAGACCACCTTCTTTTGGCAGTAGCATTCATAGATTTAGAAGACATGTATTTCAGAACTGGTTTTAAAAACAGCTATCGCAACAGGGATCTGGTTTGGGATCAGGCTTAAGCTAATAAAATTCCATGAAAATACGGGAAAATTTCAACGTCTTTGGAAACACCATGATTTGGTGTTGCCCCACTGACTCTAGAGGGTTGCTAGGCAAGTGAATAAAAGTTTTAGGGACCGAGTGCTGAAGAGCTCGCCAGAGTAACGACCCATGCACCGATACGATTTGAGCATCGTTCTCCGCTTTATTGTTTAACTACACAAGCTCATATCTACTTTTGCGAAGATTCACGCCCAGTCCCTCTAGGCGGCCTCTAATCCGCGGGGGAGCTGACCAGTGTACTGCTTTGCCAAGGACTTTCAGGGCTGCCTGCAGCCAGGTGCTTTCGAGGCTTGCCTGCAGCCAGGGGCCAGTTCAGGGGTTTTTCCTCAGCAACCCTGGGTTGTCCAATCTTTCCAGGGGTATCATATGCCCCTGTTCCACAAGGAATCCCTCTACAAACAGTTGACCAGGATTTTGCAGCATTCTCCTGTGGTAGATCCCTTAAGCACCTGTGCATCTTTCCTCACTGAGGCTTGTGATGTTTGATCATCATGGATTCTGTTGCTTTCTAACACTCTGTACTATGCATTGTATGTTTTTATATAAGACATCTCTATGATGTACACCTTTCAGAGTTGAGAGGATTTTCTTTGACTTGTGGAAGTCACTTTGGTCATCACAAATCTAGGAGGAAGTGTTGCAAACCATTCGCTATTTAATTATATTTGCTTTATGCATCATCTACCTGCTGAAGTACTTGTTGCATTTCAGTAGGCTCCAGGGCCTTAGTGTCTTAATCTACACATCTACCAGTCTTCAGCTTATTTCTCTTTTGTGCCTCACTGAGTTTTTTCAATATTTACCCTTCTATTCCCAAACCCTTGATTTCCCATGTAGTCCACATTTTCCTCCCCCTCCGTCCTTTCTGTTTCTGGAGAGAAAAAATTTTCTCAGGGTCATCCATCTCCTTACCTTGTCTAAAACCTTGACACTGATTGTGCTGTATCCTAAGTCTTGCTTAATATCCCCCAGGCCCCATGTAGTGGTGCTGGCATTAACACAGCAGTTGCAGTGATAACTCAGACCATGTGATCCTCTTCTTACACTTAACCAGTTACACTTAAGAGTAATTTATTTTTTTCTCTGGTCCATTAGCAAAAGGATATTCAGTTTTCCCTCATTGTCTTTATCCCTTCTTTGTACAGTTGGTAGTTTCTCAGAACACTTGGATCAAGTAAATGGAAGAAGTGAGAGTGTGGACAGTACAGATAACTCCTCAAAGCCAGCTGGTGAAGTTGCATCTCACATGGCTCGACAGCGATTGGAAAGCACAGAGAAAAAGAAGATCTCTGGAAAAGTCACAAAGTCCCTTTCTGCAAGTGCTTTGTCCCTCATGATCCCAGGAGGTAAATACTTTCAGTTGAAATGTTAATGATTTATGCAATGTTATGAAGGGCTTATGACGCAAAGGCAAGATTTAGTATAGTCCAGAATAGATTCTGTGTCACTCTCTTTTGTTTCTCTTGCATGACTAGATGGTGCAATCTTGTCAGCAAGTTACAGTGCTCACACTACAGCTGAGGGCCCTTCTATGACAGGCAAAAATGTAACATAGTGGTGACTACTTTGTTTGACCTTGTGCATGCACAGCAGGATGTGACTTCAATCCTTGGTCCATCTGACAGTAGGGTTGCAGATTAAACTAGCTCACAAAAACAGATGTTTGTTAAAGCAGCACATGGCTAGTTCCCTCTCATCCCCCATAAGAAAAGCTGATAAACAGGACAGCAGTGTCACAAAATAGAAATAGCATGTAGGCTCCTACTTGTACTACACTGACTTGTATCAAGCGCTCAAAATTTGGAGCTAGAAATAATGCTGTAAGTAAATGGATGTGTAACAGTAATACTGAGTGTTTTCACATGAAGGATTGGTACTTTGCTTTCTTGGCGTTCAGAACTGAAGTCCAGACTGCTGCAATTGTATTCACATTTGCACAAGCATGAGCACATAGTGCATTCAGAACAATAAAATAAAATGAAGTTGGAATTGGTATTGTTGCAAGAAACTCTTGTTGTCTTACGTGATGTAGCAGAATGTAGCAATGCAGCCTTGGTACAAACATTGAGTTACTGCCCTAGGTACCAAGTAGATATTGTAATTTAATTGCAGTAGTCTTTATCTGTTTCTGTGTATAAATGAAACCAAGAAAACAGCTAGCAATTTATTAAGCACTGCTGGATGTCTTGGGGAATGATTTTTGGGTGTACTCATAATAACATCTGCTACCCTACTCCCCTACTCTAATTTTCATCAGTGTTTGTTACGTAAAGGCTGAGAATTATTCTTGAAAAGTTAGCAATGAGTGTGTTTCCTGTGCACAAGGAAAAGCAGTTTATATCTAACAAATTAAACCTTGCATTAAACAATACAGTTTACACTCCAGGGAAAAGAATTAAGTTCTAATATCTGGTTGTTGAACTTCTTATTCACTAGTATGCACACCAGGGGAGGAGGAGGAGGAGAAGTTGTTTATACAAAGACAATGATATGTTTTAGCACCAAGATATCATCAAGCTAAACAAAATTTGTGTGTGCTCAGAATGTACTCTAATAGGCAGATTTTTTTTTCCAGATGTGTTTGGTGTCTCTCCTTTGGGAAGTCCTATGTCTCCTCATTCCCTATCATCTGACCTGTCATCATCCCGAGATTCATCTCCCAGTCGTGATTCATCAATTGCTGCTGCAAGTCCTCATCAGCCGATTGTAATTCACAGTTCAGGAAAAAAGTACGGCTTCACCATCCGAGCAATCAGGGTTTACGTGGGTGACAGCGATATCTACACTGTGCACCACATTGTTTGGGTAAGATAATACATGTTTTCTTGCTGATACATGGCCACAGAATACTGTAATGATGGATTTGCTTTTTTGTACCCGTGGTATCTCTCTGTTGACAGTTACTGTGTAAATTACAATGATATGCTAAGCAGTTTCAAGAGCAGTGTTGCCTGTAGGGACGACAACAAGCCATCTTTGGTAGAAGCATTACCTACATGTGATGTTGAACTTCTGCAACTTCACTTTGACTTTTGGCAAGTTTGTCGGTTTTGAAAAATAGTGTCTCGAGTTCAGAGTACTGTGGCTTAGAAAACCAAAGGGTTGGTGCAGACCTTCTTTGATTGGGGCCAGGATCTGCAAATCTAGGAGACTGTAAACAGAAGTTGTTGAAAAATAGGTGGAGTTTATTAAACTGCATCAATTAAGGGATTCATGAAAGTCAGCAGTATTTTACTAGACACAAGTAAGCTGATCTCAAGCACTGACTTTCTGTTGTGTAGAAATGTGCAGATCGTTTGGAATACCTTTGAAGTTTGTGTGGCACAGGAAGAAGATTGACTGTCTTGAATAAATCATATGTTTTTCATCCTCTCTGCGCTACACAGTGGGAGAGAGGCTAAAGGAAAAGACAGCAGCTTTTGCATTTCTTTGGTTGTCAGCCTCCTTAATTGTAAAATAATTATATACTTACATACATATATATGCATTTATTTCATCATTTATGTTGATAAAACTTACGATTTTATATATTTTATAAATTACACATACATAAATAGTGTGTGTATATAAATTATTTCAACTACCCTAAAAAATTATTACAAATTTATCAAAAGACTTTAAGTTTTGGACACTGCTTTAAATATGTATTGTAGATTCTGAAGTAGTAGTGCTAATGTAGTGTGTTACTCATTTTATATTCGTATTGTTTACTGTTTAGACCTATTAATCCATCAAGAACATTGAATCTGGAAAATTGGGTACATTTGGTGGGTAATGGAATAAACTTAAAAAAAAAAGATTTCTTGCCACTGGTGTAACAGCACACCAGTGAAAGGAAGGGAAAAAATGGTACCTTGCAGTAAAACCTTGGGGGTTTTTTCAAAGTATTGTAGGTTTGTTGTTTAGCTCTGTTAGCAATGTAGGCTTCAGTAGTGTCTGCATGACTTAAAAACCTCATTAAAAATACAATAAATTATTTAAATCACCTTCAAAATACTTTTCAGTTCAGTTTGTTTTGGTCCTTTGTCACTTTTGTGCTGCACCAACCCCTCTAATGGGAAGCCTGGTGAATTTGAGCCAAACGGAAGCAATCCTTAAGCATATGGTAGAGTTAATTTTTATTGTGATTAGAGTACTGCATGTGACCATTACCTTAATTACATTAGTGTTTCTCATTGTCAGATGCTAAAAATCTTCACTCAGTTCTGAAATTTTGCAGTGGGTCGTGAACCACTCCTTCTTATCATGCATGAAAACTCCCTGTTTTACTGAGCTATCTTACTACCAGTAGCAACCAGCGGTGTTTCAGTGAGCTTTGAAACCATTCCAGGCCCCACCTAAATATAAGGTTTGAGTAAGTAGAGGATGGTGAAAGAGCTGGACATATTTTGCTTCTTTCCTTCCTTTATGTAACTTAGTATCTGTAAGTTTCTTCATTGCCAACTGATTTGGAGTTTATTTTGTGTATATTCTCTTCCTCTGTCTTTTTCAGAATGTGGAAGAAGGAGGTGCAGCTTACCAAGCAGGTTTAAAAGCTGGAGACCTGATTACTCATATCAATGGAGAGCCAGTGCATGGTCTTGTTCATACAGAAGTAATTGAATTGTTGTTAAAGGTAACTCTTGGACAGTTGGGATACAAAAGTGATTGCTGTTTTCACCAATGATGGTGAGGTTATGTTTGTTTCTTGAGATTAGTTACTAGATTTTATTGTTGTTAGAAGTACAAACTCTAAGCTGCTATTGCCACAGGTACGGAGAAAGGCCAGTGACTTTCATCTATCCTGCTATGATTTTAGTTTCTCTGCCATAAACTGGCACTGATACAGAGATAGCTGAAGTAGATTCGAGGCAGTGACACAAAGAGATGTCTCTGTGTCTCAAGAAAATTGACATTTTCCAGCACCTTCTCTAATGCCTACATCTTCATCAGATAATTCTGGCTTTTGACGATGATGATACTTCTCATTTTTCTTCATTAAAAGTGAAATCAGTGAGGAAAAGTAAAAAAGAATGTGAAGTATTTCTTTGCCTACTGTACAGGAGCTTGCCTTTCATATTAGAGCCCAAAAGGTTTTTGTCTCATGTATAGCCAGGCATGTCTGACAGAACTTCTTTGATTAATGAAATTCTCATCCTGCAGCTGGACTTTTATGAATAATCTGTCACATATTTTGCTTGTGGAGTTTTCTGAAGTCTGTCCTATTAGAAAATTAATGTTTTTCCTTGAAAACAAACAAAAAACCCCCAACTTTTGTTTTCTCTGTCGCTCATCATATGTCATTTTTCATGTAATCTTTTTAATGTAGCTAATGTAGGTCAGAATTACTTTAGACAGCAGTATATTTACTTCCTGTATTATTAACAATTGATGGTGTTACGTGCAGAGCTCTGCTTGTCAGAGTGAGTAGTCAGTTATAAAAGAAGTCAAAAAAGAGCACTGGCAAGCAGTGAGGTAATTGGGAAATATAAAAAGCATTTCTTTCTTAAGCATATAAAAGCTTAAGAAAGACACAAAATATACTTTTTCTTAAGTCTTTATTTTCTTTCTCTGAAATCAGGAGGAACTTCCAAGTTCTCCAAGTTTTCAAGAAACACGTAAGAGAAAATTCTGTGACTTAAGGCAGTCAGCTGTGCACTCCTTTTCTAGGTCAGAAAAAGACAAACATGACAACCCTGCTCACTACTTACAAGAGTAAACTCAAAACAAGATATTATTGTTTATCCAATAGCTTAATTTGTTGGGCCGTATCATAAATTAATTTGGGCTATTGCAGCTTCTTTGAAAGGAAGTTCACTGTAGTGGTATACAGTGCTGAGCAGGAGGTATAGATTTTTAAAACATAAAATCAGCAGGAAATACCTGTTTATTTTATTGAGTCATCTTTGTGCAATCAGTGCTAAAGAACTTACGTTAATTATACTTGTTAACCCTTTTGAACAAGTTAAAAAGATGTTTTGGGATTGACAACAAAGATTCCATTTTTCTCCTCTGTTTCATCATTGTAACAGTTGATGTCCTGAGATGTGGATGGACCACTGTGCAGTTACAGCTGTTCTTTATGGGAAAATCAGGTGTTTCTGTAGATGCTTTTATCCTGAAATTTGCTGTTAATTCTTGGTGTCCTCCTGCCTAGCTACAATTACTGGAATTACTCCTTGTCCTGGAGCTTGAATGGAGGAAGTTAGGAAATAAGACAGAGTTTGAGAACTTCCCAATCCTTATTTACTTACCATGCCTGGGAATGTCTGCATAGGGTTCCCTGCAGAAACACCTCTTATTTTGGAGTTCTTTCTCATTGTGTTTGCTTTAATGGTGTAGATTCAGTTTAAGGCAAAGTCGTCTTGTGTTACTTGCATGACGCGCACTTAATGCATCTTCCTTCATTTTGGCAGAGTGGCAACAAAGTCTCAGTAATGACAACTCCTTTTGAAAACACTTCCATCAAGACAGGACCTGCCAGGCGAAACAGCTACAGGAGCCGAATGGTTAGGCGCAGTAAGAAGACCAAGAAGAAAGAGAGTTTAGAGAGGTAAATAATCCTTTGCTTTCATAGTCAAGGCATTTCCTTGTTTGTGTGTGTGTGTGTGTGTATACATAGCAATAAATTTAAAATAGGAAGTTAATACAGTTTTCTCCCATCTTCTGTATTTCTGCCTTCTTTTCTGGGATTCTGTGGCCTTCCAGATCTTGTTTTGCCTAAACTAAATCTGCT
This sequence comes from Corvus kubaryi, assembly GCF_017639235.1. Taxonomy (NCBI): domain Eukaryota; kingdom Metazoa; phylum Chordata; class Aves; order Passeriformes; family Corvidae; genus Corvus; species Corvus kubaryi. The sequence continues at coordinate 1,631,753 of NW_024581096.1, read as the reverse complement.
AAAATAACCTCTAAAAATAGTGAATAACTGAGGTTGCACCTTAATTTGGCTTAACTATATCTTTTTGCACTTGTTAATTAAACTTCTGACTGCTTATGCTTATGAGCACTTCTAATTTGATAAGTTCATGTAAATATGATATGATAAGTTATGATAAATATGATATGATTTGATAAGTTCATTTGTAAATATGTTGCTAGTACTTTATAGATACTTCTTCAGTTTTGATGGGTTGCTAAATTAAGAAAATAAAGATTTATACTCATAAGGAGGTAATTGTTCTTCTGACATACAGTGAGTAATTTTAGTGTGAATAAAATTAGCTACAGTGTCTATCACACCTGCTAACAAATCAGAATGTTTTCTAAACTTCGTAATGTGCAGTGTAGTTTGCTTTCATGAAAAGATTGATTTACTATTCTCATAATATCAACTTGCAAGAGTTTTGCCTGTGGTAGTAGTATCTTCTGTGCATTTTAACTTATGATTAATGCTGTGCTTTTCTCACACAAGGAGAAGATCTCTCTTTAAAAAGCTGGCAAAGCAACCCTCTCCTCTTCTTCATACAAGCAGAAGTTTTTCGTGCCTGAACCGATCACTTTCTTCAGGGGAGAGCTTGCCTGGGTCTCCAACTCACAGCTTATCTCCTAGATCTCCTACCCCAAGCTACCGTTCCACTCCTGATTTTCCATCAGGTGAGTGTGAAGCAGTGAAGGGCAGAGGAAAAGGACTTGAAGGGTACTCTACTTTTTGTGAGCCCGCACAGATCTGATAACACTCTGCTAAGAACAGTCAGCTCTGACAAGCGTAATCACAGAACAGCTGTTTTCTGTCTGGAATAGGGAAACAGATTCCTGATGCAAAACAAAAAGTGTTTTTATGATACAGAAGCACCTAAAAAGCAGTTGTCTGTAAAGTTTGTCCGAGTGTTTAAATCTCAGTCCAGTGGCTGTAAGTTGAGTAATAAACAGTCCCAATTTGCAGCAAAAGAGAGAATTTTGCCTAGAAGAGGCCACATGATAAAAGAGTGAAACTGAGGTAAAAGTTGCTGCATAATGGAACTATCATGGCACTTATGAATGCAGATTTACTGCTGAAAAGATTAGCCGAGTGCTGAAATACGCATCTTTCTGACTTCTAAAACCCTGGTCCTTTTTCCTCTTTTACTTCTGTCACAATTGTAGCAGGTACTAGACTTGACTGCTGTTGTACAATCCTGTGGCAAAGGTAAATTATCTGGAAAGCCTTGATCATTGCTTTGAAGTGTCAGAAAGCATTAGTTATTCTATTTAAGTAGGAGCAAGAGATAACTTAAAGGGGATGACGGAAGAGAGAGAATGGGAGAAACAGCAAATGTAATTGGAATGGTGCAGGTTTTGCAGCCTGTAACCTTTTGCACTTAAAACATTCCAGATTTTGAAACATTGTGGTGGGAGACCGCATAGGGCTTTCGTTCTGTTTCTCACTGAACATTTAGACAAATTGAAAAAGTCTTGCTAATCTCATGTTTGTTTGCTTGGGGTTTTTGTTCTTTTCGTAGGTACTAACTCTTCCCAAAGTAGCTCCCCTAGTTCAAGTGCTCCCAATTCTCCAGCTGGTTCAGGACACATAAGACCCAGCACTCTTCATGGCTTGGGTCCAAAGCTTGGTGGGCAAAGATACAGATCAGGAAGACGCAAATCCGCTGGCAGCATTCCCCTCTCTCCTCTAGCACGGACACCTTCTCCGACACCCCAGCCAACATCTCCTCAGCGGTCTCCATCACCATTGCTGGGACATTCAATTGGAAATACAAAAATAGCTCAGTCTTTTCCTAGCAAAATGCACTCACCTCCAACTATTGTAAGGCATATTGTCAGGCCAAAGAGTGCCGAGCCACCAAGATCTCCACTGTTAAAGAGAGTCCAGTCTGAAGAGAAACTTGCACCCTCTTATGGCAGTGATAAAAAACACCTATGTTCACGAAAACACAGTCTGGAAGTGACCCAGGAAGAAGTGAATAGAGAACTGTCTCAAAGAGAAGTAACTCTTCAGAGCTTGGAGGAGAATGTATGTGATGTGCCGTCGCTCACACGAGTCAGGCCTGCAGAGCAGGGCTGCTTGAAAAGACCCATCTCCCGAAAATTAGGTAGACAAGAATCCATTGATGAGCTAGACAGAGAGAAGCTGAAGGTCAAGGTAGTTATGAAAAAGCGAGATTTTGCTGAAAAAGCAAATCCTGCTATACATGAACCTAGCAGTGAAACAGAAAATCCCAATACCTTAAGATTGGAAGAAAGAGACAAAAAAGCATTCCAGAAGGTTTTAGAAAGATCAAACCAGTTTGAAACGAAAATTGTTACTGTGGAGACCCAGTCAGCTGGTGGCATACTCAAAGACACCCTTCAAAAAAATGCAAACTTGAGATCAAATGATGGTGTTGCTTTAGATGTACAGATGTTGTGTCATGGCCCTCCCCCTAATGAACTCAGTCATATTTCTTATGATTTCAAAAGAGTTTCCCCTTCATGTACCCTGCAAGATGTGCTACCTCAGTCCTCTGACAGGATGCTAAATGGAAAGGGAGAAAACACAGATAAAATTGTACCAACAAAAGAATTTGTCAAATTTGAAAGATTAGATGGTAAACTTGCAAATATTGATTATCTCAGAAAGAAAATGTCTATTGACGAAAAAGATGACAGTGTCTGTCCAGTCCTAAAACCTAAGATGATGTCTAATGTTCACGAATGCCTTCAACTTAGTGCAGGCAGACCCGTAAACATACAGCAGGACTCCACTGCAGCTGCAGATAGTAGAGCATTTCTTGGCAATACACATGCTGCTCAGATTAACTCAGTTTCTTTTGTTCCTCTCAAGACCCTGAGTGGCCGAACAGACATGAGTGTGGAAAAATCAGCCCTTATTTCCACTGAGTCTCCTGTCAGAAAAAGTCCATCAGAATATAAACTTGATGGGAGGTCTGTTTCCTGTCTGAAGCCTATAGAAGGCACACTAGACATTGCGTTACTTTCTGGGCCACAGGCTTCGAAGACTGAACTGCCTTTGTGTGTGCTGCCAGAAGCACAGAGCACCAGCAGTGATGGGGGATCTCCTAAACCCCCAGTGCCACAAGGGAGTGGTGGGAAGGTAGAAATGGTCTCTCAGAAAGAGCAGTTATTAAGCTACCCAAAATCTGGCAAAGTCAACATAGCAGACCCTCATGTTCTACAAGTAGGCAAGAGTTCTCCAAATCCGCCACTCATCTCTGTGGCTGCAGAAGCAGTGACAGAGAAAAAGGTTTCTAGTCCAGCTACTAAAGGCAGTATTTCTGTTATTGAAGCTGTTCAGAAGAAAGATACTTCCCCTTCAAAACAAAAGGACAATTCAGTGGAGGCAAAGTCTTGTGTTACTCAAAGTCAGAGTGTTAAAACTACTCAAACATATTCCAAGGCTTCCGCTGGCCAAAGCACTCCTGAAAAAGTTGTAGGAAAAGAGAAACAAATACAAAAAGAGTTGCCTGTCAAACAGCCAGTAGCCCAGAAAGGTTGTGAGCCTATCCCTGCAAAGGTGGAAGTGATCCGGGAGTCATCTCTGAAGGTGTCTGTCTCAGACGTCCTGGTAACAGCCTGCTCCAAGAGCAGTGGAAAAAATTGTGCTGATTTTGCCATTCCACCTCAGATGCAAGGAAAAATGCTGTCAGCTGGCCCCAAGGCACAATCTAAGGATGGTAGGGAATCACTGAAACAGCTAGGCAAAGATGACAGCAGTGTTTCTAAAAGTTTTGTGGAAAGGGACATAACCAAGCAGAAAGCTGAGTCTAAGAAAGTTGTCACAGAGGCAAAGAGTGAAGCTTTTCCATCCAAATGGCCCGTGCAACCCTCAAGAGATTGTGATCATAAAACTGAGAAGTCTGCACCGGTTTCCTCTGTGCAGAAGGACAGTGCTAAAGATACGGGAAAGAAAGATCAGAAATCACTAACTGATACAAAACTTCAAACTACTGAGAGAGAGCAGGCCAGCCAAGTTCCTCGGCAGCAGCTTAGTGCTTCAGACTCCCCTGCTGTGAAAGACACAGTAAGCAGACACAGCACTGCAGAAGTTCATGTGGGGGTTCAAGAACATGTGAAGCCTGCTGCCAGCTGTGTGGAAAGCATCAGTAATAGACCCAGGCCAGCCTCTGATACAAGTTCTTCCAAGGCTAAGTCCGTGGATAAACAGACATTGTCACAAAAACCATGTACTCCAACCATAAAAGAAAAAGAAACTGTTACTCATTTGTCTACCAGCTCCCAAAAGGACGGAAAGCATGCCAGTAAAAGTGTCCTAGATTACTTTTCTCCTGTTCCAGGCTCTTCAAGAAGAACAAACAATGAACATGTGCAGGCTGAAAGGCCTGTGAATTTGGATCATGGCTCAGTCACCACCCTCCAAATGAGCAGCACAGCCCCTGACACTAAACCCAAATCCTCTGCTGTGGGCCCACTACCAGCAGGCCCACAGAGTTCTAAGCAAATGCAGAGGCAAGATGCAGTGGGCTTGGGGGAATCTACTGATCAAAAGCAACTTCGCTTCAGTGAAAAACAAACCACTGCTCCAAAGTTTTCCACTGTGAAAGACTGTCTCTTGCTTAACAAAGAGGCAGACAGAAGTCCTAGTAATGAGATGATCTCTGCAGACAAAAGACCTGAAGGAAAAATATGCACTGACGCACTTTATGTTCAGCTTGACAGTGGGAAAGTGGAGCCTACCCTTTGTCTCACAAACTGTGATGTCAGAGGGAAGGGAGCAGAAAAACCAATCGCAAGTAGCAAAACCTGTCAAGATATAAAAGGGAAAGGACAAGTTAATCAGAAACAGCCAGAGGATGCAAACAAGCAGACTGCAATAAAACATCTGCCAACTGCCAGTGGGCAAAGTTCTTGTCGTGTGGCTGCAACACCAGGAAAGCCACTGACTTGTTCATCCACTTTCTCTGAATGTAGACAGGAGGTATCTGTTTTATCTTCAGCCAAAAGTGATGCATCTTCAGCAAAGGTTAAAACAGGCTCATCAGAGCTTCCTGCAACTTGCAAGGAACTAAATAAGAGAAGCACCTCTTCCACAGGGACCAGTAAGGCAGAAATGACTAAGAGTGTTTCACTGATGGCCTTGCACAGTGCCACTATTGTAGCAGAAGCCCACCACCCTGCTTCAAACCTTGGGGGGAAGCCTGGAAATCAAGAAAAGCCTCTTTTCGTTAACACTGTGGATGTAAAGGGAAAAGACGCTGTTCTGACTCAGCAGTCTGCTTCAAGAAAACAGAATGTAGGTAAAGATGTATCTAGGTCAGCAGCCACACCTGACCGCCCTAACGCACTTTCAGATGACAAAGACTCAGCTCGGCAGCGTCGAGGAAAGGAAGTTTCACGGAGCAGTGCTCACAAAAAAATGTGTTAACTCTAAGACCTGGCAAGTGTGAATTCAACACTAGCTGAAACAATTTCAAAATGTTGTACTGCCTTTAAACCAGCACTGTGTCGTGTCTTTGTGCGGCAAAGCTTTCATGTCACTGAAGAAACAATACAAGGGGATATGTAAAGAGAGGACTTTTTTTCAAAATGCCTTTCCAATTGTAACCGGTAAAACTGTTACCATATAGTATTTGTACAAAAATACCTTTACAGCCAAGAGCTGTTGAAAATATTTCTTCTGTAAATACTTAGCAATGTGTTTGGGGTTTGAATGTAGCATATATACTTTGCGTTGTTTACTCTTTCCCTTTTTAAGATAGTTGCTTTGCCACGTATTTGCCATACTCGAATATGAAACCAAATTATTAAAATTCAGACCTGGCATGGACATGCACAAGCACTGGTCTGACTGGAAAAAAAAAAACAGGCCACATTTTTACGTACTAAAAATCCTAGATAGAGGCTAAAAAATACTAGTACAGAATAATATGATGACCTATTGTGAGTTTTTACATGTATTTTTAATAATCTGATTTTGATAGTACTGTACTTGGCTGACTGCTTCACCAGATCTAACACAAGACATAACTGCATCTCCCTACTGCGCGAAGTCTGATTAGAATAGATGTCCTTAAGGCTATGGGAAAACCACTTAATTATCAGGGCATACCAGCAAGAGCCGTGTTCTCTGGTGAAATGATGGTTCTTGTCCTGTCTCTTGGGAGTGTATTCTGTGACTTTAACCTCAGACAAGGCTGAAATTCTGAGGCACATGCCATGTGCTTAGTTTTTGCTGCAATCCTCTGGAGTTCCTTGAGCTTTTTTAAATTCAGGCCCTTACAGCGTGAGGCACAAGTATAAGCACATGACTTGTAGTACTAGTATGTTCATCCCTCTTCTTAATACATTTAGAGAATACATATTACGGCATATCGGTCTATTTAACTAGTGTCATACAGCTGGTAGCTCTTTTCTACTTTATGACAAATAAGGTAAAAAGGAAAAAAACACTTCAGTATCGTATCTTCAAAAAAGTTTAGGCTATCTGACTCATTTTAATACCTAGCTGGGGCCTTATGTTGTAGACTTAACTTGCTGTTTTTAGCAGGTAATCCTGGGTTTCATATTCATTTTGAAATGCATTGAGTAGCTCCATACATTTCATAACATAATCTTTTTATTTGTATGCAAAAAAAAGTTCAATACTGTAATTACAAAAGAAGCATTTTTTAACAAAGGAACTTGTTGGAGCTATTTGGTGCTAGAATGTTACTGTCTTTTTACTTTTGCTAAGCCTTATTTAAATTTTATATACTGTGGAACATGTAGACTTTGATCATTTTTGTGTGGTGTATTTAGCTTGTTTTGAGGGATGAAAGGTAAAATTTGAAACATGTACAGAAGCACTACGAAATACCCTTGCAGGCGCATGGGTTTTAATAATTGGGGATCAATAGAATGGTCGTTTTGCTTATTTCTGTTTTCTGTAACCACAGTAGAGCTAGGCCCCCACCTTTTTCACCAATGCTTATGGTTTGTTTTTCTGTCTCAAAAGCTAGAAAATTTTTCATAAAAGCACAGTGTAATCTTGACTTGGAGACTTGTGTGACAACAGACAGTGTGCAGAATTAATTTCCCTCTGCTGAAAACTTTATTACACTGATTGAGTTGAATTACAGCAAACCTGTAAGGAAAAGCCAGTATCACAAACAACTCCTGATTTTTCATGTGGCACTAGTACATTCATACTGCCTTTGATGCATTCAGAAAGGAGCTAGTAAGCAGTGGATAATAATTTTTGAGAAGTTTTAAAAATAAAATGGTCTCGACATTTACAGTTCATCTGTGCTTTGGCAGTTAATACAAATGAATGCTAATGCACTTCAAAATAACATTTCTGTCTGGGAGATAACTTCCTAGTTTACAGTCTCTGCATTTTTTCGACTATCCTCTGTTTCCTTTAAAACACATCTAGCTTTTGTTTACAGTATACCTTTATGAATATTTTGTATTATCCCTTCTGACAAATAAGTTCTTTGCATTTTGGAAGTGTAACAGTGCATAAGCTTGTGTTTATGTAGTACCTGTTTGTTGGTGTTTACCTTATCAGTGAGCTGTTAGAGATCCTCCTGCCTGTGTTCTTCTTGGTCAGTCTTAATGTGATTGTAGATCTGATGTGTTCTTTTGTAGACTTCTTGCAGTAGATTTCTCAGCTTACAAAAAAAAATTTTAAAAAAAATTGTTAGGGTCTGTGCAATAAAGTGTTTGCAGTCTTATTTTCTCTGAGAAACTCCTTATGGATGTCATAATTGTTATATATTGAACATGATTATTTATACTTATGCAGTTGCATAACATTGAAATAAAAATTAGCATGAAACTGTTGTGTTAGCATTTTTTCTTGGACTGCTTTCAGTGCTGTAATGTAAGGCACATCTCTGCTGTACTCAGAGGATGGCAGTTTTGGGGTTTTTTGGGGCTAGCTCAGTGTACCCGTTAAGGCATGTGCTGGTGGAGGGTTTTGCATGAGGAAATGCTATTTGGTCTGGGGACAGAGAAGGTGTGCATGGCTGAGCATCTCAGGCTATGCCTGGAACCTCTACTCTGTATTGGATAGATGGGTGTGGTGTGGTGGTGGATGACACAGCCTGACTGCTGCTTCTATGGGCAATAGCCTGTAATGTGACATTTAAATACTTTCTACAAAACATGTATCATCATGCATTACTACAGGAGCAGGATATATTGAAGTACACACCTCTTTACTGTTCCCCTGCTTGTAACTGCAGAGCTGCCCGGCAGGTGGGAATTCGTGTTCACCTTTTATTATTGCATTGTTTTCTCTGCATTTTTCCTCTGTACAGAACTAAGTGCAGCAGTGTTATAGCATCACTTTTGCTGCTTTTCTCTCTGTGTGAAAAATACAGGAGAGGGGAAGCTGCAGTTCACCCCCAAATTTTCCAGTTTGCTGCAGCCCACCAGAAGGCAGATAGTCTTGCAAATCTGGTGTGCTGATGAGGGGTGATGTGTTGAGGAGAGAAGAGCAGGATCCAGCAGCTGAGGCAAAGGAAATTACAAGAGTTGAGGGTTGACTGAGTCTCATGCCTCTTCTGCTGTGCTGTCCCTGGCTGTGGACAGCACAGTCATCTCTGCCAGGGGAGGCATAGAAACCTGCATGCCCAGAGTGAGCCTCCAGAGTGTTGTGGGCCAGAGGAAGGGGGTGGTATGTGGAGTTTGTGTTTAGGAGGAAGTTGGGAGAGATGGGTTATCACTGTTATATCTGGCATGGTCTGTCACCTTCATTTTGCTTCTTACCTGAGATGGAAATGCTTCTGTGGTATGAAGGGGGCTGTGAGCTCCCTTCTTCAGCACTGAACTCTCAGTTTGCTAAACCCCCATAGGCTCCTTATTGTAGTCTTACGTAGCATGCAAGACTTTGTAGGGACATCCAGCTTGATTTGGATCAGAGCTCAGCAGGCAGATCAGAAGGAAAAGATCACAGGACAGGAGGATACTGGAGGGTGTATGGATGCATGTCCCACTGCATGCTTTAGGTTAGCAACAGTTTTTCTCTCCACTGACTGTATCTGTAGTACAGTAGCTGACTAGAACTGACTAGATCAATCTCCCAGGTATCTGCCAAGGATGTATTTGAATGAACTGAGTTTAGGAATCATAGAATGGTTTGGGCTGGAAGGGACGTGAAGTTCCAGCCACCATGGGTAGGAAGCAATGCTAGAGGTTATAGTTCAAGGGGCAAAAAGTTGTGAGCATCAGGAGGAGCTGAGATGACTGCAGAGTAAGAAGACAGTAATGGTGTAGTTGTGTTCTAGTAGACATCAAGCCCTAAAAAATGCAGGTGTGAAGGGGAAGAGGATGTCCAAGGGATTTGGTAGGGAAAGATGTCTTCTAGTAGGGGAGAAGAATTACCATTGGTTCTGTCTGATCAGGGAGGTATAGTATAGATTGTTTGGGAGGGACCTCGCCTGCTGTTTATCCAGGTGCAGACAAGACCGGTGAATGAAAGTTCTTAAAAGATGTTTCATTGACATCAGGGTGCGTTTTTTGAAGTCAAGATACATAGAAATTGGCCCGTTTAACCATCTTGTTCAGGGTAAAATCCTCCCCCGAAAATTGACTTGGATCTTGCTGAGAGACGTTGCTTAAGCACAGTTAAGGAAAGAAGAACTTGGCTCTGAGTTTTTGTTTGTCCTGGTGAAATAAAGCTAAGTGCTTACCGATCTGTGAAATAATGAAGATACGCTCAAGTTCCTTCTCTCTGTAAACACTGCTAAATTCTGTGTTGTGGTGTTGAGTTGTACTGGGACTTCAGGAACCCGTAGTCCAGGAGCTAGGGTGGTGTGAGCTAAATCTTGTTAGGCACCATTCACCTCAGGCAATTCCCTTGTTCTCTCTGTGTGCTGGCTTCATAGCCATATTTAAAAAAATGAGAGCTAAAAGGCCTGACTGGAAGCTGAAAGAGTGTATCATATTAGAGCTTGACTAGGTACACAATTCTGTAAGAAAAAACCTGTTGCCTCTTTCCATGTATATCTTTACTAAGTAATCCCAGAAGACTAAATCTTTGCACTTAACAAAGTCGTAATACATAATCTGGACATTTTAGTGTATTATATCCAGAGATTAATTTCCTTCAGAATAGTCAGTCCCTGTATTTAGGGTTTGTGTATCCTGAAACATACAGCGTATGCTGTTCAGCATGGTTTGCAGTGTCTTATGAATGGCATTTTTGCAGGCAAATAGAGCAGAGATGACACTGTAAAGAAAATCAAAGAGTAAAATTAGAACACTTGCAGGTATGGTCACCTAGAACAAGTTGTGTAGGGGGAAAGGGATGGATTGCAAGAAAGCTTTAATACTTGGTGTGCAAAACACATTTCACCTTCTCAAACATCTTTGAGTTTTCACCAAGTGAAGTTTACACCTGAGTCTACACTGTGACACAGGATAGCATTTCATAAACTGGTGGTGGTGAAATCCTGTGGTATTCTCTCCAAATAAAAGGGCATTTCAGAATATCTTTCAGCCTAACATGCAGTTTTTCCTCCAGTCACTACTATAGTGGATCTGTTACTATGATACTTGCAGCAGGTTTTTTTGGTGTCTGTGGAGTGTGTTATGGTCCCTTTTGATGTCAGTATTTTTGTGTAACACCTTCCTGAACCCACAATTTCAAGAGTGAAACGATGGAAGAAGCAAGTCTTTCTTAGGTGGTACACACACTGGCAATCATCCTGGATTGTTAAGATATTGGAGGTTGCTCATTTAACCAATTGAATTTGCAGAGTGAGAGGAAAATGCACCTTGAACTTTGGGCTGAGTTCAGGAATGTCCCTGCCTTGCTCCCAAGGACAAGTCAGGGTGTGCTCAGCTTGGGCAGCGTGGTTTGCTCGGGGACAGTTCTCTCCTATAGCCGAGCCCTTGCAGAAGGGCAGGCAGCCCATGCAGCTTCAGTGTTGAGCAGCTGGAGCACAGTGCCTGCCGATGGCATCGGGAGGAGCCTTCAGCAGCCACAGGAACAGGGAACATGGACCAGCAATACAGAGAGGCAACACTGTAGGGTGCAAGATCTGGGAGTGTTTGTGGGCAGCTGGAGGAGGAACGTCAAACATCTCTCCCTGCTTGCCCTTAGGCAGCACATGGCTACAAAGGCAGGAGGAGGAGAAGCTGGGGGGGTAGGGCAGTGACGTATATGATGTAAAGGCAGATGAAAGCTGCAAAAATACACATTGCATGAGTCTGGTCTGCTAACAGATGGTAAAAGGGGCTTTCCAAATGAGAGGTATTTCTTACTGGAGAAGATCAACCGGGTTCTTGTCAGAAATGAGCAAAAACTTTCTGATCCACCGGGAATCTTTGAATCTTTGAAAGTTTAGCTAGTCAGCATGTTAGAGAGGAAAATGTTGAGGAAATGCTTTGGACAGGAGCTGAAGCTGAATGTGGAGTCCTGCGTGGGAAGGGTTGAGAGTTGGCCTTCCACATCTCGGAGAGCAACCACAGCTCCAGCCTAACATGGCAGGGAGTAGTACTGGGCAAGCTTCCCCGTGGTGCATGCTCCAGGAGACAGGAGGGTCATACCACCAGGAGAGTTGTGTCTATCCATCAGGGTAAGCCTGTTATTAAAGCGCTAAATAAACATAAGTGACTTTATGGTGATCCAAGGCAGATGAGTAGGCCTGACAAGCTCCCACTAGATCCTTGGTCAAATGCCCATACTCTGCCTTGCTCTGGGTTTATTCACATGTGATGGCAGAGAAGACAATTCGGTGTTACATAAATAATAAGTCTTTATTCCTGCCTACCGTTGCATATCCAGTTGAAGCAGGGATCATCATCTCTGATTTTACTCCAGGGATGCACACCAGAAGCAGCGTGAAGTAGCTGTTGACACCAGGAGCTCCTGTGGGATGAGGTTGTCCACAGTGCTGCCCCCTTTGCAGCCTCTGGTTTTCTCACCTGGGCTGTGGCTGAAAGGAACAGGCACTCCAGGCTGGAAAAGGAATGGCTCATATCTGTCAGCATTGAGGGGTTTTGCCCTGTGCAAGCAAGCAGAGTATTGGACCCACAGATTCTTGACCAAATCTACAATTTTATAGTAAAAGATGATACTGTCTTTACTTGCTCTGGAATCTAGAAAATAGCACAGGAGCAGGGCCTGCCCCAGGCTGAAAGATGGGTAGACAGAATTTCAGTGGTCAGAAGTTCTCTAAGGATCAAAAGTATTTAAAAGAAGTATTTTTTAAAATTCACAGAGGTGATACATGCTGTTTCTTATGTGACTGTAAATGTGTCTGTTCTTCACAGGTAGTTTTTTTCTCTTTAGCAAAGTGGGGTACACTACTGCCAGCTCTTAAAAAACATTGCTTTACAAGGGTATTTGATAGAGGGTGGAATTTGGTTGGGGGTTTTTGTTGGTTTTTTTTGTTTGGTTGAGTTTTGGTTGGGTTGTTTGGTTGGTTTATTGTTTCCTTTTTGGAAGTGGTGGTGGTTAGGTTTTCTTTTTTAAAGAGAAGGAAGTTTGTATTTTGGCTGTTGGATTTTCCCTTTACGAGTGCATTAGCCATAGTACTAGTATAACAGGGCTACCATTGAGTTAAATTGGGATATCTCCGTAAGTTATTTAAATATTTTCAAGATTCAGGTCATAGTTTTTTTTTCAACTCTTAATTTTTTCATTATTTTTCTAGAAGTTGTAATTGAGAGGTAGAGAGAATATTACAAAAGTTAAGAAAATACTTGTCACAAATAAAAACAGTGAGATATCTTTCAACTTAATACAGTTGCTGTAGGTATTTTCTGTGTCCCCATCCTGGACTTACAGTCATTGGTAATTTTGCTTGAAATAGTGAGCACCCCAAAGGAAGATGGCACTACAGGATAAACCAGCCAGGACAACGGCAATGATTCCTGATGTGTTCATCCCACAGGAGAGTGAGAAGGTGGCCAGCTGAACCCAGTTAGTAAGTTGGGTTCAGAGCACCTTGTTCCTTCAGGGTCTTTTTATCCAGATTTTGCTTGTACCAGGTGATTAAACCAATATTAGAGCAGGTGCAGTCCAGAAGGCTGTAGCATCAATTGATTATACACTGGCCATCTGGGGGCACTAGCTGGTCACCTGGTATGACATGGATTTGCCCATGTTATGGGCACAACTGAGATAGATGCTCTTGAGATTTGAAAATGCATCTCTGCTGAATGCAGTAAATTTGTTGTAACTTGGATCAACATGCTGTAGCTTCCTGAGGTTGTGAAATACTTGGTTACCTATTGCTGTCTGTTCACAGGATGACAATATTAGCACCTCTAAATTGGATAGGGAACCATTTGTCCTTTGGCATGATTCCCAACTCAAAGTTATTTTGACTAAGGTCCAAGAACATGAGGTTTTTCAAACCTTGAAAGAGATGCTGAATGCTAGTATTAATGTGGGAGGACGAAAGATTCAGCACTTGCAAGAGATGCAGATTTTGGAAAGGGTTCTGTGACGTGTTGATACAGAGGGGAGTGAAGGGTAAGTTCAGCAGCTCTAGGCTAGCACTGTCCCAAATGAGCACGTCCTGGAGATGGAGGTGTGTGTTGTGGCTCAGATTCAGGTAACAAAGTCTGCTCAAAGCTCTCAGTGCTTTGCTACAGCAGTCAGAGCTTTCAGTGTGATTCTGACTTAAATCAAGATGTTGGAGCTTTGCCAGTTTCTCCAAACAGCCAGAGCCCAGCTGCAGAACCTGTGGGTTACCCTTGATGTGGAGGCGGGTGAGGGATGGGAAGGCAGCAGAGCTGGTGTTGCTGTCTCAAAGCAGTTTGCATTGAGAATCATCTCTAGTGAGCTCATGCCACTGATGCCAGGGGCCAGTGCATGGATGTGGGTTTGGGTTAGGTCCAGCTTTCGGAGCCTGGTTAAGCACTGAAATGTGTCAGCATTTAGATTTCTAAAGTGCTGTAACTGCAGATAGAGATCCTTGACAGAGATGCTACAGAGGCCTTGTAAAACATCTGGGCTTATGTAGGGCTCCTTTTCCACGCCGTAAAATGTTCCCAGCCAAAGTGTCATGGCTGTGGAGTTCTGTATCCCCTCCAGGACCCCAGGGATGTCAGCATAGCTCACCAAGTCCAAACTGTAGAAATGGGATTGAAAGGCTCCAGGTTCAGTGTATGTAATGTCATTGCCTTTAAGGATGGGAGTTACATTGCTGGTCTCCTGCAGAGCTTGGGCATCTTCTGCTGTGATTGCTCGTATGTTGTTCATTTGAAAATTGAGGCATTTGAGGTTTTGAGTGGGAAAGTTGCAGGGAAGCTGCAGTAAAGAGATGTGGTTGCCCAAGATGAGGATATCTAAGCTGTCAAGATTTATCACTGGAATGAAGGATGTACTTGTTATTCCTGTCTGTGTTGAGATGCTCCAGCAAACGTGGGCCAGCAAATGCTGTGTCAGACAGAAATGTGAGCAAGTTTACCATCAGCATGACTCTCTTCTGCTGCCTGTTGCTGTGAAAGGCACCATCATACACCCAGCTGATCTGACACCTTGAGAAAACAATAGAAAGCAGCATCTGTGGCCAGTCTCACAAACTCTCCTATTAATGTGATTACTCAAACTGCACCTCGTATCTGTAAAAACCCATGATCTGTTGCCTTCACCAAGATAGAAGTGTCTGTCTTTTCCAGTGATGCTTGCCTGGTACTTTTAAGTTCACATTTAATTATAGGGTATTCCTGAGAAGAAGAACCTGTCCTGAAATGATGGGTGTGAGGAGGCATTTGTGGGAGTCAGGAGACATGAGGTATTTAATGTCTAACTTAACAGGAAAATCTCTTTTCCTATAAAAAAAAGCTGGTCATTTCCAAGGGCCAAACATGTCTTTCTTCAGTTTTTAGGGAACAATACTGAAAAATTAATAACTGCTGTAGTGACTTTGCTGTCACTGGAAAATGCATATTTCACCCACTGTACTGTAAATGATTGTCCTTAGAAGGAAGTCTCAATATTGCCCAAGTGGATCAATCTCTGCTTAGCAAAAAAATTCACCAGCTGTCTGAAGGTGCTGGTAGTGGTTTCCCTGTGAAGCCAGGAAGATGCTGCAGTGGTGTGCTCCAAAAGTCTCTGTCTCTGACAGGGGCAGGGGGTTTCACCCCTGTGAATGTGATGAGCAGAAGTGAGGATGCTCCTTCCATACCTTGTTAAGTCCAAGTAGAGAAGAGAATTCAGATCAGAGAAGGTTGAATTCTGGAGGGAGGGGAGCACATTGAAGCTGAAATCAAAGATTTCTGTTGTGGCAAGTAGTCACAGGAATCTTAGTCCTAAACCGTCCCAGCTGTAGCTTTTATTTTCTGTAATCTGTGGGAAATACACAGTGAAGCTGAAAGAGTTATGTACTGTGAATATACATAGGAAAACATGGCACTTGGAAAATCCCCCCCCAAACTAACACAACCCACAAAATAACCCAAAGAGAATTTTGAATTATTTAAAATGCAGCAGCCAGAACCCTAGACAGCCTCAGCACAGGCTTGCACTGCATAGCTCTGGGGTTTTGGGGAATGTGTTTTTAAAACGAATGCCTTGAATCTCTCTTGTATTAATTTGAAGTGTCTCATCTGCAGTACTTTCTTGTCAAACTTAGCACATGTGAGGATTGTTTACTCTTCTGGATGAATTATCAGTCCTTAAAAAAGGATCCCCACAAGGTAGTTTTAAATTGTGAATGTCATGAGTCTTGTCACAAAACTTAATCTAAGAGAAGTCTTAAGTAAACCTTACAGAGGGGAAGTAAAAAAGAGCAGGTCTGGAAAATGTTTCTAGGAGGAATGTGGCCAAATTAATTGGATATGAACTTCAGTTACACACTGAAGTCAAGAGACAGCAGGAATGTTCAGCTCATACTAGACAAAGATCATGCCTGATACACTAAGTCTTTAAAAGGCTTTTCAGTTTTAAGTGAAAATAAATCCATCTATTACATAGGGAAGTCAACTTTGTGGATACCAGGGAAATTTGTTGAGTTTAGCAGGGGAGGGGGTTCCGAGTGCAGGGGAGCCGGCCAGAGTCACAATATGAACACCGATACGATTTGAGCATCGTGCTCTGCTTTATTGTTTACTTACACCAACTTATATCTACTTTACAAAGATTCACACCCTATTCCCACAAGACAGCCTCTAATCCGTGGGGGAGCCGACCAGTGTATAACTTTGCCAAGGATGTTCAAGGCTGCCTGCTGCCAGGTGTCTTTCAAGCCTGTCTGCAGCCTGAGGCCCCTTCAGGGGTTCTTCCCTAGCAGCCCTGGGTTGGCCAGTCTTTCCTGGGGTATCATATGCCCCTGTTCCACAAGGAATCCCTCTACACATCCCCCGTTTTCTTTTTGGGCAACCCAGTCCTGGCCGATGATCTTCCGCAGCCCCCACTTTAATGCAAGAAAAAATGCACCCATATACTATTAAGCCTAATATAACTACAAATAGCAATTGGCAGCCTTCTACTACCAAGGTATGCAGCTATCTGGTGATACCCAGACCCTTAAGCCAATCTCCAATAGGGTCGTCTGTCTCCTGAAGGTTGTGTAGGCCCCTCTGGAGGTCAGAGAGGTGCTTGTGAATTGAGACAGAGTGGTCAGAAAGATTCATACGGCACATACCCTGGAACTCTTCACAGCCGTGGCCATGGGCTAGTAGTAGAAAATCAATAGCTGCCCTATTTTGTAATACTGCATGTCTAACACTAGTAACATCTGTGCTTAGCTCATCAAGCATCTGCGAAGTTATGTTTAGCTCATCCCTCGCCCAGCAACCAAGTTTGTGTAATGTTGCGTGAGCCCTGGCTGCTGAAGCACCAGATAAGAACATAGATGCTAGCCAAATTGTACTACGACTCCAAAAGATGGGCTCTTCAGTCCTTTCACATTTGAGCTCATGGACTGAGCACTGCACCCTGGTTTCAGTGCGGTGGGTGATATATAAGAGTTGATGCAGGTTTGGATGGAACAGGGTGAGTTTCCCTAAGAAGCACGGTCCCCCATGTGGGCTGGCTGGAACCCCTTTCCATGCGTGGTCCCCGCATATTAAGAACGTACCACCGGGGAGGCGTTTTGGGGCTTGAGGTTGATTCGGTAGTAAATTGCTTCGGACTCGTAGTTTCTCAGAAACCAGTCTGCAAGAGGGTCAGCAGTGGCCCAAAGGCACCTATTAACATTTAATTGACTGGTAGTGGGCGGCTCGAATGTCATGTAACCATCCCCAGTTTGGTTTGTGGAACCCAGTAGATCTAACTCTTCTGGTGTCCCCATGGCCACATTGATGCTTTTCAAGAATGCACCTTGCCTACAGGCACGCTGCTGCGCAGGCTTGAGTCCGATCAGCCCTGAACACTTGCCATTGTTTGTGGCGTTCCCTATCAGGGAGCTGTTGTCTGGCATCCCTCAGAAGTCTTGCGGGTTAAAATATGGGACCCCAATTAAGCAGGTGCGAAATGGGTCCCCTGGCGCGGCCAGGCTCAGACACATGGAGTCTTGCCCCGTTAATTCAGCTAGGGTGACCCACATGTTTTGTCTCTTTTGGATTGCTGTCAACATTGCGTGGGACCCTGTTAGGATGCTTACCGAGAAGCAAACCTCTCAGAATGTTTGTGGGCCCACCGCTGCTTTGTCACTTCCCAGTGCTCGGGGACCACCACATGCTGCCGTGGGACACAAACCAGTGTGCTACACTCTCGCCCTAACACTGCCACACTCTGTACTGCCTTCACTCCATCTAAATGGGCAGACAGCCAAGTGAAGATGTCCACCAATGCCCTTGTCTCAAGACAGTCAAAAACAACTCCCCACTCTACCTCTGTGTCTGGTGCTATACCCAAGAATTTACGCAACTCCCTTTCTTGATTCTGCCTTTAATCACGGTCCCCACAAGGCAGGCACGTATACCACCCACTTTCTAATGTTAGCTCCCAGAGCAGGAGCTGTGAAGGGGTTAACAACAATTGTGCAATGCTGATGCAATCATTAGGACACAGGACATCTGGCAATGGGTCAGTCCTCACTGTCGGGGCTGATGGAGGCGACGGCTGCACCTCCCCTCGCGGGAAGGGAGGGGCCGTAGGCCCTGTGCCCAGTTCTCCTGACGGGAACGCAGGAGTTCTGGTGGCTTTTTTGACCGGTGGGTCCATGGGACGCCACGGTGCTGATGGTGCGGTTTTGCAAGCCCTAGACTCCAGCACGTCCTGACACGTAGACAATTCAGCAAGCTTCTTCATTAATTCATGCATCATCTCTCAGTGCTTCTCCTCCTCTTGGGGCTGACCCCCGGCAGCCCTGGCTGGCTCTGGCTCTGCAGGTGACAAAACCGCAGAAGCTCTTTCGCCGTCAGACCTTGCTCCGCTGTCTGGCAGAGGGGCATTGCGCTCTGCCGCTTTCTGCTGGGCATTAGGACTGCTCGTTTCTCCTTCGCCCGCCTGCACCCCGCCCCCTGAGTCGGGAGGCTCTGCTTCCATGTTCGCAGCCATTTTTCCCTCAGACTTCGGAGGGGTAACTTCCTTCCGCGTCCAGCAACTCTCGCAGGGAACGCACGGGTGCTGCTGTTCCCTTAATCCGTCTTCCCGCGGTCAGCCCGAAGAATCGCGCAACCCTGGACTCCGCCCTGGTCTCCGGCCACCACTCCGTTAATCACGGCTCTCCAAGTTAATCTGAGAGCTTTAGCTTCTTTACCTTCCCTTCCACTCTCAATCGTGGACAGCCACAGCTTGTTCCCAACTTCCCACCACACTTTGGTCGAAAACAAAAGCGAAGTGCATTTCAAACACCCTTGTTCCTGGGCCCACATAACGAGGGCATTAAGATCTCCATCTTTTATAGTCTCGCCTCTCTTAGAGAGGATACTGGCTAGGAGGCGAGTTCCAGCCTCATACTCCATAGCTTCTTACCTGCGGGGGCTCACTTGGCTGCACGAGCTCCGGTCTCCCGCATCACTCCGCTTTGAGACCCTTCCCGCATCTGGCTCCCAAAGGCTCCAACACCGATGCGATGATTCGGAGTCTTGCCGCATTCAAGCGATACCGCATTTAAGTGAAAAACACACTGCATGTAAGCAAAAAAATCACTCGGGTCCCTGCTCAGGTGCCAGGTTTAGCAGGGGGGGTCCCGAGTGCAGGGGGAGCCGGCCAGAGTAACGACACGAACACCGATACGATTTGAGCATCGTGCTCCGCTTTATTGTTTACTTACACCAACTTACATCTACTTTACAAAGATTCACGCCCTATTCCTACAAGATGGCCTCTAATCCGTGGGGGAGCCGACCAGTGTATAACTTTGCCAAGGATGTTCAAGGCTGCCTGCTGCCAGGTGTCTTTCAAGCCTGTCTGCAGCCTGAGGCCCCTTCAGGGGTTCTTCCCTAGCAGCCCTGGGTTGCCCAGACTGTCCTGGGGTATCATATGCCCCTGTTCCACAAGGAATCCCTCTACAGTTGAGCATGCCTGACCTGCCTTTGCCTGCTGCCTACATGAAAGTCAGCCAGACCTAGGTTACGGGCACCCCGAAATACCCTGCTGTGCTGTCGAGGTGTGGGAATGCTCAGAGCATTGCACTCATCCCAGCTGCCATCTGCAATGGGGAGCACCAGCCTCCTCCACAGCCACTTCCCCTCCCAAAGGACAGAGGAATGGCCTGTCCTGGGTGGTCCCAGGGCCAGCCTCAGAGAGGTGGGGTACCCAGGGCTGTGTGAGAGCTGCAGCTCTGGAAGTTCCCTGCCCAGTAGCCTTGCAGACGTTCAGCTTGTGGGGAAGTAAACACAAGTATGGCACAGTTGGCCAACATGAGCAATTTAATTTGACACAAAGCTATTGTGCCAGTGGAAGAAAGTAGGCACAGGCAGCAGTTGTGTGTCCATAGAGGAATGCCCTGGAACCCATGACAGGTAGAGGACAGTGCAGGTGTGTGCCCTCTGGGTGGGAGCACGAGCTGTGTCAGGGTTTGTTGAGGTGCACGTGTTGGGCCCTGGGGATTGGTGCATGGGGCTCAGGTCTTTCTGTTGACACAGCCATGAGTATTTGAGCCTAAACCACATCTCTGCCCGTCTCTGGCTTAGAAGAGGCAGGTGGGCTGTGTCTGCACTCAGTAGCCTCAGGAGAAGGGGAAGAGCAGTAGTGTTTGATGCAAACCACAGGCTGGGTTTGTTGAACACTTTTCTTGATTTCCTTGAAGCACAAATCCTCTAACTGAAGGATGCCAGGGAGTATCAGGGAAGCAACACAGGCCTCCACTGCTGCACATAGGCATGCAGGGGCAGAGAGATGTTGGCAGTAGCGTGGTGGAGTGGGAGGAAGCAGAGAGGGGCTCTCATTGCAAAATTCCCCATCTGGGTGGGGAGCGCAGCTCCTCCACCTCCCAGCTCCCTCTGGCATGCGGGGTCCCAGCTGGAGTTCAGTGCCAGCACCCAGGGACAGCATCAGCAGGGAGGATTGAACCAGGGCTGGCCATGGCTGAGCCCCCCACCTGTAGGTGCTTGACATGATGTGGGGGCAGAAAGCCAGCCCAGTACCTGCTGTGATAACTCTTGTGATAGCACAGGGACTCGGGCCCAGCCTGGAAGCACTGATACAGTGTTAGTATCTACAAAAATGACAAAATACTGACTGAGAAAAGTTGATGCTTTCAATACTGGTAAGAAAAGGAGAACCTGTGGAACCAACTGATGCCATGTGTAGTTTAGACAGATAAAAATAATTTAACTGTCACTGTAAATGAGAAGAGTGCCTATGTTTTGCCATTCAAATAAAACAGTAAGTAAGCTCTCTCCATATGCTTCAGGGCATGGAGTGGCTTTCACAGTGAACTGAGGAGAAACTATCCCTAGGGGAATCCTGTTGTGCAGCTCTGAGTGCTCAGAGATTTGTAGATTTAATTCAATGAAGAATTTGCTATTGGCCCCAGGTATGCACTGCACAGGGCTGCTTTTCCATTGTGCTTCTTCCCTGAATCAAAAACCTTGCCTTTTTTTCTGTTGTCTCCCACTTGGAATAGAGCGGGGGGCGCCCCCAAGAGATAAAAGAAAAGAAAAAAAGAGAAGAAAAGCAAAGATAAAAGAAAATATTAAGTAAAAGAAAAAGCTTATTGGGTCAGTCTTTTCTCCTGCCCCTGGAAAAGCCCTGGTACTTTCTTACTATTCTCATGTGGTATTGCACACCAACCAAATAGCAAATAGAGATATCATCATACTGTGTACAAATTCCTCTATGAAGAGCACAGTACAAGAGGTAAAATCCTTATACCTCTCCTCTGTCTAGCTCTCATAGCTGTTAAACACCCCTGGGAAACTTTATCATGCTTCAAGCTCTCTGTGGGATGAAGTACAGTGCTGGATTGATGGGCCCCAAAGTCCCCATCAGTGGTAGGACAGGGTGTGAGGGTGCACACATGCACAGGTGTGAGGAGGAGGAGGAGGAAGAGGGACAGTGGCTGATGTCCCTAAGCATGTATTGAGACACCTGTCTTATTTATTCAGATTGCCCTAGGATAAATCCCGTGGGAACTGGAAACATTCAGACATTAGCAGGCAAGTGTTAACCCCAGATGTCTGCCCATCCAGAGGGATGGTGGCTGTCACTCCCCTCCACTCACATCGTCTCTGCGGTGCTGGGTGCTCTGCAGCTGGCACAGGTGACCGCTGTGAAAACCAGAAGATATGAATCACAGGCCGTTATGGAGAGAGGCAGGCTGCTGCAGTGGATGATCTTGTGCTGTCGTTTCTGAATGAAAGTGAGACTGAGCAGAGAGGTCAGACAAACTGGGGGAGTTGGCTGGAAAGCAGGTTGCAAGGAAAAGGTTGCAACTGAACTCAGTGTGAGCAACACAGGAGTTTCAGAGTGAAAGAGGAACTTGCCTGCTTTAAATATAGTCAGGTTACTGTGCACTGATGCTTTTCTGAGGCAGAACAGATTTGTAAAAAGTGGAAACTGAGGAGAATTGGTCTTCATGCTCACGTGGACTGAAATGTCTCTGCTAAATACAGGATAGTACAGATGAAACCGTAGCACTCTACCAAAGGGGAATTGAATGCAATGGGAAGTTTGGGTTGAACAAAATTTGATACATCACTTAGAAAACACACAAAATCTTGTAAACCAGCTGGAAGTCAGAGCTGTGCTTTGGGGGCTGGTGGCAGTGGTGGACTTGGCAGTGTTAGTTTTACAGAGGACTCCATCTTACAGATCGAGCTTAAACCATTCCACAGCTCTAAGACCTCTGCCTACACTTTTGCAAAAAGGATTGTGTTGCTGATGCTTGACTATTGCAATAGAAACAGTAAAGCTAGAAAGCAGTATTTCAATCTGAAAATTAACACTCTTCCTCTTGTATTTAAATTACAAAGAATGATGACTTTTTTGGAGGGGGACAGTATTTCTAGCCATCTCTAAGATGAGTGTGTGTGTGGCAGCTGCGGGCAGGAGGGGTTCTTGTGCCAGCCAGCCAGAGGTGTCAGGTTCTGACTGCCCAGGGCAGAGCTGAGTACTGACTCTAGCCAAAAGCTCAACCTGTCATTTTCTTTCCTTTCTTAAATGACTGAGTTACTTGCTTGACATTTGTTGCCTTAAGTGGCACTCTTTCTTCATCACCTAGGAGAAAAAGGCATGATGAAATTTTACTGGGCTCAGCAAACGTGTCTCAGCCCGATGGAGCAGATACAGACCCTCTACTCAATCGGGGAAGCTTCAAGTAATCAAGATGCCATTTGGAGTGCATGAAGGTCAGCGCCCAGGAAGAAGACACCTGAACTTCTCTGGTGCTAAGGACACACACAAAATCAGTGGCTTTGGCTCTGAAACAGTGAATGACGGCCACAGCAGCTGGAGCTGATTTCAGGGTTCACCTGAGCTGTGATGTGCTCATTCCTGCAGGCAGGTGGGGAGAGGGGAGGAGTCAACAATGCAGGAGGGAAGCTGCCAGAAGTGCAGAGTTCACTCCGCTTTGCATGCTTGCCTAAACCTGTTGGGTGGACTGTTGGGGCTGGCAGGCACCAAGAGGCCATAGAACCAGTGCCCTGCTGCTGTATTTGTCTGCTACTAGGATGCTTCTGTGCTGAACTGATTGGCTGGGGCTTTTCTCCTCCTGTTTAATTTATAGTGTACAAAAGAAAATAAATTCTCTCAATACAAGCTGAAAAACACTCCACATTCTACTAACAGCTCTGCCTCTTCTGCAGCCATTTCTGTGTTTGCTGGAAACCCTACAGCAGGTCACAAAAAGGTCTGAGGAATTTGATTGGCATGTTTGCTCCTTGTTTATGTGCCATTTTCTGTGTTAACACTCAAAAGCTAAGGTTTGGTGTATCCCTGTGTATTGGATTTGTATGGTCTGGTTTTGCTAGTGGGGGTGCTACGGGGTGGCTTCTGTGAGAAGCTGCCAGAAGCTTCCTCCATGCCCAGCAGATCCCGGGCAGGCTCCAGGATGGAGGTGCTGCTGGCCAAAGCTAAGCCAATTAGAAAGGGTGGTAACACCTCTGTGATAACAGATTTAAGAAGGAAAAAAAAAAAATTACCATTCATATGTAATTGCAACCAGAGAAGAGCTGGGTGAGAATATGTGCAAGGAACAGCCCTGCAGACACCAAGGTCAGTACAGAAGGAGGGGCAGGAGGTGCTCCAGGCACTGGAGATGAGGTTCCCCTGCAGCCCCTGGAGCAGACCATGGTGAGGCAGCTGTGCCCCTGAGCCCACGGAGATCCACAAGGATGCAGAGATCCACCCGCAGCCCCTGGAGCAGACCCACGCTGGAGCAGGTGGAGGCCTGCGAGGAGGCTGTGACCCTGTGGGAGGCCTGTGCTGGAGCAGGGTCCTGGCAGGGACCTGCAGACCCATGGAGAGGAGCCCATGGTGGAGCAGGTTTCCTGGTAGGAGTTGTGACCCCGTGGAGGACCCACACGGGAGCAGGCTGTGCCTGAAGGATTGCTCCCCATGGAAGAATAACCCATGTTGCAGCAGTTCATGGAGAACTGTGTTTGTGGGTTGGACTTATATTGGAGAAGTTAATGAAGAACTGTCTCCTGTGGGAGGAATCCCATGCTGGAGCAGGAGAAGGACTCCCCTCCCTGAGCAGCTGCAAGAACAATCTGTGATGAACTGACCATAACCCCCACTCCCTGCACCACTGAGGGGGAGGAAGTAGAGTCTGAGAAGGAGGGAGTGGTAGGGGGAAGATGTTTTTAAGATATATTTTACTTCTTATTATCCATTCTGATTTAGTTGGTAATAAATTTAGTTAATATCCCCATGTTCAGTCTGTCTAGGCCATAATGGTATTTGTTGAGCAGTCTCTCTCTGTCCTTATCTCAGCTCATGAACATTTGTCATCTTTTCTTCCCCCTGTCCAGCTGGGGAAGGGAGTGATAGAGGGAGTGATGGGTGCCTGGAATCCAGGGTCAAACCTCTACACTCTGCAATCCCTGCTGTCTTCTTCTGGAGTGCAGCAGCTTGGACTCATGCTTGCACCCCATGACTTAATTTTTTGCAGACTGTGAGCCCTGGTGGCACAGATACTTCCTCAAACCACCCATACCAAAACCCTCAAATTTAAAATGAATGAGGTATTTTGTAAGAAAAGTCCTCTGAATCAAGAGGGGCATCAGCCAAAGCTAATCGTGTCTCATTCTGCAGTGCAGTGAAGCCTATTATGTGTCATGGAACTTATGTGTCATATAAAAAAAAAGCAGGAATAACTCCAGAGATGGTTTTTTTTTTTAGTTAGTTTTGGTTTTGTTGTGGGTTTTTTTTTTGGTGGGGGGGGGCAGGGGGGGAGAAGGCGAGGGCTTGTTGAGAAAATGGGAGGATTTACTATTTAAATAATGAATTCTGGGGCCTAACTCAATTTCATAGAATCAGAGAATAACCTCAGTGGAAAGTGATGCAAAAGGATCTTAAAGCCCAACTCTTGGCCATGCACAGGACACC
The DNA here is from genome assembly GCF_017639235.1 of Corvus kubaryi. Taxonomy (NCBI): domain Eukaryota; kingdom Metazoa; phylum Chordata; class Aves; order Passeriformes; family Corvidae; genus Corvus; species Corvus kubaryi. The sequence continues at coordinate 1,606,874 of NW_024581096.1, read as the reverse complement.
CCAAGAGTCACACCATGTGCCTGACAGTGTTGTCTGAACACTTCCTGAGCTCTGTCAGGCTTAGTGCTGTGACCACTTCCCTGGGAAGCCTTCTTCACCCTTGGGTGAAGAAACTTTTCCTGATATCCAACCTAAATCTCCCCTGACACAAGTTCAGGCCATTCCCTCAGTCCTGTCACCGCTCACCAGAGATAAGAGATCAATGTTTGTCCCTCCTCTTCCCCTCACGAGGCAGTTGTAACTGCAGTGAGGTCTCCTCTCAGTCTCCTCCAGGCTGAACAGACCAAGTGACCTCAGCTGCTCTTCACATGCCCTCCCTTCAAGGCCCTTCACCATTTTTGTTGCCCTGCTTTGCACACTCTCTAGTGGCTTTACATCTTATGTTGAGGTTCCCAAAACTGCACACTTTGGGTAATGAAAAAATGATTATGAAATTAGTATTGGGTGACTGAAGTTCCTCTTCTTGGCCATGTGCTCAAGTAATTGTTGTGCTTAGTAAAACTATCTAATGATTAGGGATATTTGAATTATTCATTATGTGTGCTTGTCAGATTAATTTAGATCTTTGTGCTTTTAAGCAAAATGGGGAGGGGTAAGAACTTACGGTAGTAGTTAGTGGGAGTGGGTTTTGGTGTTGGCAGGGGGCTTTGCTATGGATGCTCACCATGGTCTCAGGCAGGTTGCAGACCCTCTGTGACAGCCACAGTCAGGGCTTCACTTCACATGCTCAGTATTGCTCCTCTTCTGCATGATGCTGTTTGCTGTTCCAAAGTGCTGGGTAGATTTTTTTCTCCACCACTGCATTCAGGGTGGCTGTCAGACTACAGGGGTTGCTGGGACAGTCCCTTCAAAAGTAAGTTGCTGCTCCTAATTTAACTTCCTCTGTGCTTGGTTAAAACTCTTTCCACTATTGATGAGGGGGAAAATTTAGGAGCATGCAAACACCAGGAGTAATAATTGACCTCGGTACTTGCCAATGAATGCTCGTGAGATGCTGCATGCTGCAGAGCACACTGCTCCCTCCACACTGCCCGTCCAGTGCTGTGGCACCCCAGTCAGTCTGCCCTGCAGTCAGAGAGTCCCCCAGAGAGGGTGGTACACCCCAGGGTTCCCTATTCTAAGCTGATATCCTGAACTGGACAGGAGGAACAACTCACAAAAGTCACCAAAATGCAGTGAGTCACACACAGTGTCTGCCCACAGGTGATGGATCTTCCCCCTCCTGAAAACCGTCAGGGATACAGTGTCACTCTGAGCAGAGACTGTGGCTGTGGAGTGCTGGGATGTCCCTCAGCTCAGCCCAGGGCACGGACCCGGGAATCGTGTGGGCTGCTGGCACAATGTGGGAGACACAGTGTGCCAATTCCCACCCCCAGCAGAGAAAGGTGGGTCCTATTTCTGGTGGGGTCCTGGGTCCTGCAGAAGTCTCTCCACCTGAGTAGGGGTATGGCTGGCAGCGTTGAAGGGGAATCCTGCGTAAAGTCAAATCCACCTGGCTTACCCTGTGCCTAGCCTGGCCCTTATGTAAGGAAGGGCTCCCAGATCACTGAGTGCCACACCTCCAAAAAACCTAGGCACCGAGGGATGCTCCAAGTGGAATGAACCTGAAAAAAGTGTGTTATGGCTGTAGGAATAAGTGAGAATCAATCTAAGAAGTTAAAAAAAAAAAAAAAAAGTGCATTGGATTGTGTATATATATTAAAAAGACTTTAGTACCTTCAGAATCCCTAGGAGATGTTAATTTTTTCTTTTTAAAAGGATAAATCATGTCGATCTCTGGGCCTTCCATAGCTCTGAAGAGAAAGGGATTGGCAACCCAATACAGCAAGGCTTCCAAATACCTGTAAATCCTATACAGGATCAAAGGATTAAAATAGTTTTCAGCTATTTCCTTCCCATATGGATTTCAAGATTTTCCTCATTTGTTGTTTTCTTTGGTATTGCAAATGAGATAGGAATCCAAATGATTGAATGCTGGATGTTAAGAACTCAGGATTTGCCTTGGAGCTGTGGGATTTGGGCTGTGACTGCTTCCCTGCTGTGGCTGTATGGTACCACAAAAGGGTGAAACAAAGCAGCTGGGGAGGACCAGGACCACCTGCCCTAACTCAAACCTGCATTTCCCAGCAGGAAAACCTGCATGGGCTCTGCTGCCAGCGCAGCAGGTGCTGCAGGCTCAGGCTGCAGGCTGCACTCTAAGGAAAAGCCTAAAACAAAGTGATGAAGCAAGAGCATAAATCACTGTCAAGAAGAGACAGCTGCGGTAAAACATGTCAGACTTTACCAGACTTTATGTGAAATTCCTTTGCTTCATCCTGCAGCAATTGATCTTTCTGAAATCCTAAACAAGGGAAGGAGATTACAGCCAGATGTGCTCTCCAGCAACGTCCCTTTACCTGGCCTTGAGGGTGGTAGGGACACAAGTGGGACAAGAGGTGCAGGACTGCACCGGTGATGCCCTCCCAGCATCAGCTTGCCCAGTGGTTCTTTCAGGCAACCAGGGACCAGGCTGCAGTATGCCCCTTCCCCAGGGATTCCTCTTCCTCTGGTTGCCACCACTCCTTGGTGGGTGACCAAACCACCAGTGTGGTGATCTGTTTACCCACTGCATTTGTGATGCCATGTTACCCCTCCTGCTCTCCCCTGCCCTCAGTCCTGGCCACTCCCTTGGGTTCTCCCTATTGGTTCCTGTACCCCAACCCTGCCCGTGGACCGCCCCTGAGCCCCTGACAAAACCTCCCTGTGACCGGATTACAAGGTCTCTCTGCCTCTGGGGATCACTGGGAGAAGATGTGATTGAAGTCCTCTCAAATCCTCATGGAGAGACCCTTCTCGCCTCCTTTGCCATCACTGGTAGTGCTGCTAGCTGCCGGAGCAAGAACCGCGGGGCCGTCCAAAATGGACTGCGGGAGTGCGATAATGGTCGCACTGCCCTAAGCATCCCCGCTGAGCTCTCAGGAAAGCTGCAGCTTGCTAAACTAAACCTGGAGACTACAACACACCAGCTTCTTTCTCTGGTACTGATGGTTGAGGTTAGTGCTGAAGACATGCCACAGCTTCAATCCAAAATTTCCCTGACTTAAGAAAACCATTTGCATAGAAAGTGACCTGGATGCCCCTTGGAAGAAAGGGACAGTGTGACCAGGGACATGATGTGAGCACTGTGTGTAGAAATATTCCAAACAAATAGAGTGAGCACTCCTCTGGTTGCCGCTCTATTGAAGGATTGTTCTCTAGTGGATTTTACCTGTGGTAACTTCCAAAAGGATTGATGGTGCAGGCGCTTAGCCAGGGTGCTACTGCTGAGCCATGCCCGGGAACCCCTGGCTCCAGAGGGGGCGGCAGGACTCTTCTTTTAGCAGACAGGATGAACAAACTTCCACATGATGACTGCAGCTTGCTAGAGGCCAAGGAGCACAGGGCTTCCTGGCCCCCGTGTCTTCATCCTGAGCCCTGCTGCTGGCCAGCAGGCCAAGTTGGCCATGGCTGGGGCATGTGAAGCTGCATGAAGTCCTATCAAATGCAGACTGAAAATGTCCAGGACAAAGGCACTAAGTAGGAAGGAAATTGCTGGCAAGATTAATTGGCAACAGATTAATTACTGGTGTTGTGTTCATCCATGCTTCCTCTTCAAAGGGGAAATAACTCCTATGCTCTCCCTGCAGACACTGCTTCTGTATAGCTAGTGCTGCTGTGTTACCCTCCTTGAGTAGCTTGTGTTTTTTCAAAAATTCAAAAGATGTCTTGAGGATCACAGTGCTTGTGTTCCCTGTTACTCTGTGAAACAGTTGTAAGACTTTTCTCTGTCTCAAAAATTCAGCCTCTGTTCCTTGCTAAGCAAGCAAAATACTCAGTGTTCTTGCTCCCCATGGGAATGAGTATTTTGTAGTACTGTATAAGCACTATAAGCCAAGATAAAGCAGATTTCAATGATTATTAACAAGCCATTATTCTTCTCTCCAAACGATACAAAATCTGACAAACTGAGCTGCACAAGTATTAAATCCTAGATTTTAAACAAACAATAGATAAATCTATTAATTGCAACAGTTCTGACTTGACTAGTCAGCAAAAATCGGAACTAAAACCCTTTTAAGCTTCCCTTTTCCTCACTGGGCTCTCTTGGGTGTTGCTTGATGTGGCTTTGGGGAAAGTGAATTCTTAGCCCTTGCACAGTGAGGCTGGACTGATCACTGGAAGTTGCATTTTTGTTGGATTTGATTTGGCTGGACAGATGCTAACCTTGCAATGGAAGGAAACTAGGCAGAGATAAAGGAAAAGAGCCAAGCTGAGGAAGCTGGTGTGAGTTCAGACTATTTAAAGAACTTCTGGCATGGAGGCTTTGAAATGACAAAAGAGCATCTTAAAAGGAATCCCTGTTGCTAAGCAACATGAATTGTTGTAAATAGAGCTCCAGGAAGAGAAGAGAGAAACCTCTGCTGCTTTCAAGGAAGAAATGCTGGTGAGGAGCCATAGCTGTATCCAAAGTGTTTTTAAAGTGTTCCAGCCACATCCTGTCTGTGAGAAGGTTTCCATGACCCTTCAGTACAGAGTGGCCACTGGTGAGACTGTGTGGCTCTCCTCCTCCACCTGCTGAAATGTAGGAGCATTGTGCCTCTGCTCAGGGTGAGTGAGAATACTGGGAGAAACCTGACACTGCAACAACAAGGCAAAAAAACCATAGGTCGTGCTCAGCCAGATGTTTTGGGAATGTGAAGTGATGTTTCAGCAGAGTTTTGAGTGCTTCAATTAATTTCTCAAGTTTCCCTCCACTTTCTCCCCCATTCACATTAACAAATTCTTATCTTTCACACTGATGGTCTTTGCCTGGTCATCATCCATCCAGCTGCCAGGTAACTACTGGTTATAGCATGTGATTTAACAATGTAAAATGCATGTTCCTTTCGGGAATATGTCAAAATAAATATATTTTGCCACAGCATGACGTTTTTTCCTTTGTCCTCTCCATGCTGCAGAGATGGGGCTCACAGTTGTCCTGCCTTTCTTGCCAAGTGTGAATCCTTGACGGATCTGATTTGCTGATGGGAGAACAAACCAACCTCTCTGTTAAAATTCAGGGTTTTGTCCTTTATGTGGCTGCTGGGAGCTGAGGCTGCAGTTGGGTGCTGCTAATGAGCTGTTTCTATTAGATGGTTTTGAAAGGGTAAATTCTTTTAACTCAGCCAGATGGGGGTATGGGAAGAGTGGTTCCATGTGTGCAGAGCTATTCAGTCATGTCCCCTCTGCCTACTGGCCTCAGCAGTAACCAGTGACCTGGGGCCACAGGTCATTTCTCCCATCAGATACTCACTCCTGAAATCCTGTCTGCTCTAATGTCAGCTTTCATGTGGTTTTTTTTCGTATATACACCAAATACCTAGTCCCTGTTTCCAAAACTGTGTGCAAGGAGAATTTCTTTAGGCTTGCTGAGTTTGTCAGATCCTGGTCTGCTCCTCAGCCCCCTGAAAAATCTCTGGATGGATGTCCTACTGTATTGTCAAGGGTAACAGTATGCAGGCTGGTCATTAGTCTTTTGAAAGAGTTTCACTTGGCAACTCAGTCTTTGGCAAGGTTTTATTTCCATCAGAGAAAGCACATCAGAGCTTCACACTGCAGCTTGTCTGGGTGTTAGTTCTTTGCGTATTGCCATCCCTCCAAAATACCAATTTCATTCAAAGGAACGCCAGAAGCAAGCCAAAGCCTTCTCTTGGTTTTTTGCAATAACTTTTAAAAAAGGAGTGAAATTCTTGAGACACTGTACCCCAGCTCTCTGTGCTCTCCTGGGGTGGCTGGGAGCAGATGAAAAGCCAGGCCCATAGCAGGGAAGGCCTGGGACGGCTAATCTCCCTAGCTCAAAAGGAAGGGAGCAGTGCCTGGGCTCCCTCCTCCCACTGGCAATGACAATGAAGTCTTGCTGGGATGGTGTTGGCCGATAGTCAGCGCTTCCTCTGTCACTGGGGCCTGTTGCCCAGTCACTTGCTGTCAATTACAGGCTTTTTACTCTTGGTGTAGCAATTTTCCTTGCTCTAATTTAACTTGTTGCTTATTTTGCTGTCAACAGTTGAGGACAATTGACCCTTTCCCTCACCTAACATCATCTGCAGCATCTGAAGGCTGCCAGCACTGCAGCCCCCATCCCCTCTCCTGCATTGCTTCTCCGTCTGCTCAGAGCTGTCACCTCCTGCTTGTGGGGACAAAACCATGTTTAAAGAAATGTTCCCAGAAGGTGTGTGAATTGTAGTTTGTCATGCTGCAGTGCTGATCCGAGCTGCACTGCCTGGGGCAGACACGCATCTCTGTCAGTCTGCACTGCACCAAGGGATGTATATTTTTTAGTTCACAGAAGAGCGGGTCTTAAAGAAACACTAGGGATTGGGCACTGGCACTCCATGTTAATGAAAAGATAGTAACTTTCAGATGTTTTTTTGGTGTGATAAAAACAGCAGTGTCTTTCAATGTGCTGCTGTTTGTGACTAGTAAGCCTGTCTTGGACAGGGTTTGCCTGGTTTGATTGAATGACAAAATCTGGGTGTGGGCAATACGGCTGCACAAATGGACTGTTTTACACACAAGTGGAAATAACTCTAGAAGAGGACAGTGGGGTGAACAATAGCAGAGAGAAAAACTCCTATGATCTTAATAATTTGACAAAACTTGCCTCCCATATTATCCTCTTATTTAGTTTTACCTTTTTTCCTTGTCTCTTTCAGATACCTAAGCAGCCCAAGAAGCAATTGCTATGGACCCAATCTTGCAGTAATCATACCCAGGATTGTGGAGTGAGCAGGACCTCAGGGAGCTAGAGTTTTCAACAGAGTTAGCTGGCTGCCTGCTGCTGGAGGAAATCTAGGCAGTTACTCGAGACACAACCATGACTTTGTGTAGATTTTCAGTTAACAGCATTTTCCATGGCCTTTCTTTTTGAGGTCCCATTTCTAAACTGCTGTCAGCCTGGACCTCATCACAGCCAGCTGTACAGGATTCCTGCAGTGCATGCTGCTGTGCCTGTCTGCAGCTCCAGCTCTCATGCCCATGTGCTGAATGGGCACTGTTTGCTGACACACTGTGGGACACCTTGAGCATGAGAAGACAATGAAGACTTCTTTTCAGGGTAATCCATCTTCTTAGCTTTATTCAAGTGTTTGTGCACCTTGCAGGTGAGTGCAGTTTCAGCTGAGGAGGTTGTTGTGTTTGTGTGAGGAGGTTGTTCTGTCTATGTTCAGCGATCTATGCTGGTGACTGGTTGATGTCTTCTGTAGTTTATGGGATGTTTGCTAGACCTCCTAGGCCTGAAAGATTTTGTCATCGCTTAGATGATTCTAAGTAGTGGTAACAGTGCAATACCAAAAGGACATATACTTCATGCTGAAATTCACTTCTTGTCCTTCAAGATATATATTAAACAGACTTTAAAAGGGAAGTTTTAAGTGAACTTTGTTATCTGAGGGTAAAACTCAGAGTCTGGATAAACAAGAGAATAAATCCAACAGTACATTAGGAAAGAGGGAGTAATTATTTTTTTAAAATGTAACCTCATTAATTTCTTATCTAAACTGGAAATTCCTTAAAGACAGAAACGTGTTTGAGCTCTGCAGTACAGATGTTCCCTCCATTTTACAAGTACAAGCACAGGGGTACAGACAGAGGGAAACTAGATGACAGACATGAGAAAAAAAGTGCTGAGGTGCAGATTCAGCTGTAAATTAATTGATGGAAGCAGAGAGAGATGGGGGACAGGGAGTCCCTTGGTAGATGGTCTGAAGTGGAGCTCTGGGTGACAGCAGCTGAAGCCACCACATAGCCCCAAACTTCCCCATAGCTCTGAGCATGATCTTACAGCAACTGTGTAAGTATAACAGTTATATGTCAAAAATCCAATAAAATATGCCAGGTATGCTGGATTTGCAAATACTTTTTTTTTGTTTGTTTTTTCAAACCTACAGCTCGGGCTGAAATTCTGGGAGGAATGGGGCTAGGAAATCCCCTATGGATACCAAAGCCACTGCTGGCACACACGGCCAAGGAGCAAGTTGCCAACATTTTCCTACAGTTTTCTTCTACATCGTTTGCTCCCACTGCTGCTACTGATTTCCACGAGATGGAGCTATTCTAACGTGGATTTGACTTGGGAACACGTGTGCTATAGCATCTTTTTCTTTTTTTTTTTCTTTTTTTCTTTTTCTCTTTCTCTTTTTCTTTTTCTCTTTCTTTCTTTTTTTCTCTTTCTCTTTCTTTTTCTCTTTCTCTTTCTTTTTCTTTTTCTTTTTCTTTTTCTTTTTCTTTTTCTTTTTCTTTTTCTTTTTCTTTTTCTTTTTCTTTTTCTTTTTCTTTTTCTCTTTCTTTTTCTTTCTCTTTTTCTTTCTCTTTTTCTTTCTCTTTTTCTTTTTCTCTTTCTCTTTCTTTTTCTTTTTCTTTTTCTTTTTCTTTTTCTTTTTCTTTTTCTTTTTCTTTTTCTTTTTCTTTTTCTTTTTTTTTCTTTTTCTTTTTCTTTTTCTTTTTCTTTTTCTTTTTCTTTTT
>NW_024581096.1:1523509-1598257 GCF_017639235.1 Corvus kubaryi | reverse complement strand
TTTTCTTTTTCTTTTTCTTTTTCTTTTTCTTTTTCTTTTTCTTTTTCTTTTTCTTTTTCTTTTTTTCTTTTTCTTTTTTTTCCTTTCCCTTTTCCTTTCCCTTTTTCTTTTCTTTTTCCTTTTCTCCATAACAGTATTTCTGAAGTGGGTAGAATTTTAAGAAAAATCGTCATCCAAAAAAAGTAATTCCCAAAAGCAACATCTGGAGCTCAATGCACATTTTTTAGTGCATTGTGTCATCAAAATCACATCAAAATGTGTCATCATGCATAGTTTGTGTCATCAAAAGAGCTCTTGCAAAAATAGCTCCTGGGGGATGGAGGTAAATACAGAGCAGCTTTGCCCGACACTGGGGCAGCTGATGGGGTGTGCACCCACCTCACCTACTGGAGGCCATGGCTGAGGAAACTTCCATTGCTCCATCTCCTGAGCACATGCTGGGTGGCTCTTTGACACCCATCAGACTTTGCCTATGGCCCCAGTTTGCAAAGCTCAGCCTTCTGGGGCAGCAGACTGCCTTTGCTGAATCGTGATGACCCTCTCCTGTGACATTTCTTTCCTTTTTAATCAATTTTTAAAAATCTAGTTATGTCTGTTTCCATGTGCCATCTTCTCCCACTGCAGCATCTGCTCATTCCCTTTCTGCTTTGTCCCTACCAGCCCCATTCCCCACCGAGTCACAATGCAGACAAAATTAATGTAAATGCTGTTGCTTTATAATATATGTCTGAAAACTTCAGGGCATGCCTGTCTTTTGATCAAGTCATGCCCACAGAGCCAAACTCCTCCTGCCCTTGTTGCTGGGGCGTACTTTGACACTGCAGCACCTGTAAACAGCAGCAACTCAGGAAGAGGCATTTATCTGGGGCTTTTCAGTAGGAGCTGTCAAAATTAGGGCTAGGTTTATATGCAATGTTTGTAATGCTTGGAAGAAGGGTATCATGAGTGCCCCTGGCTTGCAGCTTGTGTTGCAAGTTGTTTAGGGCTGTGCTGGCACTGCTGTGAGAAGCTGATGTTCTCTCTTGGCACACAGGAGGTAAGTGCTATCTCTGTGATGAGGTGTTGCTGGCAACCAGTGCCTGCCCTGAGTCCATGGCCACCCAGGGAGGCAGTGGCCCAAGCAAGTGCCCAGTGCTGGAGGCTGACTGGTCCCTTTGCCTGCCACAGCAGAGAGCAGCCCTGCTGCTTTTCAGCCACACGGGGTCTGAAATCATCACTGCTGTGGGTCTCGGCTAAGTGGAAACCACAGCAAGACAAATAAGGGCTAGCTATATAGGCAAGGGGCTGCCATTACCCGATCTGGTAACACTGCACCTGTCCAAATCCCCATGTAAAATATTAATTCACAAAGACTGGCACATAAATGTGTTTGACAATTGTTGGTTAGGCTTTTTTTTCCAGTATGTTTAACATCCATCCTTTCCTGCCCTCAAACCTGTGCTTTACAGTGGAGGGAGTTTTGGAGGAAATAGAAAAGGTTCTTGTGAGCTCCCAAGTGGAGGATTGTCCTCTTTGCAGGCACCCGTGGGGTAGACCAAAACCTTTGGTACACTCTTAGCACACAGGCACTTATCAAGCACTGTCTGTCTCTTGCTTTGCAAGACCAAAACAGAGACAGAATCAGCATAATTTCGATTTCCTTAATCTGATGACCAACTGGTGCAGCTGATAAGCATGTCTGGGAGGCCCCAGAGAGCAGGCAGCCTTCACCCATCCCCACTTCCAAGGAGCACCTTGCTGTGTGTCCTACAGATGAAGTTTGCTCCTCTTCCTCCCACTCTCCAGTCTCCAACATGAACGGCTTTGAAGTGATTTTGCTTGAGCCACTTCATTGCCACTATACCACTTGTCCTTTCACAGAGTCATCAGAGTCCTCTAATACCGGTTATTTAAACATAGCTGTAAAGGTATGATTTTCATAGAAGCGTGTGTCTGTTTGTGCATGCCTAGCTTGCAGTTCCTGCTCTCCACATGTGTGCCCTGACTGCCCTTGCTGGCCTGCCTGGCTCAGGCTTGCATGCACCCAGCTGGCTGTGTGGGTGCCCAGGCATGCCAGGAGCACATCCAAATACAAACGGGATTTGCCATCGGCCATGAAAACCTGCAGTGTGCAATTGCCTGTGGATGTTTGGGGCATAATTCTTGGGGATGACAAACTGTCCGTAGCTCCTTATGGATTGCACTGCTGTGCAAATTCCCTGAGACCCATTGGTCCAGATCCCAAAGCTCCTGAAGCTGTGCTCCTGGAAGATTCACCCAGATGGAGGGAGACAGCAAGAGGAGGGGCAGGCTGATGGCAGTGTGTGGGAGTGTGACACAGGCAACACTGCTTCCAGGAGTAAAAATTTGTGAGCTAAAGTACATTATTCTGCTTGCATGCAGGTCTCTGCTTTGGTCAGGTAGCCAAGCTAGAGGACAGCAGAGAGGAAACATCTTGCTTGCCAGCTCCCCTGCAGGCCCACCATCCAGAGTCAGGGAGAGCTGAAATCAACAAGTGAGGGGTGCCTGCCCATGGACACCAGCTGCTCTCAGAGCAATAAATGATTGTGTCTCTTCACCAGAAAGAAGATGAGGCATGTGATATCTCGTGCCAACATTGGTGCCATGGGTATTTATTTCTCTTATGTGAGAAGAAAAAAAATGCCAGAAGAATCTAATAAATTACAGTATAAATGCTACTATTTGAAATATCTGTGTTAGAAATTACTTGAACTTTCATGAGTTTCACATGTCGGGTGTGGGTGATTTAGGCTTGTGATTATTTAAGACACAGGGTGTGATTGGACTTTTAGGATTTGGAAGGATTACACATGCTTGTCAAGTGGGTGTTTAATCTCTCTTCAATTATAACTTCAGTTTGTAAATGTTGAAACTATAAATCATCACACCCTTGATCCATGGCATAGGACAAACCGTGCTGATTTCCTCCCACCTCATCTTAGATTGACTGCTTTTCTCCAGTGCTCTTAATGCCCTCCAAATTATGACTTTTCCTTTTTTAGCCCACACTGCTGTGTGCACACACACATGCAGGCAGGCATGTGTTTCATAACAGGTTTTTGTGCTTGTGACTCAGAGCTGAACTATTAAACCATAACACATGGCTGACATCTGGAATTCCCTCAGACATTTTTGTCATTTGAATATTGGTAGCCATGGTTTGCTACTCTCCTCCAAAATGTAATTTTCTTTATTCTCAGCTCATAAGAACAGAGCTAGAAGATTTTACTGAGCCTGTTGGTGTCACTTGATCAATATATATAAAATATTTTGTCCAAGCCCGCTTTAAAGGCACATGTGTTCAGAGAATTTGGCAGAAAGATCTTACTAAAGAAAGCCTCTGCTTCATCTTTAGGTTTAAAATGATTGCATACCATGAGAATATTCAGAAAAATCACAGCAAGGCCTTGTTTTTGCACAGCAAGGGCCTGTGGTTGCTAAGAGTCACAAACAGTCACCTGCTAGCTAGCAAAATGGGGTAAGATTTGCAAATGGATTGGCTTGGTGCTTGAATATAATTATTTACATTAATTCCTCCAAATGAATGCCACTCATTTGGCTGGTTTTAGAGGAAGATTAAAATATGCTGGTATTTGCTGTAATGTGGAACAGTTTGTCTTACCTGTGTCTCACAGGGTGTTTTGTGCTATTCTCAGGGCTGTTTGCCATGAACTAGTATGGTCCTGCAGAGATTAGGATTTTGCATTCTTCTTTAAATATTGTGGGGTTGCCACTCAGAGTGCTATAATTAAGGACATGTTAAATTTTACATTGATACCAAGGATGTAATGAAAACTTCTGTCTATCTGCCACTGTGATAAGTGTCAAGCAAAAGGGGTGAGCTGGGGAAATTGTTCCCAGCTTTGACTCAGAAAATCATCTACTCCTATTTTTCAATCCAGCCCTACAAGCACATTTTTAAATTCGAGGATTGTCTGGTTTTTCACTGACATTGAGAAGGATGTAACAGTGCTTCACTGCTGCTTCAGGAAGAGAGGAGGAGCATTGTCAGAAGCCTATGCAGTCAGAGTAAGTATAGGATGCCTTCAAGGCACTTCCTTTGCCTGGTGAGCAGCTGCAAAAGAGGGGTGACTGCCAAAAGTTAAAGAAGGTGACCACGGAGGTTTCTGAGAGATGGTTTGTTGCAGAGGCTTTCTAATCTTTGGCTATTACAGCAAAAAGTGGCAGTGGTGGTGCAGCACTGTGATGCCTTTGAAGGCATGCATGTTGTAGCAGTGAATTAATGTCATTTGGTGCAGGTTTTTCGTGCGGTTCACTGTAAGGCCTCTCAGATTCAGCAGGGAAGGCTTCACCTGCAGCACTTGGTCTACACCACAGAACTGACACGTATAGCTGGCTCTGGTGGTCCCTTGTGTGCTGTGTGCCTGAGCGGCCAGCTTTCCACGCATGTATTTTTTGAAAATCTTTTTTTAGCTGCTGTGTTTCAGACCTGGTCATGTTTGTTCTGTTCACTGTGGCTGAATAAAATTCTCGTGTCAGTGGTTCAGAAAATAATTTGTGCTCTGGCTCAAACATTCAGGTCTCTGAGTGTTACTGCTTTTTAGTAATAACACCATGCCAAGGGAGTCTCATTGTGACAGGCTGTGACCCTTAAACACATGGTGGCTGGAAGAGCATTCTTCCCAGGATCTTTTATCCTCACAGCTGCACTTCCCCACTGACTGGACAAGTGAGTACATTATTGTACTCACCTGTCATGATTAAAATGGAGTCCTTTGAACTCCTACAGAGTGGTTTCTTCATCAAAAGCCTCTGGTACTGATGCGGCCCTGAACTGTATGTATCCTTGCAACAAGGTTTTTCAGTGCACATGAATACATATGCACAGATTCACTAAAGATGAGTCATATTTGACCAGCCTGATTGCCGTCTACTATGAAACAACAACCTGGATGGATGAGGGGAGAGCAGTGGATATTGTCTACCTCAACTTCAGCCAAGGCTTTGGCAGTTTCTCTTACAACATCCTCATGGACAAACTCTGGGCTGTGGGCTGGATGAGTGGACAGTGAGGTGGATTGAGAACTGGCTGAATGACAGATCCCAGAGGGTCAAAATCAGTGGCACAGGGTCTGGTTGCAGGCCTGTCCCTAGTGGTGTCTCCCAAAGCTCAATGCTTAACCATTCAACTTGTTCATCCATGACTTGCATGAAGGGGCAGATGCCTCCTCAGCAGGTTCACCAAGGACACAGAGTTGGTAGGAATGGCCAACACCCTGACGTGCTTTGCAGCCCTTCAGAAGGACTTGACAGGTTAGAGAGATGGGAACCTGGAGAGCTGTGTCCAGTTCTGGGCTCCTCAGGACAAGAGAGACATGGAGCTCCTGAAGCGGGTCCAGCAGAGGCTACAGATATTATGAGGGGTCTGGAGCATCTCTTATGAGGAAAGGCTGAGGGAGCTGGGCCTGTTCAGCTTCAAGAAGAGATGACTGAGAGGGGACCCCATCAGTATTTACAAGTATCTGAAGGGAAATTGCCAAAAGGATCTCCTCGGTGGTGCTGAGCAATGGAACAAGGGGCTCTCCTCGGTGGTGCTGAGCAATGGAACAAGAGGCAATGGTCAGAAACCAATGCACAGGAAGTTCCACCTGAACATGAGGAAGAACTTCTTCACTGTGCAGGTGACTGTGCCCGGGAACACACTGACCAGAGAGGTTGTAGATTCTCCCTCACTGGAAATATTCAAGAACTGCCTGGACCCAATCCTGTGTCACATTCTCTCAGATTATCCTGCTTGAGCAGGGAGGTTGGGCAAGATGTGGTCCCTTCCAACCTGACCCATTCTGTGATTCTATATGTTAAAGTGACCCTGGTGGCTGTGCCCCTGACTTTAATGAAAGCAGAGGCGGCCCTTGGTAGGGGTGGCCATGGCCAGAGCAGTACCAGCCCATCTGCAGCCCGGAGCAGGCAAGACCACCCAGTCCATCTCCTTGAGCTGGTATGCAAATATAGCTGTATTTTAGCTGCTGACAGCTCTGCTAATGGATTATGTGGGTACACAAAAGTGATGTGCTATAAACAGCAATTAAAACTGTGTTGTCAGAGTGTCAAAATCAATCTCAGTTTTTTATATGCCTGGACATGCTACTTATTTACTCATTATAAGGGTTAGAGCTTGTTGTTATGGTTATCAGGTGCTTCTGATTGCCAAATTCTGATGAAGTGTGAGGCCCTGAGTTGAGCGCTTTCTCACCAGATCTCTGAGTCAAGCTGATTTTTCTGGAAAACTTCAGCCAAAACACTTGGGGTTTTTTTGAGCATGAGTCCTGTGCACGTAAATCCTGGTGGATACCCTCTCCTGGGGTGACCCAAGCTTGCTTCATCCCTTGGACTGGCTCAGTGGGGCCACATGCCCTGGGCATGAGCCCATGTTGATGCCTCTGCTACCAGCCAAAGTGTGTGCTGGCCCCATGGAGCCCAGCACTGTGCTTCAGCTTGGGGTGAGTGGTTTATGCTTCTCCAGTCTGGGGTGGGATAGGAAGGACTGTCTTTGCATTTGGCCCCCACTGGGATCACAGTTTTGGCTACCTTCTTGTAAAGTGAAAATTATTGCTTCCCACACCTCCTCACCCCTTGTCCATCTCCCCAGGCTGCCTTGAAAATGAACATGTTGTTTCTGAAGCACTCACGTATTGTAGTGGCATGGGAGAAAACAGGCAGAAATTAATTAGTCTGTCTTCAGAGCGGGGTTTGGGGATTATAGAAAATAAGCCTGTTAATCATTATGGAGAAGGTAGAATGCTCTGAACTGGGTCCTCACTCACCCTGGGTACTTAATGACATGTTTTCACTAGAAAAAAATGGTAAGATCACGTTAATTAAAGGCTATGCCAGAATGCATATGTACAAGCGGGGTAATTGAAGAATGCTGAATGTCTGCCAATTTGACATTACCTAACTAGCTTGATTTTTCAACCATAGTAATAGTCTCATATTTATGTATTTTTTGGGATGCCATATGAAAGAAAAATATTTAAGCAAAATAGCATACTGAGCAGAGTAAATTACGACAGCAGGGTTCCTTGTTACTCTGTGCCTGATGGAGAAAATGAAAAAGGATAGTAAAGGGAGCAGGGAAGCAATGGTTTGTGTATCATACATAAAAAGGTACTGTAACAGTGGCGATCTGTCTGCCATAGTAATGAAGTCAAGCATTTGGAATAATATGATTTCACAGCAAGACAGGATAGTAGAGCTCTGTTGAGCTGAATCTGTATTAGATGGTGTGAGTTATCTACATGAAACTAAAGAAAAGGTTAAAACTTAATTGTATTAAATTGTGGGTCACAGCAGACAGGATCACCTTATGGGTTTTCTAAGTTCCTAGCTTTCCTTGTCTCTAGCTTGTTATTCATTAGAGCTCTGCACAGCTCTGTGGGCTCCATGCAGCACTGGGCTTGCAAATTCATGGTTCTAGCCCTCTTCCTCAGGCTCCTTACTCTTGTACTGTGCTGTCAAATGCAATATCCAAAGACATCACTCTCTTTAATATCTCTGGTTTCTCTGTATTTATCCCTGGTAGAAAAAAAAAAAGACATTTCTGCCATCCTGCAGCTAAGAAGACCTGACACAAGAGTTGCTTTTTCAACAAAATGTGACTGGGTTTGTATCCCCAGATCTCCAAGTATCTTAGGCCATCAGCTCCTAATCTGACCTCTGTGACTTTGTTCCCCTCATTCCTTGAGCTGGCACCTTATGGCTCATATCTTCACACCTCCCTTGAATTTCCCTGTGCTGTTTTCAGACTTACGTTTCTGAACTAAGTCAAAAGCTTTGGCCTTTTACAAGTAGTTTCCAGTCAGAATTATGTCTGTTGGGACACCTCTGAGGAAAAAGAAAAATCTGATTAAAAATAGGAAAATCAAACCACACACAGTGTGATTATACCTGAATCTGTTGGAAGGTCAGCTGATTTTTCAGATGATTTAAAACCATTAAATTGATCAAGGGCAGATATGCATCATTACTTGATCTTATCTTCATTTCCCTGGACACATTTGCTCTCCATTTGTCCTTCCCCTGTTTGTTTATGTTCTTTCATGCCTTTCTTCAAAGTAGACTGTAAAGCCTTTGGGACAAAAATCAGTGGTATGTTGGTAAATGGGAAGGACAGACTGACTGCCTCATCTTGCCCAGACTTAACTGTGGGAAATGGGGGAATGCTGCAGTGCTGACAGCAAGAATGGGTAAATCTGCCCTTGGAGTACTGAAATTTACCTGTGGCCGCACTATGGGTGGGGACTTAGTTTGCCTGAGCAGTTTACCTGGATTGCTTGGTGGCCAGGGGAGTAGCTGTTTGGGGAGCCTGTGCAGCATTCAAGAGCCAGCCTGATCAGCACTGTAACCTGCAATCTGTTATTGACCAGAAGCCTTGGCTGGGGGATGTCAAAAATCTGCTATTACAAAAAGCAAATTAATCATAGAAATATCACGTTAGGTTTTGTATAGTTTTCACTCCAAGGGGATGTTCATAAAGAGTTTCAATAACTTGAATGATCTTCAAGACAGTCTCAAATAACTATGCAATAGTTATTTCTTATGCAATAACTATTGTCAGATTTTACACAAACAAAAAGAATATTATGAGGAAGAGCTAGAGATAAGACAACAAATGGAGCAATATCAGAAGATTACCCTAGAAATATGCATTGATCTTTTTAATGTTTTTAACTCTGTGTAGTGCTTCAGGGAATAACTTATGTGAAGCAGTTGTTGTAATGCTAAATTAGGGGGGAACAGTTGTGAGAGAGGCAGATCTTAAACACCTGGCGCAATGCAAAAGCCCAAACTGTACCAGAAATGCTACTTACAATGCAAATATTAAACAACAGTAGCTGTTTTCCCTAAAGACTATTCTCTAGAGTTTGTTACAGCATTTAGGGGATATCTTAACTCTTCTTGACATTTTACTTTCCCCTTGCTTGGTTTTTGGCTCTATCCCTTGCTGTGAGGAGGAACTGTGTGAGTACCTTAGTGCTTGTGTCTACAGAATTATTAAAGATGAAATGTGGTAAAATCCTGAAGGAAAGTGGAAGGAGTGGCTACTAAAGCATTTAAGTGGGAGATTTCTTCATTTGGGTTGGTAGCTCCTTGGGCACAGGTTTTTGCAGTTATCTCATATTAGGCATGATGACTTATGTTTGAGAAGATCTCATCCCTCATTAGTGATGTCTTTATTTCTATCCCACCAGAGGTGGATATGAAAGACTGGACTGTGTTTTTATAATCAGAGGGGAAGTGTGAGTGAATGCATTATCAAGGAAATGGCTCTGCTCAACAGGGAAGCTGAGAAACTGGTAAATCAAAACTGAAGATGGTTGTGAGAGGTTTGTCTGAGTTTGGTTTTTGTCCATCACTACTCAACATTTTAATGAAGTAAAGACAGTGTATTAAATTTGCAGTAACACCAAGGTTAGAGTGCTGTGATCAAATCTCAGAAGGGTTTTGAATTGTAAAGGATCTCAGTGAATTAAAGATATGGGCTGATAAAGGATGGTGTAAATAAAGACAGTCCAAAGCTCTGCCTTCTCAGAAGCGATTAGATCAATGGGCACAGGTAGGGAAGTGCTAAATGGGCAGGATTTTGGAGGAAAGATATTCCGGAGCGTGTAGTTAGTTTCAAAAGTGAACATGAGGCAACATTATCCTCCAGTTGCAGAGGGATGTGGAAAAATTGCCAGTAAGGATAGCAGTGTGAGCTCTAGGAAGAGGCACCAAGCCTGTGACAAAGCAGCTCAGGAGCTGTGTAACCAGCAGAGAAGTTGGGCACCAACTGGAAAAAGTCCACAAAGAAGCAAAATGGGACGCAGCAAACAATGGTGAAAGACTGAGGGTTTTCTAGCCCAAAGAATGGGAGAATGAGGATGGAAGAAAGAAATGTTTTGCTGCTGCAGAACTGCTGTGGAGTAAGGGAATGGCAATTTGTAAATAGCAGTGAAGAAATTTCTGGTTTTAAAATAGAAAATGCTTTCTGATGGTAGTGATGGTGAACTGCAGGAATAGGATGCCAATTTTTAAGAACCATTGGGAGACACATATCCCAGAAGTGACACTGGAGCAGCTGATTCTGCCTTAAAACAGTGGTAAGAAGTTCATAGCTTTTCAAATTCTTTTCAGCTGTATTCTTCTGAGTCTACAACACAAATATTTCAAAGCATTTTGAGCTGAACAAACTGAAAGAGAGGAAAACCTGGGTTCAGACTTTCCTTGGTTTGTCAGGTGGTATTGCTTTTCTCACAACAGTAGGTGTCCTGGCTCATTTTCAAGGTTGGTGGGGCAGAATGGAAGAAAAATATAAGAAACTTGTATTCTGGGAAGGAGTTTCTTATGCAATTAATTGTGGCCGCACTCTGACATGGGATGAATGTTTGGAATCTCACCACTTCTAAAGTGGCTTTGTCATGAGCTCTAAATGTCACTGTTCCCCGTTGGCTCTCATTCTTTGTGTCTGTTGGTGAATGTAATACTAGACTTTGTAGTGTGTAGCTTGTCTGAACAAAGGTAGCTACCAAATGCAACTTGTTGAGAACTTGGTTCAAGCTGCAGCTAGATTTGGCAAATAAGTTTCTGTGAGTCTGTTTCGTGGTAACATGAACTGTATGAGTCCTACAGGGGAAACAAAAAGCTAAGAATAGTGTTACCAAGAATGTGGCTTTGGTGGTTTTTCTTAGTAAAGAGGTAGATGAGCAAGATGTAGCCTGTAAAAGGGAAGAAAATATGCGTTGGTGGGTATACAGGAGAAATTGAAAATTCCAGGTGAGATCTAGTGGTCTGGGCATATAGAAAGGTAGACTGGACTGGCTGACGCTTAATCCTCAAAGAAAACTTTGTATTTTAGCTGCAGCAGGAATTACTGTCTCAGATAACATTTTTTTGAGCTGCTTCTCTTATGTATGTACTATAATTAAATTCTAAGAAGTTATCAAGGGCTATGTCAAATGCATTAAATAAGCATTTGAAATATGACGCTTCCAGCTTCCAATCTCAGTGCAATTACTCTGGAGTTTTATGACAAAGAGTTTCAGACATTTTTTGTAGGACATAGAAACGTTCAGCTTGAGAAAGAAATTTCAAGCATTTCCATTAAAATTGAAGGGTTCTATGAAATCAGGTTGATTTTCCTGGAATTTCACAAAGAAGAGGAACAGTGGAATAGTTTAACAATTTTCTGATAAGATACTTTAATTATTTTAAAACATTTCAGCAAACTCCTCAACCTTCCTCCAGCTGAGCACTGAATATTGCAGTAAAATACATAATATTGGGATGTTTTGATTTTATTGATTCCAAAATGTTCATATGACTGGAAAACAGATGATGCTGCAGAACCACTTATTCAAGAAGTGATAACATGAGCACCGTGCTGCAGCCTGATGGGAGAGAGACAGGTCTTACACAGGTCTACTTGAAAGCTTCCTCACTTTGTGGCTTTTCCCCAAGAAGATCAAAGGAGAGAACCAAATTTGCCCTAACAAGACAGATTTTTAACCAGATAGTTAGAGACTAAGCCAAATGGTTTGAAGCTTCCTCCACCAACTAGCTTCTTCCAAAGAACGAGATTCCACCTCCAGCTGCCCTTTTGTTCCTCTGGCTCTGCTCTGGGTTATCCCCACTGCCTGCAATTGCTCACTGAATGTGATCTATAGGGGACAGCAACATGGCTCCCAAAAATATTTCATCTTATACAGCATGGACCTCTGTTCTCACACGTCTGTTCCTGAAGTGGCAGAGTCTGTGTGACTTCTCTGCTGCATGCAGAGCTTAACACAGAGGAGCTGTGAGCTGTTTCTGCTGCCAAAGTTGTTCAGCAGGTTGCCACGCTCTGCTCAAAGAGCACTTCCCCAAAGAAGTGATGGGATTAGTGTGGGCTGCCAAACCTGAAAGAAAGAAGCCCATAATAGAACAGGATAGCTGAGAGCTGTGGCATGTCATTTCCACCTCTTCTTCATCAGTACTAACTGAACTGTTTATTTGCAACCCCAAGCTCCTCCCTGAGGAGAATTTACTGAAAAGCTGGTACAAGAAAGCACTGCTTAGTTGATTCACCAGTTACACAGAGTCAGCTCCAGCCCACAGAACCCCATAAGAGAGGGACTGTGGGGAGCTGATGCAATTACTGTTTCATCACATCATACATTTGAAGTGAGTGCATCCAAAGTCTAGAAGAAAATTACATAATTCTCCTGCACCAGTTTCCTTCTTTGGGGATCACAGCTTCCATTTGCTGAAAAATGATTGCTGAAGACATTTAGTGAGACAAAACAGGTCCCCTGTTTGCCTCCAAGCAGTGAGGTCAAACTTAGGTTGTACTGTTGTTTTACGTCTGCTATGTTCCATTCCGTCGATCAAACAACTGCAGTGGTCTGATCAATTACTTCTTCATAAGCTTGTGCTGTCTGTTATCCAAATCTGTGTTACTGTTAAGTTTAATACTGTTAATATCTTCCAATTTATTCCTCTCTGGATAAAGCAGAAATTTCCAGACGTCTTCACCTGCCTGCTGCCTCACAGGTTAAACATAGTGCCTTGCTTCAGGGGAGGCTGGCAGACTTGGAAGCCAAAGTGCATCTCCTGGACAGCTTCCAGGCTCCCTGAACAGGACTGAGAGTCATAAGGTCAGTTATTCCTCATGGGAAAAAACAGGGAAACTGTAGAGGAAACTGTAGGTCTGAAAATTGAAGCCTTGATATATAGGAAAGGGGTAGCTGACTGTGGGCTGGACTGTACATTCCCTTTGCAGCAGCACTTCTACCCTGACATCCCAGGTGTTCAAACATGGGAGCTCAGACCCACACACCCTGTGACTGACTTAGCACTGCAGGCAAGAGGTCTGGCTTGTCTCTCTGGCAGCTAGAGCCCATAAACAGGTTATTTCAGTGAAACATTTTTCTTGAAAAAACATGGTGTGCAAAGTTTGTTCTCCCTCACACAAATAATAATTGCTTGAAGCTCTTCAGCTTCACGGATGCTAAGCAGGAGAATGTCTGCACTTTTCCTATACCATGCCCTGTAGCCTTGGCATCATGTTTATTGCAAAGCACCCTGAAAGCTGGACCCCTCAACAGCAGACCTTGCACCAGGGCTTCTTGTCTGCACACTAGGGTTTCCCTGCAAAGCCTGGAGCTTGGCATGGCTGTGTCTCCCTGGGTTCCCTTGAGGTGCTGGAGGTCTGGTTTTCAGATCCTTTTTCGAATGAGGCAAAACAAGACTTAAACCTCAGCCTGTTGCTCTTCTGGTAATTTTTTTAAACAAAGGTTCAGACTGCAATACTGTGACGACTTCTCTCAAAAATGTTGGCCTAGTTTTCATTCTGATATGAAATGTTTGAGATGTTTTAATGGAATAGGATTTCTATCTAGCTGCCCAAGGGAGGTGGTCCATGGCACATCTTTGTAAATCAGCTGTATGCTGAGAGAGACCTATCAGGCCCTCGGAGAGCTCCATATCAGTAGTTAATATTTCAGATAAAGATTATATCCTCCCCTCTGCTTGTTACAGTCCTGTTGTCTCTCTTTTTCAAGTAGAGATGATGTGGTCAGAAAAAGGTGTTGATTGTTTATGAGGCAGAGTAATTCTCTGTAGCCTCTGCTTCCTAAAATATACCTTTTTTTTCTTTCTTTCTCATTGGCTTCATATTCTCCCTTCTCTGCAGCTCCTAAAGACCTGAGGCTCTCTTTGGCAAACCCATATGTGGGAAGATGAAAGCAGCCAGTGGTCTTTTGGAAGGGGCTCATGTGGCCTGCAGTACCTCTGCAAGACTGTCTTCTGCAAATATCAGATAATGATAAAGAGAAATGGGGTCACAGCTCATTTTGCCTTACATAGAAAACAGAAGTTATCAAGTCATGATTCACAAGTGAAAATATGTAATTAAACTTTGTTGGTGCTCCCTTTCTTGATTTGTCTTCACTTTTTTCCACAGTTTCATAAAGTGCATTAGTAAACCAAATTCGATATTGGTCCCTTCTTGTTGTTTTATATATTTGTTAAGGTTCACGTAATGACAAACCTATGTCTTAGTTAGAAATTATACCCACTGGAAACTACTTAAGCACACAATAGGAATTGTGGGAAAGGAATATGAAAGCCCTGAGCAATTAAAGTTTGGACTGAACAACATTTCAGCTGCCAAGGAGGGCAAAAAAAGCAAACCACACAAGTTTGGGTGCTCTTTTTCTTTCCAGTGGAATGTATTAAAAAGGAAAATTTTACTTTGGAGATACCAAATGTATTACTTTCATCTCAAATAAAATATTATAATTTTTACACTGTCAAATGTCTTACATAGTTTAGTTTAAAATTATCACCTGCCTTTGCTTGGCTAACCCTATTTGACCTGAGTTATGAACAGATGAATTTTGGTCACCTCTGAAACTATTTATTTTGTTGCAGCTTTATTTGCAATCACCTGTCACACCCATGAATCTGTTTCTGTAGACTCTGAAACAAAAAAGGGCAGAAACAAAAAAGCAAGGTGCTGCCTATGGCAAGAGCAGTTGCAATTATTTACAATGATGTTTAAGTTCCATTGTAGAAATGATGCAAGAGACATAGATTTTCCTTTAAGCCAGGTGAGGCCTTGGTGTTGCTGTCATCCTGCTTCATCATCCCTAGGAGGATTTGTAGTCCCTTCTCCTTGATGGTGCCTCAGGTACTTCTACAGCAAACTTTCTGGCTGTTACTGCTGCCTTTACAAAGCAAATCCTCTGTGTATAAGACGACGGCCAGCAACTGGGGTGAAAAAGCAGGATTCTCTCCATGGGCCAGTAAAAATGGTCCTATGTGATTTAACATGGAAAAATGTAATAGTACAGAAGACTGGGTTAAAAAATAGCAAAGCAAGACATGCTTTAAATGAAAACAGCCCCCATGACACTGCAAGGAAAATTATCTGGAAGATATAGTACATATAAACTTCAAGCCATCAGCCAGTATCTGGCATCAATTACAAAACCACAGGACACTGGGCTGCCCCAAGGATTTGAAATCACATCCTGCTCCTCCTTGCAGGGTGGCACCAAGCACCCAGGAGCATGTGGAGCGAGGTAGGGCAGACTGCCAGGGTTATATGAGCTGAACCCTTTTGCAACTAGTTTATAGCACTAGGTTAGGTTACTAAATGAGGGCAGAGATCTGTGGTAGTGGGGGTAATAAGAAAACTTGCTTTTGAAGTCTTGCATTTTCTCTAATTATCTTTCTCATGTTCAGGCATGTGTAGGTATTGTGTCTAAAGGTGAAGGAAACCCTGATTTGTGACAAAGCTTCCTGTTCATACCCCAGCTCAGTCTGTTACTTTCCAAACAGGAATGGACAGGGCTGAGTGCCTCTGAAGCAAGAGGGCAAATTTTTGTGGCACAGATCTTCACTGGATGTGAAGCAAACAATGACAGTAGCAGTCACAAGTAAGCTGTCTCTCTGTGGAAGTCACTCCAGCCATGTTGTGACCATGGGTTGAGTCCACAAGGAAACTGTCATAAATTTCATTGAGCCTGAGAGTGGAGAAGAGTCAAAGCCAGAGCTGGAAGGCAACTGAAGCTTGGTGCAGCTGCCCTTCCCCTGCAGTATACCTCTCAGCTCTGTTGTGTTGGCTGTGATAGGAAAACTTCCTTGTCACTCTGGGAGAAGTATCTCCTCTCCATCTTTGAGATCTGCAGAGAGGCCTACCATTTTTTCCTCTTTAGTTGCATTTTGGCAACATGCGAAAGCAACACATCCAACTTCTCACTCTTTTTCTGGAGCAATCACTTAGTGCAGCAGTGGCAAACTACCAGGTACCAGGTACTAATGCCATGGCGTCACTGCTCCATTGTCAGAACACTCTTTGCCTACAAAGTCCTGAAGATGAGCCTTAGCTGGCCAGAGTGCTGGCTGCCAAAGGCAAGTCTGCAGAGAAACCTGTGCTCTAGTCTCCCCATGGTTTTTTGTGAAGCAGAAGGATGGTTATATCTCTGGTAGCATTTCAGACTCTTGCTTTTTTTCCTGAGCTGAATCTGAGGCAGTTTTAGCCCCTGGAGGAGGATGTGGCACCAAGCATCACAGCTGATAGCATCCTAGGAGAGGTGAAGGATAAAAGATAGAGAGATCATTTGATTTCTTTTGGTTTCCCACAAAGGCCCCGTGACTTAAAGGAAATTGGTTCTATTTTCAATTTGGTTAACACCAGATATATAATTTTTAAAAATAGTAAACTCACTTCTTGTTATCTTACTAGAGAAAGATGATTTTTGAGCTTCACATATAAGTGAAAACCAGCTGTCAGCTATAGCTTCTGCCTGAGGTATTGAGCTTTGCAAGTGAGCTTGAGCACTGGGAACTCAGGCCACTCTGAAATGACAGTACCTCACTCATTTTGGCTGCCTGCCTTCCCTTTTCATCAGCTTTTGGGATTTCATTACAGCAGAAAACCTGTTGTGAAGAGATGGCGGATAAAGATTATGCCATGCAACACAACAGTTCATCTTTCACTCAAGTATAGCTTTTTGCCTTCTTTTACAATGATTTCTCATATGTAAATAAGATCCATATTCCTGCATTTCCTTGAAACTTAGATATTACTTCTGACTATATCATAACTTTCTAATTTTGAGATGTTTCTTGCTACAGAAGAAGGGTAGAAAGCACCATTCAGTACTAGATCCGAAGCTGTTCAATGTCAATGGCAAAAATTTCAGTTTCCCTGTGTTCAATCCTATCACTTGCTGTCTCCCTTTTCTAATTAGTCTCATCCCCTCATCCAAAGATACATACTTAGATCTGTTTCTACCAGACCAAGCCTTTTCCAACTTTCATGTGCAGGTCTCTTTCTCAGCAGCCATTCAAAATCAGGCACAAGCTCTTCTTCCATACTCTTGTTTGACTTCTGACTGTGGGAGCAGGTCTGGGCTCTGCTTTCATCATCTTTCCCTTTGTACAGATGACAAGAAAGAAAATACAGAATGAAGGAGGGCAGCTGCAGTGGCCTCTGCTCAGCAAGAACAATACTAATGCACTGGGTTTTGTCATTTCTCCAAGGGAGTATAGGCCTTTCTTCATGTGCCACTGGACCTTTATCTCAGCGGAAAGAGAGCATTTCCCTCAGCGTGCTTGAGGCTGACTATAAGAGCTTTCATACTCTTTAAAGAAGTTGCTCTGTAGAGATGTGGGAAGTTCTATGAACAGCTGGAAAAAATAACATTATCTCTTGTAAACTCTTTTGCAGAATTTTAAAACCCCCAAAGGGCCCCATAGCTGTGCACTTTGCAGCAGTAACTGCTGACAGGCTCCCAGCTCAGCCTTAACACAAGGGAGGCCTTTGCAGCCTCACCAGGCCAGGCAGCTCTGCTCATAAACAGGACTCCCATCAGGGCTGTGAGCAAAGTTACGTGCTGCCATTGACATGTTGTTGGAAAATCCCTGGGAACTTAGGAACCTGGGCAGTACTTGATCCTTAGCTGTTGATGTCCCGGGCACATAGGTTCCCAGTCCCAGCCTGGTCAGCTGCGGGAGGGTCTGCTCTGCTCCTCAGGGAGTGGTTGATTCCCACCAGCTTTTGGAGAGCCCCTGGCAGGCAGCTGTCTGCCCTCTTCCCCTGGCCAAATCCTGTGCTAGACAACAGCCATCCTGCTACTTAATATTTCAAATATGCGTGAATAATCCACTGAATTTCAGTATCCCGTTATTTTCTCAGATTTTTTGTGGTTGCCATGGGTCATGGCTCTCCCCTGGGGTAATGCACTTTGATTTCAGACCTGAGAAAAAGCTTGCATGCTGAGAGCTGATCTGTTTTATTTTTGTAACTTTGTTAGTGAGTCTAATAAAATATATTCCCCTCTGCCCATAGACCTCGTTGCTTTATGTTCTTAGATCATTCTACCCCATGTCTGCTAGCACCACCCTTGCCAAGATGGAGTAACTCTGTTGTTTGTGCTTTTACTGAGAGCCCAGCACATCAGTCTGCTGGGGTTATGGTTTTTCTGAAACAGTCTTGAGGGAAACAGCTGATCTAGTGGTCAAAACACCTCTCTCCTTTCCTGGCTTTGGGAAAGATCACATATTTCTGAGTCACACAAGCTGGATCCTTGCCCCAGGGGTCCTGCCACCAGATGTACGTATTTGTTTGTTCTCCCTTACCTGGCTCTCTACACCTGCAAGGTAGGAGGACTGCTGCTTGTTCCCTGATCTGCCACGGCTTTTGCTTCTTTTAGGTGAAAAATCATGCAGTTTGTTTTGTAATCCAGGGTATTTACACAGAAGCCAAACATAAGTGTTTCAGGTGGTTCCAGTGGGTACTCTCCCATTCAAAACCATTTTCCTTTATTCCTTTAGGCTGGGTTAAGGGAGGTGAGCTACTGTGCTGAGGCAGAGCAGCTGGATATTGCGGTTAAACCACTCCTCCTCTGAAGACTGTTCTCTACACAGCACCATGTCATGTTGGTATTGCTAAGCTAGGTACAGCAGGTTGAAAAAAATAAGTGAATTTTATATTTATGGTTCGCGTGTATTTTTTAGTAAAACTATTTGTTTGACACCATAGTCATAAATTCACAGAATGGTGTGGGTTGGAAGGCACCTTGAAAATCATCTTGTTCTGAGCACCCTGCCATGGGCAGGGACACCTTCCACTAGAACAGGTTGCTCAGAGCCCCATTGAAACTAATCTTGGGATGGGATACCCACAACTTTTTTGGGCAACCTGTTCTAGTGTCTCACCACCCTCACAGTAAAGAATTTCTTCCTAATATCTAACTTAAACATGCCCTCTTTCAGTTTGAAGCCATTCCCTCTCTCCTATCACTGCATGCCATTGTAAAATGGCATCTTGTACTATCTGAAGGGAGCCTACAAGAAAGGCAGAGAAAGATGTAGTCTTCTCTTCTCCAGGCTGAACAACCCCAACTCTCTCAGCCTGTCTTCATAATCAGATATATTTTAATTTTGTTCCAGGTTTCAATTTTTTTATGCCGTGAGTGTGGGTTCTTCCTTCACCTTGGCTGTATTTTTGATATATAGAACCAGCAGTTTAAAAGTCCTGACTTGCTGTCATTTCAAATTTTTATAAAACATCATAGTGTTTCTCTTGGGCTTTCTTCATCCCTGACCAAAGTTCTCATTATGTCAGCTAAAGAAATAATGTGGCTCCTCCATGTCAGCACCAGAATGGGAGGGCTGTGGGTGAATTTGGCTGGGGCATGGGTAGCTGAGGGATGGGGAGGGAGTGAATGCTTCTTTTGGAGAAGCTGTCAGGGTGTGTGGTGGTATGGCATGGGGGGGGCCAGGGAAAGAGGAGCCTGGGGGAGAGAGGTGGTAGGGTCAGGATGAGAAAATATTTGGAAATGCTGACCCAGGGAAAATGTCAGTGCAAGACCTGATGGCTGTGCTGACAGACAGATGAGCAGCACCCTCTGAGGACAAGCTCAGCTGATAGCCCCTGCTGCTGGATATTTCCAAAGTGGGGCTACATAGCTGGACACCTGGACTGGTGGTAGAATGACTGCAGTGGCCATGCAGAGGTGTTACAGCACGGGGGCTTTCCATTCCCTCATCTTTCTACTGCATGTGTGGATCAAGCCTACCAGTGTCTGTGCTCTCAGAAACAATTTGAGTGAACAAATATTGCTGCTTTTCAAGTTTTAAAGGGGAATGAAGTAAGCAGAAGTGCAACATCCCTGCATCTGGGTATGCGTGTTGTCAGAGAGAGCAAAGTGCAAATAAAAATAGTGAGGTGAGGGTGGGGGAGCTGGAGGTGGAGGTGTTTCAAGAACTGTGCTATGCTGCAAAATGTTCCTGCTACTGACAGTGTTATTCAGTGATAATGTCTTGGCATGCTACTTTTAGATACCGGTTCATCCTATTCCTCCTCTCTTTTCCTGTTGTAATTCCAGGATGGCTCTGGGCAGAGAAGATGAACGCGGAATTGGAGGTGTGGGACATATTCTACATTGCAAGCCTGAAGTGTGTCAAGCATTGAAAGGATCAATGTATTGCTTCTCTAAGTTCCTGTGCATAATTGAGACTCCAGACAAAATGAGGGAAACATTGTCTGGGTGGTCCAGGGGCAGCTCACAGGGGTAAAACTTGTCCCCTGGCTCCTTGTCACACAAGGTATCTTTCCTCATCAATGGTGTCCCTGGCTTGGCTCCCACAGTGGCACAGCCGGAACCAGTGCTGTGAGGTGGGAATGCCTCCCTCTGCCATGAGCTGCAGGATCTGCAGCATCAGCAGGGCTTTGTTAGCATGGTGGTTAGCTGCTCACAGCAAGCTGTCAGGCAGGCTTGTCACTGTGAGGTGTTCTGCACCTGGAAAGCTCATCATGATGATGTAAATTATGCACCACACCAGGGACTTGTTCTCTCCTCACTAGGCTCAGCAGGTAGCTCACAGGCACTGGATTGCACCAGCTGAAGTATGAGGAGATCCTGGAAATGCATTCCTGCTGAGAAACATTTCTTAGCAAAGCAGTTAGCCTCTGGTGATTGCTGTTCGCTCTCACGCTGGGCCAGTGCAATGTCAGGCAGCCCCAGACACAGCAACGTGCCTGGCCTTCCCTGCTGTCTGAAGATGGCCTTTCTTTAGGGCAGAGAAATGGAACATTTCTTTCTGTTTGAATTTATTTATTTTTTAAAACAGAGGGATTTCTGAAAAGAAAAGCTCACGAGCTCTAACGTGACCCTTCCGTGCTTCTGTGCAGCGTGGACCTTCTTACTTCCTGAATGGCTTGCTCTGCACTCCAGTTAACTCACACCCTGGATTTCATCCAAGTACATTCTGTATCTTGATACGAGGCCAGGTTTTGCTGAGTTGTGGTGCCATTTTCTTCTGCCTTCTCTCCTCCCAGTTCCTCTATTATCATTCTCACTGCTGAGTGTTACTGGCACCCCTCAGCCAAAGGGAAGAGCAGAGCCCAACCCCATGCCTGCTCCTGACAGCAGTCGGAGCAGGCGAGCTGGAACTGCAGTGAAGGACTTCTCCAACGAGCCTGTTGGTTGAGCTGTCCGCAGCTCAGCCTGTCACTGAGAGGTATGTCTGAAATCAGCTGAGGCAGAAAACATTTGAACTCTACACCCTGACAAATAGCTTCCAGATGTGTAAGATATAGCCTTGCTGTGGACGTTGACTGTAGCTCTGCCAACATACGTCTGCACATTTCTGGTGCACAGGGAACATGAAAGTAGATATTTTACAACATCTGCTGCCTTTTCCTAGTTATCCCTCCCTGCTTTTTGCAGTCCTTTTCCTATATTTCATCCTTAAAGTATATTAAAAAAAAAGCTACAAGTCTTTCTACTGATTTATTGAATCCTCTTGAATCCTCTTTGCACTGATGCCTTAAGAGGCCTCCTAGACACAGAGACTAGACAGGAGGAGTAAGGGAATAAGGTAGGTATTTATTTGAAAGGTCTTCAAAGGTACCCCCTGGGGAGCCAGAGGCTATTGCCAAGATGGACCCCAAGATGGATGACAGGACATGAGTTCTTCACACCTTTATAGGTTTGGTTCATTTGCACATCAGGGTTAATTCTCCAACTAAAGCTTCAGTTTTCCCCTCAGCTTACCCCCCCTTAGCAGTTCTTTGGTTTATACTTTTGGGCCTAGGACAGTCTTGGTGTCCTTGGAAAGCAGGGCCGGAGAGGCTTTGTTATGTCTCCCTAGCACAAGAGAGCAGAAATTAACAGGATACAAGAAAATTCAGACTTACACACTAAGCAGTACAGAATTTGAAAAATTTGAAAAATATAAAAGTTAAAACCTAAGGCATCAGCACATTTTGTACCTTTCTGTGCCAGCAGTGTCGTAAAAAGGGAGGGAAACAGAGAGACCTTGTTCTCCTGCCTGGAGATCAAACCAGTGCCCAGGTCCTTTAATTATTTATGTATTGATTCAAGGTGTTTTTCTTGCAGAATCAAATAGTAAAATAGTATCAAATTCCATTGAAAAAGGGTTTCGATAAAAACAGAGATTTATCTTGCTTTCACAGTAAGAATTACTTCCTTAATTCTGCAGTCACTTGGGCCTGAGGGGTGTCAGAGCACAGCTGTCCAGAAGAGGGAAGGGAGAGGGCAGAAAGGCTAAGGATTAGGTTAGATGTGAAAGTGATAATACCCCTTATTTGAAAATAATGAAAATTGTTGGGTTTTAAAGTCTTACTTTTAAAAGTACTCTTTTGGTAAAGAAAAAAGAAATAGAAACCTTCCTTCTATGTTGTTCTGCAATAAAACAGGGTAGATAACCCTGTCTCTTTTGTTTTGCTCTGTCTTCTTATCTCTGACTCCACAAGTGTTGGTTGTTTGCTGACCTTTGTTTCTACCCCAAAACCTGCATATTTTTAAAGAAATGATCACCTTTGGAGCCCATGACTCTGTTGGTGTAATTTGTTCTTGAAAGTTAACCAGAAGCAGGCCTGGGATATATTTTGATGAGAGACCACCTGGGAATCACAGAAGCCATCTACAAACGCCAGGGAGTTGTGGTCAAACTCCTGGCACGTAGTAGACCACAGGAATCTAATGAGTGGAAAGACTTCATTTGGTGCCATCATCACTGCTGACTGATGTGGCTGAAATGCAGCAACAGTCACACACCTATTCCTGTCTTCTTGCTGTGACAAACTGGTGTGTGAGACACCTGTCAGTCAACTCATTGGACTTCTACAGATGAAAATGTCAGATGGAGGTTATCTGTGTGACTGTGCATATCACAGAACTGGGGGAGGGAGACAGGGAGATGTGGTAAGATGGAAAAATGTGTTTCCTATTCAACCTGCCTGTGTTACAGACTGCCATCTTTTGCGATCCTCAGTTCAGAGCAGTCAGTGCAGCAATGTTCACATTTTGCTACAATGTTTGCAATTAATCTGCCAGGGTGACACCTGGCCGTGAAGCAACTCTTAATTTTGTTGGGACAATATCCCTGAGAGCTGCAGTTCTCACCAGCACTCTGTTTAGCTAGGTGTGCAAGCATGTCCCTGACTTTGGGCAGGTGTCTCACTGACATATTTTGCACCAAGTATGCATGGAGGGACCTAAAAGATCCCATATGTTCTAGCCTGGCAGCTAACCTGAAGAGGTGGTCTCTCTCTTGCAGGCTTTTGATGACTGTGGGGGTCTTTTCTTAGAGCATTTTCTGCCCTGAAAGCCTCACCTTCTGCTGCTGAGGATGTATGGACCAGACCTGATTATAAACCTCATTTACTCTAGCCTAAAGCAGTTTGACTTTATGACCTTACAGGTCTTTCCTAACCTAAATGATTCTATGATTCTCTGAAAGCTGTTTTACTGCTATGTTTTTTAAGTGATTTGTTTCTTAAATTGGCTTCAGATAGTTCAGATGTTTCTATACCTCAATTAAAGATGATTAGGGCAAGGTACAAACAGGATACTGAAGAAAGAAGCTTTAAGAACTAACAGTTCACCCCTTCTTCCTTGGATGCTACAGAGTAAAAGGGAGGCCCTGATATTGGCTGCTGCTTCAGCTCTTGATATGATTTATCTAACTGTGTGTCAAAACTGGAAAGGTCTGGATGAAACAGCTTTGCTTTTACAGAGACCTGCTCCCCAGCAGTTTAAATCTTAGAGACAATTTTATGTTGTGAAATGTCTGGAAGCCTCCTTGGCCCCTTTCCAGCTCATTGTCCCGTGGAACATCTTCCTCTGAGTGCCCTCTGTGAGTGACCTCTGACACCGTGCCTACAGGATGAAGCAAAGCATCTCAGGTTCAAAGCCCCCAGGCTCCTCTTGCAATTCCTGCCTAAGTATTATTTGAACAGGGAAAGAGAACAGGCAAGTAACAGCTATGTCTTGTCAGTTGCAAAGGATACAACTTCATTTAATAAACAGTACCTCTGATACAATTCTGCGTGTCAACATCACCATCTCCGCCAGTGCCCTGCTTGCAATGTCCCCATGATAATCAAGATAACTTTTGTGAGCACAGTACAGATCGAAGAGCAGATAGCAAAGGAAACCAGACTTGCTCCAGTCTTTCTGTCTGTCTGCTCTTCCCTTTACTCAATTAGTTTTGGATCTGACTTATTTCATTCACAAGTCATCTCTTTGATCTACTGCCTCGAGTACACACTAAGCCACTTCTGTCTTCTTTCTCCAGTTTCTTAGGCTTATATTATTGCTCCCTGATGGCTCTGATCTCACATTTTTAGCTGCTCCAGGCCTTCCTGATATTCTCAGTGAAACTACAACAATCCTCTCTCTTCAATCACTCTTTGTTGTAAATTTGATCTCTGTGTTAGTCTGCCAGCTGACTTCTCTGGAGGTTACCATACCCCGCAGCTCTGTGTGTGTGCGCTGAGACTGAACATGGAGATAGTGTGAAAATGGGAAATTACAACTAATTCATATATGAAGTGATGACTGTTTGCAAATGCAGAGCTTTCATGTGTTGCATATGATGTTCAATAAACCCTACAGCAAACTCCATGCTGCTCCCCAGTCTCACAGGACTGACTTCCCAAGTGTTCTGGGACCTACGGGAGTTGGTAAGGGTAACGATGCAGGACAGCAGGTCTGGGACTCTTGATGCTGTCTTCTCCTAGGAGGTTTTGGACTGACAGGAGGTGAAAAGATATTACTATTAGTGGAAACAAAATTCTGCACTAACCTTTTTACTTTTGGCCTTTATCAGACACTGACTGTTCAGGGAGCGACTGCCTAGACTTCCTCTTAGGACTCAGTGAGTATAGTGGTTAGCTACTTTTCCAGAGGGTGGACTGTCTGCATGACATTCACCTTGGTCATTGACATTATGGTCACCTGCAGTCTGTGATGTAATGTCTGTTGCCTTAAGGGGTAGCAGGTCCAACTCAAAATGGAGCAAGTATTGCAAATCAGAGGATTTTAAACCTATGATAGTGAATCCATGTTATTTATATTATTATACTGCTATCATATGTTATTATTTTGAATTATAATTTACGTTAAAATCCATGCTACTTTCATGATCAGTGCAGGCTTTTGTGGTTCAGTTATGGTGGTTGAAGCACTCGTGAGTAGAAGTACCACTTCTTCAGTCCATACGAGTCACACTGAATTTCTGCAGCACAATTTGACTACTAGCGAAACACAAGGCACTTGAGTATACATGACCCAATACTAATGATCACAAATCTGTATCATAACCATATGGAGACTTTTCATTTTACCTTGGTTCTCTCATGGCAAGAGGAGAGTTTTAGAATAAGAGCAAGCCAAAGCCACTGCAGGCAGCAAAGAGCTGACTCAAAATTTTTTTTGGAGGGAGTTGATGTTAAGTTTTTCCTGAGGTGGTGGATGACTGCTTTCGAGAAGATGATGCTCTTGCATAGCTGGTGGAATTATGACAGACTGATTAGTGAAACCACATAGGTCTGAATTTTACTGCCTTTGTATATCAGGGCTTATGGATGTTCCCATTTAAAGTTTTGAGTAATTGGATAGCAAGCACATGTAAAATGCACAAGGAGTGAAACTCCTGCATATAAGAAGCAGTCAGCTCAAACACTCCTGAGGCTTATGGGCATCTGCCCATAAGCAGATGAACTGTTGATTTGGTTTATTATTTGGGGAACACATGCCATTTAATGTCATGACCTCTGTCAGTAGCTTCATAAATGTATTCAGTCTGATATAAATTACTGTCCACTTAATTATTATTATTGTTGCACATATGGAATGGATGTATAATCCAGATTTTTACAAGTTAGTGCACAGCCTGCTGTTTGGTGGTATTATTCAAAAGTACAGTGGGCAAATGCGCAGAGCAAATCTGTTCAAGTTGCAGTTTACATGATTAGGAAACATTGAAAGCAGAAATACCTATTTCCTTATACACAAAGAAGAAAGAATCCTATGTAACTAGCTGTAGCCACAACAAATGAACAGTGCCGTCAGTGCCCTTGCCTGAACTAGCTTCGAACTTAAACCTGAGATATTAATAAAAACTCTTGAGGGGAATATGATAGCATGTTCCAGTTCAAGAATAGAGCAGTCCAGCCCCTCAGCTATGTAAAATAATGCTCAGCTAAAAAGCATGGAAGGATTTATTGGAAAAACAACAAATAGTCCAGGTTCAAGGTGTTCTGTGGTCTTGAAAACAAACAGAAAAAAACCCACTTCAAAATAATCCCCACTTCATCCTCAAAGTACTGAAATGCAAAATGCAAATGAAATTTCTAGAATCTACCCAATAGTTACACAATAATTTATAAATAGAAAAACAAGACAGCAAATGAATTGCCAGGGATTTCAGAGAAGAACATGAAAGGCTTAGAGTGCAAATGAAAATAAAGTGAGACCTCGCTTCATAAATGTTCTACATTATTCCTTGAAAAAAATAACAGTTCAGAGAAAGAGGAGAATGGATGGGGCATGATAGGTCTTCTGGCCTTGGGGAGAGGAGTGGACAGAGAAATGCCAAAGATGAACAGTTTCTTTGGATCAAATCTTTTTACGTGTTTCTTCAGATAAACCTCTTTAAAACTTTCTAATACTTATTTTTTATTATTTCATAAAGAAGTCCATATTGTAGCAATGGTACAGTCTGCTCCAGTGTCAGACAACCAAAAGGAGAGGTTTATTTATCTGTTCCATCCCTTTTCTCAGTTCCCAAGTGCCACACAAAAGAAGTGTGATACTTTGCTAAATCAGCAGAGACCTGATTTGAAAGATGGGTTTACATTTCCTTAGTATTTTGTGCATGCCCTACCAGAACACTTATGTATTTATTTATGTATATTTTATGTGTAATTAGACATTTCCTCCATCTCACTGAAGCTTTACCTTGCCTTCTCATCCTCAACAAATTTTAAGCAATCAGTTACTGGTATGACTCCTTTTCATTCTCTCTTCAGTCTTTACACTGCCCACTGCCCATTTTTAGAATCAGGACAAAGTCAGAAAAAACTGACTCTCTGGAGTCCTGCAAACTCATTGCTCGTCTTTTGTAGTAGTGTAATTGTCACATTTTTCTATAAATTCCTAAATGCACTAAGCTTTTGTTTTGCACAGTGTTGGACACTTAAGTCAGCTTCTTCAGAAATTTTTGAAACACTGAGTAATTACAAACTGTAAGGGAGGGAATTTACAGGGTTATGTATCATTTATATGCAGATTGAGATTATGAATTTGGCTTATTGGTATTATCCTTTCAGTTAATGAAGACTATGGTTTTTTAACAAATGAGAAAAAGTACACTCTGGGTACAGCTCTTAGTATATCCAAAGAATGTAATTCCAAGAAGTTAGGTGTTCAGAAAGCCCCATCTCTTCCCAATTTCCTCTCCAAACACTTTCACCTGACTTTGTGTCTCCAAAGTCCAGTTCCAGCAAACCTAATATTCCAGTCTCTTCTTTCACAATATATGGAAACTCTCAGGTGGAATGGCTTAGCCTTGACTTCTTTTGCAATTTGATGCCTTGTAAGGCAGCTCAAAAATGTTTTGTATTATACAGAAAGTGATTTCCTTGCTCCTTCAACTGAATCTAAAATGAGCATGGCAAATCCAGTGTTTTAATAAGGAATGTTATTGTTTTTCCTTCTGAAATTCACCTCCTGGCAGCCATTAGAATCTTTCAGCAACACTATCAAAATGGCATTCTCTATGCATCTAAGGGCTTGACCAGCAATTGCTGCACAAAATCTTGTATAGCCTCAAGGACATCACCGCCCTGCCAGAGAGTAAATTGACAGAGATGTGCTTGTTCAACTTGCTTGTGCCTAAAAATGAGCTTTTCTCTGTAAATGAGGTTTCTTTTCACTGGAAGCAAGGGGTTTTAGCTCTGCATGTCAGATAGTCATAAACCAGAGGGTAAGGAACACATGCTTTGGAATATAATTTGTTTCTGACCACAGCTGGAACAAACAGGTTGCCATGATCTTTCCAATATGCTTTCATCCATAAGGTATTTGCCTCCATATATTGTTAGACAAATGTCAGCCAGATCAGACTTAAGTGATTTCCCAGAATTCAGGGATAGGATGTGCATTTCTGGTACTTCCCAGAAGACTTATTTTCAGCAAACCTTGATGATATTACATACCTCATTATGAAGGCTTATTTTCATTTATAAAAGATGGAGTACAAATAACTGCCATTTATTAAGAGATGCAAGAACATTTCAGTGTGGGTTGTTGCTCTCAGATACATACAATATTCTCCACTTTGGGTCGTGCATTTCCTAGAATGCAGACTAAATGTCTCTCCTTCAGAGCAGAGGAGATACTGAATAGCAGGGCAGCAAACAGGCCCATGGCTCTTTTTATTTTTATTCCCTCTCTTCCCTCTCCCCACCTCCGCACCCCATGGCTGGTAATGCTCAGCCACAGGATATGAGAAATTAAGTCTGAATATACACTTATGCATATTTATATGCCTGCCTATCATTTCCTAGTCATGCACATGTTGCCTCAAGTACTTTGCCCAAAGAATTTTTGATTAGCCAAAGAGCACACGTATCTCAGCTCTACCCAAATAGCCTACATCTCTTGGATATCTGCTTTGTCTGGTTAAAGAGAAAGAAAAACCTTATTCAGGAATAGGAATTCAGAGCCAAGTTCTGAAGAGGTAGTAAAAGAGCATTTCCCAAATCCTCTTCTATACAGGAGGCCCTAACTTCTCCTTATTCACATGAATGACTGTGAATTTCAACTAATGAGACTGACTGACAAAAACAAAAGAGAAAAGGTAGAACCTGACATGCTAGTAGTAAATCCAGTTAGGAAACAGCAGCAGGAATATACATTGAAGTCACAAGCAATAACTTCATAGGTTCTTACTTTCATCAGAGTGTCTGATAATCCTGTTCCCTCTGGAGTCATATTCCCTGAAATGGGCTGTTTATAGTAGGTTATAGTCAGGTTTCCTTCACTGTGTAATTTTCACAATTAAATGCTTCAAAACCAGCTCTAGTCCATATACATATCTCTTTGGTGGACAGGCTGGACAGTCCTAACTAGTAGTAATCACTTTAGTCCTTTGGCTTGGGTGGTAGGGAGTTTGGGGCTAAAGTTGTTAATTTGAGGTGATGCCAGCAGGTATGTAATGGATAGACAAATATATCCCCTGGAAGAACAGAGTATCTACTTACCCTCAGTCTTTTCTCTACCTCAGTCGTGACACTGGACATGCAGAGAAAGACCCAGATGTCTTTTTCTGCAGGGCAGAGGAGGGGGGAAGATACGTGCCTGCAGCTGGGCCAGCCTGCAGAAGCTCCCTGCCCACAGTGGATGTATGCCTGATTTTTAACACATGTTCTCTCTAGGTTTGCATTTGCCGCTGTGTGTTACACGTGTTTGGGATGGCTTAAATCGGATGGGCTGCCTTGCAAGCATCCAGCCTGCATCACCTCCTTTTCAAAACAACCAAATGATCAGACTGTAAGGATGGTAGGAGTTTCTTGGGCATGAATATCTGTGTTCCCCTAGATGTGCCTTTAATTTATTCACTTCATGAAGAAAAAGCATTTAAACCTTTAATCTAACAGATTATGATGTCTGAGAGGCTCGTCTCATGCATATAATTTTGGGGGGCTTCTTGGGAATGTGTGGGATTATTATTGGATAATAATTTTTGCAGAAAAAAAAGAAAACAAGAGACTCCTTAGAATTCGTCTTTTTTTTTTTTTCCCTTTTTTATGGGCTTATAATTACGTGTCTGCATAATTTACAGGCTCTTATTCACTGTATGATACTAGAGTAGTATGGATTCCTGAATTTCTAGCCCTGCAAAAGTGTAGCTCATTTATTTTAATGACTGGATCATCTAGCCTGTTAACGGGATGGTCAGGCTCTTGTAATGAAGTGCAGTAGCATCAGCAAGGGCTTTTCCTCAAACATTTGTCTTTACTTAAAAAATATTTATGTTGTAAAGCCCCTGTTGAGTGCTTGGATGCAGTCATTGAGTTTCTGGTGTTGTCATTGGTGACTGCTTTTCTTCTGTAAAATGTAAAATTTTTGCAAATATTCTTTTGTTGTGTGTTTCTTTAAAAGAACAACCCAAACCCTGCAGTTTGCATAAACAGCAGTGAGAACACCAAACGTTGGGGCAAGAGAGGATACCCACACACCCTGATTTGATTACTGTTGGGTTTGGAGGGACTTTTTACTTCACCAATTTTGCATTTCTATGTGGCATTTTTCTGCCATAATTTGGGTAGAAAAATGTGGTAAATCAGGCACAGAAGGAAGGTTCAGCTGTGCCAAGATAAACTCATCTGAAACCTTCACTCAAGGGAACCAATTGACATGAGAGTGGGACCTGTCTGGTGTCTGCAAAGGACATTACTGGTGCAACGCTGCTGCTGCTCGCCCTGCTGGGTACCTGGCCCGGGCTGAGCTAAGTGCCTCAGGGCAGAGCAGGGCTGCACTCGCTGGGGTGGCTCCCTGTGCTGGACAACGTTTTGGATACATGATATGAACACTGTTTGAACTTTTCGCAAGTTGAAATGCTTTCTGCCCTGTTCGCTCTGCTCCTACAGTGCCCTGTAGGGGCACAGCACCACTGAGTCACCAGGCAAGTGGGACAAAGAGTTACCGACAGAGGAAACCATGCAGCTGTTGCAGAGCTGCGGGCTAGCTGCAGGTGAAGTCGTAAGAGGAATTTTTGTCAGAACCTTGAGGCTTGAATCTTAGAAAATTCCTGGGTATTGCACAAAGCACCTGAATTGGCACAGGGCTTCCTAAGGACTAATATGTTTGATAAGAGGGAAACCCGAAAAAGTTATTTTCTAAGGTTGTTACAGTGAACTTTGATTGGCAAACTAATCCAGGACACAGCAAGCTGTCTTCAAAAACTGTGGTGAAAAAACAGATCATAGGAAAGGAATATGTGCAGCATGCCAGCAGCAGGAGGAGGGTCACAGACACCAACCCACAGAGAACTGCAGGCTGCAGAGGGGTGTGAGCAGAACTGTAGTTTCCTCCCAGTAAGAAATAGGGAATTTAAAGCTCTCTGTGATTCTTGTGCTGTCCATCAGCAGGAGACTCCTGCAGCCTGTGGGAGATGCTGCTGAGCAGACAGGGCTGCCCCACAGGCAGTGGTCCCATCAGGCATTGTTTTCCGGGGTACCACAAGAAGGGAAACCTCTTAGCAGGGTTATTGGTTAGTTATTCTTAGAGGCAGTGAGCATGGGTAAGGCTCTCTCCATATATATATTTTTTTTTTTTTTTTTTTTTCTGCATATCTCTCCTGTGAAATTTGCTGCTTACTGTGCTAAATTACACTTTTAGACTGGAGACCTCACAAGCTAAACCTCCGATTTTAGGGTACATGCAGCTACTACAGAGGAAAAGAACAGCCATAATATACTTTGAAATTCATACAGTGTTTCTTTGTTCCTTCAGGCTCTGCCTGCATGGTTTAAAATGTCTACTATGTAGTTGTGCCTTTGCTTTTCTTGATTCCTATGGAGTCTGGGGTATTCCATATGAATGCAGCCAAGCTCAGAGCACTAGCAATATATGTTACTCTGCATAATACAAGTTACTTTAAAAAAGGATATATGTGTATGCATGTGTGAGAGGTGCAATGCAGCCATGCTTTCTGGTTGTTGCTCTGAAGTCTGCATCAGAACAAGTGAGTTTGTTTTATGCAGCCCAAGAGAGGTCTTGTGCAGTGTTTGAGGTATGTGCTGAAAGACCTCATTGACGATGCAAACACTTCAGCTGTCATTGACTCATAAAAAAGCTCAGAGTAGGAAAGTCTGTAGGAAATTGATTTTCTTTAATTCCTTTGTGAAGTGCCATGTGGAATATTGATCACTTTGGTATGAATGATTTAAATCTCCCTCCGGCATCTGCTGGAAGGCAAACAGGTTTTCATCTGAGGGTTTTTTTGTTTTGGTTTGGTTTGGTTTTTTTTTTTTTAAACCTTGTGCTTGTCATTTGAATATTAAGACATTTGGGATGTTCACAGACCCAAAGGCAGTGTTTTCTGCTTGGGAAGAGTTGCCACTTAAACTGCTGGAGAATTATTGTTTCATGCGACGTTATACCCTATACAACAGTTTTAATGGCTTTGCAGTGAATAACTAGAAACCCACTGTGGAAGTATTACTCTAGATACAGTATGTTCTATCTTTGGAGAAGGATCAAGGTGACTCAAGATTCTCTTAGCATCAGCTTTATTAAGGCTCTTCACTACTAAAACTTATCAACTTGGAGCATATTTTGCAACTAATATTAATGATGAGAAATATGGTAATGGAAAATCCCTGTGGAAAAAGAAATCTGTTTTAGAGTATGTTTATATTATATTTTTACAAGTAAGTTACAGTTCTGTGTTAGAGATGAATTTTTCCAAAATTTTTTTTTTCCCCTTACCTCACAGACAGTGAGGATAAATTCATGAGTGCATAAAGTGCTGTGTTCTCTCTGGGTGAAA
Organism: Corvus kubaryi; assembly: GCF_017639235.1. Classification (NCBI taxonomy): domain Eukaryota; kingdom Metazoa; phylum Chordata; class Aves; order Passeriformes; family Corvidae; genus Corvus; species Corvus kubaryi. The sequence continues at coordinate 1,565,893 of NW_024581096.1, read as the reverse complement.
GGAGCGATAGAACTGCAAAGCACCTTATTTGCTTGGTATTGACAAGGAGTTATTACTTTGGTCCAACACATTATTAGTGAGTTTTTGGAAATTATGCTGAGTGATTCACTGGGAATCAAACAATAGCAAATAATGCCTGTTTAAACTTGCTGTCACATGCGGAATATTTTGACTCAAAGAGAGGTAGAGATTTGCCTAAATAACATATATTTCTAGAAAATTTTAACAAGATCAAACAGTGTAATCATAAATCAGCAGACTGTGATATTCACCTTCCCTTATTGCTGATTTCTCTGGCATTTACATTACCTTAGTCTGCTAGCTTCATCACAAGTACTCTCTCAGCGGGACTAATCTATTCTGCTGTGCATGGAAGCAACAGGAAAGGTTTAAAGAGCCGCCACTATGCGTGTGTGTGTGTGCATGTGTGTGTTACAGAACTGTCACAGAGAGGAGAGTTTGCACAGTGAGAGTCTTCAGGGCAGAGGGAGACTAGGCCCGGAACTGGAGAATACTAGTCCCAGTGATGTGCTCAGCTGTATCCAGTCTGAAACTGGGATGCAGGTTCCTATCCCCCATGAAATCTTCAGGAAGTTTGGCTGCAGATCTCATCTACATTCGGCACATTGAACTCTCTCTCAGCAGCATTATTAACCACACTTATTATCGCTCTCTAGGTTAATGACGGGTATCTGATCTGCATAGTGATCTTCTCTCTTTTGCCCTATTCATCATGGCCTCAGCTATGTTATTAAGTAGCAGAAGTGAAACAAAGGATAATCCCTTGCAAAATAAATGCCTGTAACTGTGTAAAAATAAGATTCTAAGGTAGTTGCAATGAGTCTGATACACTGGAACTTGATGTTGCCTTTGTCACCTGTCTGTGACCTGCCCAGGGGACCATGCTTGACTGAACAGAGGGGTGATCAGGGCTCCACGGCAAGACCCTGCCTCAGACAGTGTACTAGCAGGGCATCCCGCCCAGCTGTGGACTCAGTGTGGCTGTACCTGGGCTGCTCCAAACGCTCCCCCCTCTTCTGCCAGTCCTGATATCAACCCACCATTTCAATAGGGTCTGCTGGAGTGCAGACACTGAGGCTTCCTTTCTCCTCTAAGCTGGTTTAACACAAGTGTCCTTGCCTCCCCTGTGGGGCAGCTCATTCTGAGATGTTGGAAGGGCTGCTCTGCAAACTGGTGATGTGGGCATGGCAAGAGGCACACTTGGTGAAGGTGCTCCCAGCAGTGCTGTCATGTACTAGGACCACCACCTCCAGTCCTGAACTCTGGCAATATCCCTGCAGCACTGCAAGCACCAGGTGGAGCAGAACCAGATGCCTCTCCCCATGTAATACCAGATGCTTCTCCCCATGGTGTTGCCACCAGCCTTGCGAGTTCAGGGCCTTGCTGCTGCTTATTTTCAGGGAGGATTTGCCCTTGAGAGGGGGAAGTGTGGTGCTGAGTATAGCAATGATCTGGCAAAAATACAAAATGGGACATAAACCGGCTGGGGATTCCTGGCTGGAAACCTTACGATGACTGAAGGAGCTGCACTTTAACAATTAACACAAGATGTACTACTCATCTGTGTTTAAACAGTCAGTCTAGCTTAACTGAACTTTGGGTATCACCTTGATTTGTTCAGTTCAAAATGGTACAGTTAAAGTTTTAAAATAATCTTTTTGCTTAGAGTTTAATTCCTGTTCAGTGAATACAGTATTTTCTTCTTGCTATTTGATATTTGTAAGCATCTTAATTTTTTCATAATAGATTTTTCTCCCCTATCCTTAATACATGCATACAAACTACATGCATGGTTTTGCTCTAGCGATAAACCTATCCGAGGTTTCTGATGACCTCATTCCCATAAAATGACATTGAGGTCATAATACTCACAACTTTTCAATTTTCAGATGGAAGTAGGGAAACTAAGGAGCTAGGTACAAATCTCAGTTTTAAACACACATCAAGCATTAAAAAGTCTATGATCTTGTAAAAACAGGAATCTCTCCTAAATTTGCTACAACTGTGTGAATTCCCGTGTTGCTCCTGCTTGTTGGAACACACTTTTCTTTTGGCCCTGTGGCTGCAGCGAGATGTTTCTAGTACCACTGTTCAGTTATTGTTTACCGCCATGGTGATACCACTCTAACTCACCGTTGATGGACAATTTCTTTGAGACAGATTTTTAATGTCATGGGGTCTTTTTTTCACTGGGATCCAGTATTTCAGGGTTCTGGATATGTTAGCAGACACTAGAATAAGGTCTGGATTGTGAAGTGCTCAGGTGTAGATCTGTGATTGCAACAGTCCATGAGCAGTTTTCCAGACTGGGATCTTTGCCCTGCAGCAAGGGAGCATCAATTCCAGTTTCTGGCATCTGAGCTGCAACAGGGCTTTGAGACATTTGGTCTCAAAGGGGACTGGTGTGGTTCTTGGGTGTGTGTATGAGGATTCATCAGGCTTTGTCTTGGAAATCCTAATTCAGTTGAAGATGTAAGCATGGCACTTCTGGCCTTGTATTTTTCAGCTTTCTTGAGTTTAGTTGAAGGTAATGAATATCTTGGAAATTTGTGTAAAGAAAGCAGAAATAAAAGTATGCAAGAGCTTTTGTTTAATTGAACTGAGACTTTTGAGTACTTTTCTGTGGTACAGGTAAGTTGTGCTCAGTATAGGAGGGAGCTTTGAGGGCTGAGAAAGATTGAGGAAGTTTATTAAAAAATGTATAAATGGTGCAGAGAAGATAACCAGGGAATGACTGTTCACTGGGATCTCACAGCCTGAGACACCCAGTGGAAATACCAGTCAGTGGGTTTAAAACAAAGAGGAGGAAGTCCCTCTCTGCACAATACATGCTTAAATTGGGGAACTTGTCATGACAGGATGTTTGGGAAGCCAAAGGTATGAATGGGGTCACAAAAAGGTTTAGTCAAGCCCATGGCAGTAGGCACATGTGAGACCATGGGTGTGAGCTTCGGCTCAGGAAGTGCCTACGCCAGTGAGTGCCGGCAGCCAAGGCTGTGCAGTGGAGACATGCTTCTTTCCACTTTGCCTTCCTCTCGGCTTTTTATGGCATCTCATCACATCAGCTCCAGGCTTTAAAATAAGGAGGAAAGAGGGACTGAGATAGTTCTCACATATTCTTCCCCAGCAGCTCTCCTGAATGTTAGGAGGCTGAAATGGGTGGCAGAAAAGCACACACTGGAAAGCCTGGGCTGCAGTTATTTCTGGCAGGAAATGTTCGAGAGCTGTGGTATCCGGAGGTAGTTTTGTAATGAAACGTGAGAGGAAAAGCAGCACAGTGGTCACTTATCTGCCTCAGGGATCAGAAACTTTTAGACCAGCATGTGACATCCTTGCTGCTGTGGAGAACCCTTAAAATTGGGCTCATTTAGGCAATTACAAAAAAAAGCACAGTAGCTCACAGGCAAGAAGCAGCGAGAACCACTGTATGTAAAGCCCTCTGCACTCACAAGTAGCTGCTAGAAATGACCCCTTGGCCACGCGCTGGAACTCTCAAGACATCAGCCACAGAAGGAAGTGTAAGAAACTGCTTTCCTTATGTTAGCCATTTGTGTCACACACATTTCTCAGACATAGCAGGAAAATATTCTTCAACTATCCCTAGAAGTCCTTTAGATTGGAAATCTTACACAGCCTTACAAGTCTGGAAGCTCTTTTTGAATCCTTTTATTAAAAGCACAAAGCTACAAATAACAGAGTTGGGGGAAATTATATATTTGATGGTTAGGATAAGGAAGCTGGGGCTGTACCATCAGGCTCTGACATGACATGATGCTCATCTGTTTTTTAGATAATTCCAAAAAATTGTGTCTTCTGGACCAGATTAATTCTTCATTTTCTGGAAGACTCCTCAGTCGCTCTCCTTTTCTGCCAAGGAGGGTCCAAAAGGGAGCTTTTTAGGACTTAGCCTGAGTTTTCCTTTGTAAAGATACCTGCTGCTGTCTCAGGACTTATTGCTCAAGGGCAGATATTGGGACTTTGATGTCTCAGAAGGAAAGTAAAAAGCCAATTTAATTACATAGATGTGAGTGAGATTTTGAAATATATAATACCTGGAACAGCTCAAAGTGAATCTCTGTCCTAGGAATAACCCATTTCAGCCTTTCAAACTTTTATTGGTGTAGCTTTCTTTTTTTCCAAATTGAAGTGCTGACAGCTAAAATGCTACCCCATTTAGTCAGCTGACCTCAAATGCTTTCATTTAGCCACAATGAACTACTCCAATTAAAGGAAAAAGGAGCAGAAATAATGAATCTGAGAGCATTTTTCTGAGGGACTACATCTAAACACAAAAGGACTAATGGCTGAGGCAGGGACAGGAGATTTTTCTCATTTAAAGGCCTGGCAGATAAGGCAAATTCATTGCAGATGCATGGGACATACCTCTCAGAAATACAGTCCCAGTCGGAACCCCCCAAATGGTTTTCTGAGCAAAGGTCCCTGTAGGACGGTGAATACCTCAGTGGAAATATTCTAGAACCATCTGGATGCCATCCTGTGCCATGTACTCTGGGATAACCCTGCCCGAGCAGGGAGATTGCACCAAATGACCCACTGTGGTCTCTTCCAGCCTGACCCATCCTGTGATTCTGTGACCACACATGGGGTTTCTGGGGCTTCAGAGGTGACTTCTGTGGACTGTGACTCAGTGCTGAGGATGGTTGGCTCACAAATGCATTGACTTCCTGATGACAGGTCTGGATCAAGTGGCGTGGCTTCAGTATATACAAAATTCAGCTTTTTCCATCTGTTGGTCCGGATTGAGCATGCAGCAAGCAGCAGTGCTGTCTCACAGGAATGAGAGTGCAGCTATCAATTTTTCTGTCTGTGGTAAAAGTGGACGTGCTCAATCCTGACTGGGATGTGGAGAGCAAGAACAGGGTGGGTCATGCTCTGGGGGAACATCCTCACCATCCCTTGGCAGTCCATGTTGAGCTGCACACTCTTTTTGGGTTGTGTGCAATGGGGTGGGGCAGAGAACCATGTCATGGGTTGCTTTTAGGACAGAAGTTTACATCTCAATGAGGTTTAGATGCTTAAAGTTCTGCTAGAATGGAAGGGTGAGGTTCTGCTCTGTCAGTCACAGAATTTTTTGAGAGTTCAAATAAAACTGATATGCTTTACTTTGGAGCAGTACTGGAGGGCAATATGTACAGAGAGGCAGAACTTGGTACGGTCATGTTCTGCCTGGGCCTCAAGTAAGACAGTTGAAATTTTCCAGCTTCATAGTTTTGAATGGAACAGTCTGCACGAAAAAGAGGTAACTATTAATGGAAGTGAAGCAAATAACTCTTGTCCGTGATATTTTCTTGCGTTTCATTTAAAAAATGCAGCTTCCAGTCTGGACCACTGGAAACATTTCTGTCGATTCCCTACGGTATTTTCCCAGTTCTTGCTTTGCTGAGGAATCTGGTGCTTTGGGCCTGCTTGTTTGATGATTTTTTTTGTTTGTTTGTTTTACCTTTTTTTAGTTAACATAGCAAACTGACAAGACCAATTAATCATATGACTCCGAAGGAAGTAATAGCACCAAATTCTCAGGAGCTTTCAGAAGGGTTGCAGGGGTCTGGTCTGCAAAGTCTGTTTAAAACAAAATCCCTTAAAAGCTCAGGAGCAAAAAGTGAGATTTTGTAGGCACAAGCATAAATTTTCCATGAAACCGGTTAACAGACTCTGTATGCAAAGTTTGTTGTTGACTCAGCATTTTTAACAGTTTTTAATGTGATTTCTTGGAGCACTTACTCTCTCCAAGCTGTTGAATTGGTTGATCTTCACATTTGCCCTCATTTTGAACTCCTTAGTCAAGTTCCATGAAATACTAACAGTATGCAGTGCAGAGTGCTTAAAAAAAAGGCACTATAACAGCTGCAGAGCTTATATTTCTGCAAAACATAATTTTTTTAAAAATGGAGTTCCCCATGTTTAATATCCAAGAAGTGTGGCCAAGCAACAACAGGTTTGTGAATAAAGGTGGAAAAAAAGATCTGTGAGCTGGTGTTGGACAGAAAGGTTCTGTGGCCTGCTGTTAGAGCTTCTTATTCAATTATCTATTTTAGAGCAGCTTGAATAGAAAAAGTCGAAGTGAAATGTGGGCAGGAGAACATCTGTGCTACCATAATGACTATCCAGGGTATTTTTATTTGATTGTCAGTTTTAGCTTCCTGACAAAATATAATTTACATGTAATTTATCAGAACATTATTTTTACTATAATGAAGTCTTTCCCTTATAATAAATCCAGATTAACCTATTTCTTTTCCAGAGGAACCCTGGATGTTAGTGAAGCTTCTGTGACTTGAAAAAAGGGAAACTCAGTATTCCATTGTTTTTGTATTTCTTAATAAAATTAAATATAATTCTAAATGTCAGGTCCCTAATTCATTAGTCTTTGGGAATGAAAGCTAATGCTATAATTGTAGCTTCATTTCAAACCTTGGTCACAGTGGCAAGTAATAGTTTTTTTCTAATAATTAAAGCTTGTTCAGCTGATTTGTGAACACCATGTTCATCGATATTTTTGCTTGGTTTTGGTTCATAATTGTTTGCAAGCAAGTTCCTCTCCTTATCATTCCTGTGCCATGGTTATCAGGGAGAGGGAAGAAGGGACTGGAATTACCACGGGACTTTCAGACTGTGGGCTCACCGTGCATTTCTCATCCTTCTTTTGCAGCCTTGGCAGGGTGCGTGTGTGGCCAGGGGTTCTTGACCTGAACAGCACCCCGCTGAAGCCCCCAAAACATGCTCACTGGAAAGTAACAAAGGGGTTTTCTAGCGTGAGGGAGAGCCTTTGCGTGCCAATACAGGATTCTTGTTTTTAAAAAATGTGTATTTTTCTCAACATGTGCTTGACTAAACGATAACAGGAGGTGTGCTGGGATGGGGGCAGTGAGGGCACTGTGCCAGGAAAGAAACAAACTGCCAGGGTCCCCAGTCAGTGTCTTAACAATGAGACAAGCCTTGATTTTGCAGAGCTGCTTTCTAGAAGGAGCTTCAGTCGGTATATGCCTCAGGAGGGAAGCACTCCAGGTACGAGGAGAAAAACTGTTGGATGAGCACAAAGAAGCTTCCTCACAGTTTGGCAAAAGTTTCTGCCTTCTTAATTTACTGAAGACATGAAAATAGTTCAAGATATGCTTCTTCCGAGTTCTTCAGACTCACTTTTTTTTTTTTCTTTTCTTGACCCTTGCTTCCCATGCTTCCTGCCTGTCCTGTTGTTCAATGGAAAAATCCTATTAGACATGTTACAATTACCTAGGAGTTAAATCAGATACTGTCATACTGCTACTTTTCCACCTCAATTATGCAGAATGGAATTAAAAGTACCTTAGAATATGACCCTTACTGTTTTATGAACGCCAAACCACAGAAAGAGTATTCTACCCAATGACCTCTATCTGCACATAATTACACTCTGAGGCATACTTAAATCATTTGCCGAGTTTCTTTTAGTGCTATTCCATGGTAATCTGAAATACCTAGGAATTACCAGGAGTTATTGCCCTACTTTCAAGACTCGTCAGCTAGATATGCAAGTAATTCTGTGCTCTGATACTTTCAGCATGCATTGTTATCTTTGATAAATCTGATTTTTTAAATTAAGAATAAAATTGCTTATTAGATAGTGTAGAGATAGGTCTGTAATTCCTCTTTAAAACTTATAATAAATAGAGAACTGTGTAAAAATGTGTGTCAGTAAAAGAAAATCCATGCTTTCTTATGCTAAATCTCACTGTGTATTTTATGCAATTTCACGATCCTATGATCACACTTCTGGAGCAAACTTTGTAATAGAATTTAAACTCTGCACTTTTGTTTCTTGTGCTGTGCCGGAGAGGGTGAGTGGAAATACTCACATATGTGCTACAGGTCAGCACAGTGGTTTCATTCAGCAAATAATCTGTACCTCACGAAAGGCTTCTAGGGAATGGGATATTACTCCAGGAGCCTGAAATAAACTACTTCTTTACCTCTGGGTTATAAGCAGCTGAACATGGATAATGGTGTTGGGGGTCAAAATTACTAGCATGCGATAGGCCTTTGTGAAGCAAGTCTGGGGCATTTACCTTGTTTTCCAGGTGTCTTGGGGTGTGCGATGGAGAATTGTAAGGTAGAATTGGGCTGTGAGCTGTAAAACCGGCCTGCAGAGGCACATGGTGACACAAAGGAGCACATGGCAGCACACAGAGGCTTGTCTCCACTGGACCCTGGGGGGAGGAGGTGTCACAGGGCAGAGCCCTATGGAGAGCAGCCTGCGGGGAGCTGACAGACGGGTGAACAGCGAGTGACCACCCCATAGAAGGACACTGAGAAAGTGTGTTGCTGGTGTGGCAACACAGTACAGGTCACACCATATAAGGAAATACTGTGCCTTAGAGAAGTGTATAAAACCAGCTCATTCCTCTGAATAAACGATTCAGATTCCCTGCTGGTCTGCGTCCATCATTCAGTCGCGGACACTGTGCAGCCTAAGAGGAAAAAGTGTTTTGAGCAGAGGCTAGCCTGGGCCGGGTGTACCACGAGGGCTGCATTGATCACAACGTTCAGGTTAGGCCAAAAGGTACCTTTCCTGCTCCCAGTTTGACCTGCTGAATGTGGGACACAGCTCCTAACCACGTGGTTGTCGCATTTGGCTCATGACTTGGTGCTGATTAGAAGAAATTTTCCCCATTCTTTTATCAAGGTCAATCTGCCTGAGAAAAGCTGTCAGCCAAACACTGGGAAAAGCACAGGAAGTGGAATAGCATTTTTAATAAACTAGGAGAAATACTCAGAAACATTATACACTAAAAGCCTTTCACAATATTGTAGAAATTAAATACAAATAATCCTTCTGCTCCATATTGTGTGTACAAAAAAAATTTTTTTCCTCTGTGCTGCAGCAGCTCTTATGCAACTGCCCCAATTATTTTAACATCTAGGGTTTGATGTGAAAGTATATGGTTTCTGTGTAGAACTAGTTAATTCAATGGCAGGTTGCAAGCCAAAGAAGTTTTACAGACATTATATGAATAAACATTTGTGCTTTTTAAAACAGTATTTATTGTGACTGCATCACATAGTTTTCCTGCTTTATTTTTTCTCCCCCAAATTTTGTGAGTTCCTCATAGTGCTGAATATCTTTCAATATTGACGCATCTTTTTCCTATATATAATCAAAGGTGTTTCTTTTTACTCTCTTAAATGGGTATTCATTAATGGGGCATAAAAGAGTTTTAATGCTATAATACACTCAGTTCTTTAGCCTACCCTTCAGCAATCTCTATATCCCCAGATGGATGAAGGAGAATGACTTCCTGTCATCCATAGTAATGTAATTAACTGCTGGAATATAGCGAAAAGATCTTGTTGAAGAGCCAACAGTCTCTTAGGGACAGTAGCGATGTGTTTTCAGAGTAATTTTTGCTCCTTGTTTATGCATCTGTCTGTATGTATATATGCTCCTCCTTTGTAAGCAGGCAAACTGGCTCTGGACATACTAGTCTGTGTTTGGTTTTGCCTAAAGGCTCTCAGATATGGCAGCAATAATAACACATTATATGAAGACGTGGGTCAAGGCTGGAAAACTCCAGAGGGATATAAATATTTTGAAAACAACTTTACAATCTCAAATGGAACATGCAAGGAAATTTGACTGCTCTATTTTCCACAAAGAAAAACTGGAAAAATCTAGGACCAGATGAGTTCTTTCAGTCAAATCCTTTAGATTCATAACAAAGAGATTGAATGAACAGACATCTTTTAACTCTTCTTCACTTTCCTTCCTCTGTCTGTCCAGACTAGAAAATCTCCTCAAAGCCAAAATCCTGGCTGGTAAGTGGATTATGAGTGGCAGATGTCTCTCTACCACTCTTCTTCTACTCACTTATTAAAAGTCAGTAAAGCCACTCTTTCATTCCACCTTTCCACTTGCTGAAATTTTGTTGCTGGGACTTCTACAAGTCTCCAGGCACATAGTTACAGTAAGATGTAGCCAAAGTCTTTCTGAGTATAAAAAATAGAGCTCCACTGTGATAACTCTCAGGTTTCATCAATATCCTTATGCTTTTCGGAATTTGCATTATCTTCTTTGATTAGCCCATTCTCATTTTTCAATGATTTTTCTTCCCTTGAGTGTCTTCCTCTTTTTTCCCCCATATGTTGTAATCCTAAACTTAAATGATCCTAACAAAATGACTACCTTTTCTTTAAGAAAATATACAAGATGCCAGCTGACTAAATAAGTTTTAGCAGCTGGGATGTGTAGTATGGTTACTCCCAGGGTTTTGATCTGATCCAAGCAGGTATTTGTAGTAGTAATCATCATCATCATCAAACAAGATGCAAATGTTACCATTCTAGATTTCCAATACCTCTCAGTTAGGACCAAAGGCAAGTGAGAGATTAACACTATATTAAGGGCAATACTTAATTTTCTCCTTTTTTTTCTTTGTGCCATTTACCTTTCAGCGTACATACATCTCTTTTTCAAGAACTTCCTTCTATACACACCTTTGTTAACGTGAAATTTCACTCGCTCACTGTTAATCTGCTCAAGTGCTGTAGAGCTTAGCCATGAACTCTGTGCCACACGATATCACAGATGCACGAGCTCATGTCTGAAGACTGAATATATTAGTGACAGATAAATACACCTGGGGTTACCCAGTATACAGGAATCACTCCCAGCTCACTGTGACCCTCATCCTTGTGGCACCGGATGTTGTGACATTAGCTGGGCAAAGTGTCCTGTGGGTGTATCCTTACCTACCACTTTCCATGGGTACCTGCATTTGGCCACTGTCAGAGAGAAGATACTGAGCCACAGAGATCTTTCGATATGGTCCATTTCAGATGGTCTCACACATGGTACTAGGTAAGCTAAATAGCTAAATACCTTTTTGCTTTCAGCAGGCAGCTTTCTTCGGGTTTGAACTCTGCAGAGTGAGAAAATTGCCTACAGTCTGAGGCTGAAAGGAGGGAAATGGTCTGTTTTAACTCCTGTTCATTGTTGAGAATACCTCACTTCAGTAGGAGCAAGGGATGGCTCAGAGGCTTGTGTAGTGCCAAGGCTGGAAGTCCACACAAAAAAGCTGTCAGAGGGTAGTTCTGATGCTGCAGGTCAGGGGCCTGAGACCAGCACAGGACCCTTCAAACCATACCCAGAGCTCTTGGGCAAACGGCCCATGTCAAAGAGCAGCCAAGGAAGCAGGCAGCTTTCCTGCTTACTGGCAGCCTCTGCTGAAGTCACATAGCACTGAAATATCCCAGGGATGAAGAAGGTGAACTGCTCATACACAGACACCTGCCGTACTGCCCCGGCTTAACTTTTCAGGGTGCGGTCCTGAAATACAAAACATCTGGTATCATCTGTGCTGAAGGCCAGCTGAGATCCAGGCAGATAAATAAACATCTGCTTCAAACAGGTTTCTGAAAACATGAATACAAGAAAGGTCATTTTTATGCCTGCCTGACTGAACAGAATACAAAAAAGGGGATGAAATGTTCTATCCACAGCCTCAGTAGTGTGATTAGGTTTTCATTTTTATTCAAGACTCATGTATTGTGTTTCTCTGCCTCCTTTTCAGTGGGACATAATTCTCTATTTTTCTTTTTTTTTTTGTGCTTCTTTGAATTTGAATTGTCTTTCCTTCAAAGGGTCTCTGCTCTGCCTTGGAGTCATTTATCCTCAGAGGTTTGGTTTATTGAGGCTGTGCAGAGGCAATGAGCACACTTTGCATTTCAAATATCAGCGAGCCTGAGGATTCAGGGGCTGCAGCCATAATCACTAGTATCACCTGATGCAGTGTGTAGTGCATGTCACAGGGTGTGAGAATGCATGCTCAGATTCCTTATCAGTGTGACATGGGGGACATGACACCCTGCTGAAATCCAAGGCCTTGGAAATACTGCAAATGGCACAATAATTAAGCAAGTTAAAGAAGAAATCCCGATATAGCATTACGTTTATGTTTTTGAAATGCAAGACTTCCTTTGCTGCCATGTTTTAATGCAGTTCCACAGGTCCACAGCAACTGGAAATGCGAAATGCTAGGGATTTGCTGTGGACCTGTGAAACCGCATTTCCAAAGCCCTGAATAAGCTCATGAAAGAGGATGATAAAATATAAGATTGAAAGTACCACTGACAATTTGTCTTAAATGTCCCTGACATATCAGGAGGTTCTTAACCCAAAGCCATAACAATCTGCTCTCCTTTCACGGTCACAAATTAATTCTTGGGGCAGATTGAGTTTGCGTAAGTAAGTGATTTGGGGGAGGGAGGGGGTCATGGAAGTTCACTGCCTAAACTAGAAAGGAAAAAAGTCCAGACCGCTTAGCTTTGCCTTTCAGAACTGTGTCATTTTTTGTCTCCTGAGATCTGTCCCATGAGACTTAAAGTATTTTCCTTCCATGCCAAGCTGTAATGTGGCTGTGACAGGGAAAACTTTGCTTTCTAACAGCCACATGTTACATACATTCAGCGGCAGCTGATACTTTGACATCCACACCCTGTAGGAGCTCACTCAGGCAAAAGCACTTGCTCTGGTGGCAGCTCTGATTATGTCTGTTGCTAGCCTGAGCAGAGGTAAACATGTTTGTGTCTGAAGATGGGTTTTGGGAGCAGTGAGCGTTCCTTTTTCCACATTTTTTTTCCCCTGCTTTGTTGCAAGAATTTTTTTTCACCAGGTAGGCTGAGACTCTACATGTTGCAATAGATGAGCACTTTACTTGTAAGACCTTTTTAATTAAATATAAAATAATAGGATTAGACTCTAATAGTCTATACACTTTTATACACTTTTCATCAGGTAGGAACTTGGGTCACCTTGGCTTCTGATGCAACCAGAATTCAGTGGTCTTGCTTCCTTTTAATTTCAGAGCTTTAACGCTCGGGATAAGGGTTCTGCCACAGCAGGTTCATCAGTTGGGTGCATTAACCAATGTAATAAATTATTGACCAGTGGATGATAGTTTAACACTTTGACACTCAATATGCTAAAGTATTAAAAAAAACCCAAAACAACCCAGGCTGAGAAGGTCTTTCTTCCTTCTTGGTAGAGAGTGCTTGGGGCTATTTAACCTTTCTGTCCTTCACAGTATGGAGGCCAGAAAATTCTCCAAGGATTTTATGTTCTTTGCAGTCATTAGTTCCTTGACCACATTCTGTACTCATGCCTTTACCTACCTTATATATTCCTGTAAGTATCACATACATCAGCTCTTGCATATGAATTTGGCACTTCTGGTACATGGAGGTTATCTAATTTACAATAAGGAGAGAAATGCCTTAATGGAGACTACCAGCATTCCTACATCAGTGTAACTGAAATTCGTGGTATGTTTTGAGAGTTTCACAGAAAAAATAATTGGCTACCAGATTTTATATGAAATAATCAGGTTTTTTTACTGTGGGGAAAGGACAGTTACGTAGATTCACATTTCTGATGAAGTGCTAGTGGAATGAAACCTTGAAACACTAAGGAATTCCCATAAGGGGAGACATAAAGTCTATGAGGATATTTGTAATTGTTCCTACAAATACGTGGCTATGTGTCCATCACAGTGATTTAATCTAGAGGTTCATTTATTCAGGACAATGTTCCAAGAAGCAGTTTAAGCTGACTGACAGGTAATTGCAGGAAGCCATACGGCAAAGCCTCTTCAGCCAATTACACTAGACTGCAGGGGCAAAATTGTGTCTCAGTGGAAATACTCAACTCCTTCTCATATATTCACTAATTTTTCTTAATAGAAGTTCTCTCTCCACCCGCAGCAGATGGAGTCCAAACAGGCTTAAAAGGCTGAAATTAATTCTCCTCCACCTTGAGGCGCTATGGACATAGCAGACCTAGTGAATTTAAAATTTTGCTTGATTTTTTTACTTACCTGTTTCCACAGGTTGCTTGCCTTACATATGAGTATAAAAATGTCTCTCCATGTCTGTAAAGAACTTTTTGATTAGTAATTTGGTAATCACCAACCATGGAGGAAGCTATAAATATGTAATTTTTTAAGATCATACAGGTAGGTCAAACATCTTTTGGTGTAATTGGATCTACAGTAATAAAAAACACATTATAATTTGAAAAAAACCCACCCCAAAATACTTCTTTGGCACTTGCGCAGCTAATAATGTCATGCTCAATATTACACACTAGGTTTCCGGGCATTAGGGAAATTAGTCCTTTTTGGGAGCCATCATTTAGCCATGTCAAACAAGAGAAAGTTTCTCCCTTGTAGCTGATTGAAGAGACTTTGTAAGCACTGGGAAATGGCATAGGTTTTACTCTGTCTAGGTTGATTTGTTGTTATTTTTGCTTTTCTTAATTTTCTAGACTGTTAATACCATAGTTCCTTAGACTTGCAGTACCTAAAGGGGTCCCACAAGAAAGCTGGAGAGGGACTTTTCACAAGGGCATGGAGTGAATGGCCTTAAGCTGAAGGAGGGCAGGTTTAGATTAGATATTAGAAAGAAATTCTTTACTGTAAGAGTAAAGGCTGTGTAACTGATTGCCCAGAGAGGTTGTGGACTCCCCACCCTTGGAAGTGCTCAAGGCAGGCTGGATAGGGCTCTGAATAACCTGATCTAGTGAAAGGTGTCACAGGGCAGGAGGCTGGACCTAGATGATCTTTAAGGTCCCTTCCAACCCAAACCATTCTGTGATTCTATGATTCTGTGAATTCCACCTAGCAAAATAGTAAGAGAGGCTACCTGCCATGGTGACCAGAGACAGATTACAGCAGAGTGAGAATTGCATGTGTAGCTGTACCTCTTCTTGGGACAACATGTAATGCTGTTAGAAACAGCTGGATATGTCATAATTAAATATGATCTATTTCTGTGTATATTTCTATGTATATATGTGCTTAGAAAGTATGATCATATGTATTTTTCTGTAACACTAAGAGATTTTATCAAGTGTAAACAATCATGTAGGTTGCAGAAAGTCAATTAATTTCATTAGAGTTATAAAATGGGATAGGAGTAAGTCAGGACATTGAGCAATGAGAGACCTCATGTCTCCTTGTCCCCCTGCTAGGGCACAGAGACAGTCTTGTGCTTATACCATGGCCCAGAGTGGTCTGGACAAAAAACACCTCTCCAGGAACCTGGGCACCTCCACCAGGGAGGAACTTGGACTTAATGTCCATAGCTGTCTCCTCTAAAGATAAGAGGTCCATTTAATGCTAAATTCAGCAAGTATGGCAATATTTGTCTCCTAACCCACTGGAAAGACAGGAAAAGGTTCACCTGAGGAGAGGCAAGAATGAGCCATAAAGAAGTAATGAGGGGTTTCCATAGGATGTATGTGCTAGAAGACAAAAATGTCAGCATGTGCATTGAGAAGAAGAACAGATGACTGCAGGGCGATCACATACAAGGAGCTGAGATGACACTAACCTTCAGAGTCAAAACAAAAAGATTAAGACTGGAAAACATCCCTACTACTGAAAATAAAAACAAAACTAAACCCAAACCAAAACAAAGAACAAACAAAAAACCAGCCAAACAAACAAGAAAAAAAAGCAAACAAGAAAAGGGTGTAACAGTATCCTGAGTAAGACTTTAAGTTGGTGAAATGGACTGACAAAATAATTTTGCTAGTAATGCTTCTAGAAAGAAAAATATAATATAAATATTAGACTGGCATAGTGCCTTGTGTCCTGGCTTTTCAGAGTGACATAGCTGCCACTGAGGATGATGGAGGAGAAAAGAGATTGCTCCTCTACTGAAGGAATCATGTGAGAGCAGCTCACAGTCACTCACTGCTGCACTGGCACCCAGTTTCTCCAGCATCATGGACCTCAGCCATGCAGGTCACTGCCCTTGTAGATGTCCTGTGACAAGCAAAGCACATACAAGAGACCAAACTTTAGCTCTTTCCCATTTGATTAACAGCTTTTCCAGAGCCTCGAGGTGTCAGAAATAGTTTTGTCATCTATGCCTACTCATCCTAAGGTCTCCTTTTGGAAGGAAGAGTCAGCTAGGAGATCTGGGTACAGACTTGGTAGAGATTGTCAGCATCTAACTGAGAGAAGGTAAAAGAGCAGCATTCCTCTGCCAATTAAAAAAGCCTGATTTTTTCTGGAGGAAGTACCTGGAGTCACATTCTAAGGGGCATTTCATAGTAGAGAAAAGTCCTGATCAGCCAGCCATAAAATTAGCATTTGCTGTACGTAAGAGAGAGTTCTATGAGGGAAAAGAAAGGAAAAGTAAAATCTATAGATACAAAATTAACCGTATACATTTTTCTGCCAGGCTAAGATCTTGCTAGCTATGCTTTATGCAGAAAGGTAATTGTATAATGTTGATGACAGAACTACTTGACAAACAAGATAAAAATATTGTCTCAGTCTTTGGTCTGTAGTAGTAACAAAGTAAACCACTCCAATGATACACAGACTTCTGGTTGAATTTAAAAAATGCTTGTCAAAATCACTTGAGAATGAAAATATTCATAAGATTAGCAAGCTGAGATGAGCAACTGTGTTTATTTTGTTACCCTGGGTTATTCTCCTGTCATTTGTGGTGTACCTCCTTCAAGCACTCAAGCCTGGTGTTTGCCAGCAGATGTTTATATAAAGTTGGCTATAATTATGAGAACTTGAGATGTTTGACTAAACTCTTCAATTTAGATATCAAGTAATTAAGTAATGACTACTTTTTTTGACATGCTTGTGCTGCATAAAACCATGATAAAAATGTTTGGGGTGAAATTAGAAGTCTGAGTGTCAGTAAGGAAGAAGGAGGCACCCCAACAGACAGAGACAACGTGGGCAGAGTTTTCAGCTGCAGAGTGAGTGTTCCCAAAACCTGGATTACTTAGCTAACCTTACAGTTTGTCTGGACTTAACCCATCCCAGACCATGCCTTGGGGAAGACATCCTGGCTACGGAGGGACAAATGCTGTGTGGTGGCTGTGTGCATCAGAAATATTAACAAGCCAGTGTTTCTTCACTCTTTGACCAACAAGTCATTAAGAATATCAGAGGCAGCAGAAATGCCAGCTACTGCAAACTTTGCTGGGAGTCAGCATTTTTGGATATCTTTAATGGTTGCTGGGCCCTGAAAGGAGGAAAGCCCCTGCAGTTAATGGCAGAAGTCATTAAGCCAATATTCTTGGGAAGAGTGAGGAATGGCAGGAAAGGGGAGAGGATCATGGGAAGAGGAACATGGCCACTCCTCTAACCCCCAAAATAGTGCTTTGCTGTGCCTTGCTTGTCCCTCTCAGCACTGGGCAGTCCTACTTGCTCCATGCAATTGAGGACATGACCTTAAGATGTGTAAGGGGAAATTTAAATTGGATATTAGCAAAAATTTCTTCACTGAAAGGGTGTTTAGATATCGGAACAGCCTGCCCAGCGAGGTGGTGGAGTTACCATGCTAAGATGTGTGAAAGTGGTAGCTGGGGACATGGTTTAGAGATCAGCAGAGTGGTTCTGGGTTAATGGTTGGAATCTATTGTCTTTGAGGTCTTTTCCAACTTTAATGATTCCACAGTTCCATGCTCCTGCAACTTCCTGGCCCAACATGGTTGTCCAACCATCCATATAGACATAAGTCATAGAATGTTAAGTGTTGGAATGTATCTTAAATATCATCTTATCCCTACCCCACTCCCATGGGCAAGGACACCTCTCACTAGACCAGGCCACTCAAGGCCTTGTCCAACCTGGCCTTGAACTATTACAGAGTTGGGGCATCCACAAACTCCCTAGGAAACCTGTTCCATTGTCTCAATATCTCCACAAGAAAGAATTTCTTGCTAACACTTAACCTAAATTTCCCCTCTTGCAGTTTGTACCCTTATTCCTTGTCTTATCACTGCAGTTCCTGATGAAGAGCCCCTGTCAGGCTTCCCTGTAGGCCCTTTGAGATACTGGAAGGTTGCCGTAAGCCCCCCCCCTCACACAACCTTCTCTTCTCCAAGCTCAACAACCACAACTTTCTCAGTCTGGCTTTGTAGTCCTCTGTAGTCCAGTCCTCTTACTAATCTTGTGGTCTCCTCTGGACATGCTCCAGCAGTTCCTTGTCCTTCCTTTGCTGGGGAATCCAGACCTGGACACAGCACTCCAGCTGGGGTCTCATCAGAGCAGAGGGGCAGAATCACCTCCCTCGCCCTGCTCCCCACGCTGCTTTTGATGCAGCCCAGGATTTCCTTGGCTTTCCTGGCTTTCCTTGGCTGGTTAATGTTGAGTTCTTTATCTACCATCACCCCCAAGTCTTTCACCACAGGGCTGCTCTCAATCTCTTCTCTGCCCATGCTGTTGGTGTGTCTGGGATTGCCATGACCCAGGTGTAGGACCTTGCACTTGGCTTTGTTGACCTCCATGAGGTTTGCACTGGCCCAGCTCTCAAGCCTGTCCAGGTCCCTCTGGATGCCATCCCTTCCCTGCAGCGTGTCACTGCCCCACACAGCCTGGTGCTGTCAGTGAACTTGCTGAGGGTGCCCTTGATCCCTCTGTCCATGTCCCTGACAAAGATGTTGAGCAGTATCGGCCCCAGCACTGATCCCCGAGGGACACCACTCGTCACTGGTCTTCACATGGATCCTGAGCCCTTGACCACAACTCTTTGTGGGTGGCCACCCAACCAGTTCTTTATCTCCCCAGTGGTCCATCCCTCAAGTCCATGTCTCTCCAATTTAGAGACAAGGATGTTGTGTGGGGCAGTGTCAAACACTTTGCATAAGCCCGGTAGGGGATGTCAGCAGCTCTGCCCCTGTCCACCAATGCTGTCACCCCTGAGTGAAGGTCACCAGATTTGTCAGGCATGATTTGCCCTTAGTAAAGCCATGTTGGCTGTCACCAATCACCCCTTTCTTTCTATGCACCTTAGCAGAGTTTCCAAGAGAATCTGCTCCATGATCATGCCTGGCACAGAGGTGAGACTGACCGGTCTCTGTAGTTCCCTGGGTCTTCCACTTCCCCCTTTTTACAAACGGGTTCCCTTTACAGTTCCCTTTTTCCAGCCATCATGGGCTTCACCTGACTGCCGTGATTTAGAGGAGCTTGGGCAGCCCCAGAGTAGGAAAGGTTTTTCTATTCCTTCAGACCTCCAGAGGATATGGATGGTTCTCTCCAGGCAGAGATGCGTGAATTAGCTGGCTGATCACCACGGAGTATCCTGGCTGCACACACATGTGGTCTCCTCTGCAGTGGCTGGTGTGGAGAGAGTGCCCCTTGTTCCCCTGTGGTTGGCCAGAAGCTCTTGGACTTCATGCACCCCTCCTCATTGCTTCAGTGGCAGGTTAGCAAAGCCACAAATGGTGTTCAGTGGAGTTAGTTATGTTTCAGCTCTCAGTGGGCTACTTTTGGTTCTTACATGGAATGAGATATAACACAGTTAAACCCCCTTTTTAAAAATGGGGGGTTATTTCCCTTTCTGCAGTCATCTGGAACTTCACCTGTCTCATTTTTTAAAAAATGGTGGATAGTGGCTTAACAAATTCATCTGCCAGCTCCCTCAGGACCCTCCTTTCTGTGAAAGGTCTTGTTTTCAACTGTCAACACCTCTGCTTTCTAAGCTTACAGGTCTGTATACTGCAGAATGCAAAAGATAGGGTACTTCAGTGAATGTTGGGAAATGGATGGACACAAGTTGACAACATCAAGGAGAAAAGTGACCCTTGTGATTTATAGCAGTAATTTCTAAAACCTTCAAATTATGCTACAGTGAAGGGTTCTTCTTTAGTGCCAGAATAATTATCTGAATTTGTCAGATCTAACTCCTGTAAATAATCGGGTTTAATTTTTTTTTATTTTTGTTTTTTGGGTTTCTTTGAGGGTATGATGCAGAACCATTTCCTAGGGTCACAGTCAGTGGGACATTTCCTCTCCTTTTCAGAACTGATTTTCTGGACAGAAAGGTCCTTGTTGTCTGTGGTTATACTGCCTTCGTGGTGTAGTGCAGGAAGTTTTGCATGGCTAGCAGTTGATTAACTGCTTTGATTTAAACTGTCGTTTAATTATTTAATGAAGCAGTAGAAGCTTACTGCGGTTGAGTGTGATTGTCCTGCAAACTGCAATGGAAATAGTTTTCACTTACGCTAAAATACAGCCTTCTTATCTCCTTTTTGTTACTTTTTAAAATGACTGTTTATAAAGGTTTTAAATGTAACTGAATGAAATGTTCTGGCAAAAACCAGGACTGGCCTGCATATAGTTTTAGCTGCTAAAGTGTTGCCAAGGAAGAAAATTAACATTTCTTTCAAGAAATCAGTGAAATGTTCCTCTGGTTGTGAAAGAAATCTGTGTGTCACTGCTGCTTACAGGCCACCCCGGGCAATCCTGTTGATTGAGGCATCCCATGGCAGATGCCTCTCCTAGCAGAGCTGAGGGCAGGATGAGAGCTGAGTTCTCTGAGCTGGAACTGAAAGTTTTGCATGGTGAAAAAAATCTCCTCCTAATATTTGACATTAAACTGGTCCCTTTTATTTAAGCAGTCACAATCCTTTACAAGACTTAGCTAATGAAGCCTTACAACACCCTGCAGTGCACTGTAGGAAAGTGCTGTATGGGATTATTAGATTGAAGCACTGCCAGCTGGCACAGAGCCCTTCGAGAGTCCTCATGCTGCTCCACCAGGCATGAGACCGACCCACTTAGAGACCTGCTTGGCTGCTCTCCATTACCAAAAGCAGACAGGCAGATCTCTCTGAAGGTGTGCAGGGGATGTATCAGTTGTGGCATGTTTGATAATGACATTCAGATTTAATTCCATTTTTTGTAAAAATAAACTGACTCCTCATTAAGGCAGTTACAAGATGTTATAACTGCATGCGGCATTGCAGCCCTGCCCTCTCTATTATGAGCTCCTTGTGTCTCCCTTCAACTCCTGATCCTTGCAACTTTTGCTTCTTCTTCTGCATTTTTTTTTTGCAGGTTTCAAGAAGTGAAACAGAAACTCTGAAAAAAATTTAAAAATTCTTTAGTCTTTCCCCTTGTAAACGTGAAGAGTGTGCTGAGTTACGACAGTATGGTTGGCACTGAGACTTAACCAACATAACACAGGACAGACCTGACAACACAGAGCTATGAAATTGTAGATGAACAATCAGGTAACAATGCAGAAGGCAAGGACAACAAAAAGGTAATTTAGCTGAAAAATGCACATTGAAAGAGAGCAGTACTGGTTGCTAAATAACTCACTAGCCAGGCATTTTGGTGGTAAAATAATTGAATGTTTTAAGCCTGTTAGGAAAATCTGGCAAGTTGGGGCATAAAAAGGCTTAGGATGGCCTATTTCTCCCACAGTGCTCACACACTGTGTGCACACAGCAGCAGAGGCACATGTCTGCTCACAGGCCGAGCACAAGGTACTGACCCCACAGCAGCCCATGGGAGAGGTCTGGAGCAGGCTGGCCAGAGAGGCAGCCTTGAATCCAGTAAGCTTGGTCTAGCTCCTGTGAGCTGACCAGAAAGGGGGAAAAGAAGAGGGAAAAACCAACCCGCTGAGCCCCATTAAAATTGCACAGCAGCCCTTGGCAGTAGTAGATTTGAATAGCCTCAGTTAGAGGATGCTTCTCTGCTCCTGGTGCAGCCAGTTCAGCCCCACTTTATTTTAATTCTTCTTATCAGGGACAGTGCAGGGCTTGGCTGTGGCCTTGGCAGTGCTTTCAGCATTGATGTGACTTCAGAGTGGGTGGTGGAGGCAACAGTGGCAGTGGCAGCTGGTGCTGCAGTGCAGCACTGGGCACTCCCAGGGTCCTGTGTGGCACAGAACCATTGATGTCACACTCCTGTACAGAAAGCCAGGTTGCCACAGCTGTTTTACTGCCATTATATGTGGTCCTCTGAGCTGCTCCCACGTCCTCTCCCCTCAGGTTCTCATGGCAGATTTGGGATATGGTTTTGATCTGAGCTTCCCAGTAGCAGTGGAAAGCCCCTGCTGCTAAACCCTGAAACCAAACTATGCAATGCCCTCTCTCTCGAAACCCAGTTCAGGGCCATGAGTTTTGTGTCCAACACGTAGACGTGGGAGCCATCTGACTGGTTTGGATCTCAGTGGGATTTTCTCAGATGTTTTGGGACAGGGCTTCCCAACTTTAACGATAGTGGGCAACTTTTGTTGTGTTTTTCACAAGTGCCTGGGCTTGCTTTAGGTGTAGTAATGCTGATAATTTTTTTTGTAGTGAGCAGTGTGCATTTGAGTCACACAGAGTGCTTTGCCCTCTCTTATTCAGGATTTCAAATAAACACACTGTTTACAGCTATCATTAGAAGGAGTAATCCTTTGGCCATAATCTAGGATGTGTTTTCTTTATACTCACTATGCGCCTGGAACATCATGATCAAATTGCAAAAGCGTGATAATTCCTTGCTCATCATATTTGTTTAGTAAGAGCAAGACCCTCCAAAGAGCTTCTTTTTATAAGCATTTTAATAGCTCTTCTTTCTTCATAGCTTTCAATGAAACCCATTTTTGAGAATCAGGCCTGTGAATTCAAAGATTTGGGGTTTTTTATTACAGTTTTGCAGATAACTCTCTAGTGTTTCAGTGTAGTTCCTAAGTATAACTTTACTGTGTATTTTTTTTTCTGCGACAGTTCTTAAAAGGGCACTTTGCTACAATGCAAAGTGCTTTCTGACTTCTCCCTCTTTCTTACCTGCGTATGTTTTTAATCTCTTTCTAATTTACATTCATTCTGTGTATCATTGCTGCTAGTCAACTCTTAAGACATTCCTGTTCTAGACCTAATTTCTGTAGGAGCCCTTTCCTGCCTCGTAGCAATTGTCTTTGTTGCATTCACCCCTTTTCCAGCGGGTTTGTGTATACAATTACAAAACATGGTCTTTTGAGAATCACTCATGATTCATAGGCTTTGCAGGGCTGACACATGATCTCTTGAGGCTCAGTCACGATGCACAGATTTTGCATGGATTAAGTCCTACAGATGCGAATTATGGCTGCATTCAGACCAACATAACATACAGCTATCTCTGAAAAATACAATCTTTATTGTTTTTATAACAGTGCCGTTACTCAGATTTTTGCTCTGTCTTAAAAGGCAAGGTGTGTTTTGGGGTCAGGATGAAGAGTTTTTGTTATGTGCATTAGAGACGACACACGCCAGCTCTCAAGAAGTCATTGGGGCTGCCTCCTATCTTGGGAGTGAAACTCCCTTGGGAACTGGCTGTTTGGCAGCCTGTGTAGGTTTTTGCCTTCTGTGTGGGCCATAGCTACTAGCTGTACAGCTCAGCCAAAGCCCCCTGTCCCTTTCTCTGAAGTGGCGGCAGAACCTCCTACTTGGCAAAAATAGACTCTTTCTTCCTGCTTTACTCAGTAGTCTCCTCACTGGGAGGGCTTGATTCCAGCAGAAATGCACGAGGGAAGCTGTAGGAAGCCACATCACTCTCCCTTGCGCTTTGTATGCAAAATCCAGCCATAATTGCACACTTGGTACTTGCAGAACTTTCTAATTCATATGTGTGCAGAGGATAAATGACATCTTGTTTCTCCATCAAATCAGGACTCAGAAATACAGCTGGCCAAAGAGGAATATAGTAACATTTTCATTGCTTTCTATGTTTGTATCCCTTAATATCACAGCAGTCCTTGCTGTTCTCTTTTCTGTGCCTAAAACATCTCTGAATGTGCCAAATGACAGTGGTTAGTTTACAAGCTAAATTGCCAAGGAAAGGAATCTTGAACATCAGGCAGAGCAAAGTTGATTTCTACTGTTTGCATCTGCTGGATACTTCTTGGATTTATTATTTTTTGTTCACTTTCAACACTGCTTTGAGTTTGATTTAATATTCCTTTAGAAGCTGCTAACTGCTTTATATTAAATTACAGCAAATCTCATATGTCATTTTTTTTGACAGTAAGTGAAAGATGCTGGTGCTGAGGCACCTCAGTGGAGCAAATGTGCGTGCATTAGTTCTGAGCACAGACTAGTATTGCCTTTGAAAGCTCTCCCTCTGGGTTTAGGGTCTAAAGCAAACCCTTGTAGATGTAACTCACAGCTGTGCTGTGTCAGGGTGGGGGACAAGAAGAGGGAGCAAGAGACAAAACTGAGGAAACAAGTATTTCACTACTCAGCATATCTACTTAGAGCCTCAAGACACTGGGGCTTCAGCATTCTCCACAGTGGGATCTGAAATGCAAGAAGGACTATGCAGAACCTTGTTGAGGTGAAGAATGCTTCTCCTTTCTGAGCCAGAACCTGGAAAGAAAATTATTCTAGTGGCTTCAGAAAACATACACCCTTAGAGTGGACATATAAAGGGAATTTTAAGGGATGAAGGCAAGAAACTGAAAGGTGAAGGGTATCTGAAATGTTTGTGAAAGGAGATATATGTGAGGGGGTTGTGTGGGAAGAAGAGTCACCTCACTATCAGAGAGATATCTAAGCTAAAACATGCCCCAGGAAATGGCTAGATGAGAGAGGTGTAAACTGTGTAACAGCAGCACTGTATGCAAGTGTCTGTTTATTATCATTTTAATTAGCAGCCACAGAAGAAAATCTTCTCAGCCATATAGCAAAACTCAGAGGAGATCCTGTAGAAATAACTAAGAACACATAACTGAAAGCATTTTGAAATTGACTACTGTCAGTGCCTTGGATCCAGTTCTTTTCTTGCACATCTAAATTTGGTTACTAGCTGCTCCTCTGACTACTTCTACTGCCTGACAAACCCCAGAGGAGGGCTCCTCTTTTCCAAGCTAGGGAAGGAGAAAGACAGATACCTGTGACCGGAGAAGGGCTGCAGGTGGAGAATGGGTTTAGAGCCATAAAGAACATACATTTTAACAGGGCCACTTGGTGAGTTATACAAAATGGTCTCTGATCCAGAGCCTGTGGTTGTTACTGTCATGAAAATACCAATAGAAGCAAAACCGGGAATGCATGGAAAGTCTCCTGATTCTTAGGAAAATGGGGCTTCCAAGCCACAGTTTCCAGGTGTCCTTGACTCTCTACATGAAGTGGATCTGTCTTCTGAGTGACTGACTGTGAGTGAGGTCAGCCTCCAGTGTTGAACTTGGTAAGGCAGATGCACTCAGGTGTGCCACTGGACACAGCCAGAGCTATGTCCTTCCAGTTACCAGAAGCTCCTGAATTCAATGATGTGGTCACGTCAGCTCCCGATTCTAAGAGTTGTGATCACAGCTTCTCATGGACATAGAGAGGACAATAAACCCAGGAGGGAAAGTACAAATTGTGTTTGTGCTTTCTCCAAAACCTGTGTCTTCAAACTTCTACAAATCTTGAAAACAGCTGGAAAGCAGGAAGTTCCCTGTCCACAGGGCAGGACAGCCAGCCCCTGCCACCCCTGCCATTCCTGCATTGAATGTACGTTTTTTTGCCTGCCTGGGCTGGTGTAAAAGCATGTCCCTTATCTTGTTGGTCAGGTCTTGTTAGAAATGACAGCAGTGGATGGGAGATTCCTCTCTGAACCTGTTACAGGGCAATGAAACTGTGATACCTTCCCAGAGGAGTTGCTGGAAGCCTGGGGGGTGTGGCCTGGGTGTACCAATGTCAGGGTGGGCACTTCCCCTGCCTGCACCTACACTCCACCCGTGCACTGATGCTATGCAGGCTCCACCATATGGGCTTTTATGGATTCACCTGATTGCTGGCCAGTTGGAAATCCCATGCATAAGTCAAATTGTTAAAGACCAGAGACTTTTGACCTGTTTACAGTGGAAAACCTATGGCCACACATCATGTTTACTGGCCAAGGGATTCAGAAACAGGTAAAAAAACATAACTGGAGCCTGAAATCAGACAGAAGTGTCATGCATGGAGAATTATAATTGTGTGCTTATTAAATTGATAGAATCAAATTATTTTAGCCGTTGTTAAGGAGAGACAAATGACATGACTGGTACAGGCTTGCTAGTAAAGCACTAATAACATGGGCTAACAGATACTTGATTGTTTTGAAAATGTTGCACTATACCACTGCAAACACCTTCTGATTGCCTATCTCCCTGAAAGACTATGCCTCAAACAGCAGCTCAGCTTCCTTAGAAAGTGCTGGAAGAACCACTGGAGAAAATGCAGCTTGATCTCATAGGCAAAGTAGTGGCCAATGATCTTAGTGTTGAGGGGACGTTCTTGCAGAGGGACTGTATAAAGGTCGCAAACAAGTTCTCCCACTGAACATCTGAGTTAGTAACTGGGAAGGGATCCCTCTGCAACCACACTCGTTCCCATAAAGTGACCACAGCACAAAAAAGAACAATATTAGTAAAAGGATTCAGTACGTCATAAACCCACATATTTTACTTGGAAGTTCCAAGAAGGGTAATAAACATGGAAAAATGCCAGTGTTGACTGGCTTCCCAAGCAGTGGGTAACAGTGTTGTGTGAGTAGAGGTCGTGGGTTGCCTCTGGCAGAAATGCTTCCCTGCAGTGGGCAAAAACCTGCAACCCAAATCTGACAGCAGCTTGGGAAAGGTCGTCTTCACCCTTATGACCCATGGTGAGCAGAGCTGATACCATCCTAACTCTGCTTCCCTGCTTGAGAGTTGTAATTGCAGAAATTGGAGCTGAGAACTATGAGGCTTCAGGTGAGAGGAGAGAAGCTGAGACTGAATTTGGGAGAAGGAGAATGTAAAGTTGGGAAAGGATGAGAAAATGATACACATACTTTTTGTCCCATTGTTGATTCCCTTTGTCAGCTGTCCTCCATTCTAGACTTGTTTACCAGCAAGGTCGTATCAAACTGCTTTACATGGAAATTCTGATGCTGATTGACTTAGTGACTCCCAAAGAAACATCTACAACATCATTAATGTGGATTGTTTAAATAGGCTGATGTTTAAAGATTGAAATCGATTTGAAACTTGTAGAAGGAACAACAGGAGGGAAAATACTCAGTCTCAATGGTGGAGTTGCCCCTCTGAGAAAGCAGCAGTCAGAAGTTGGTTCTCATAACTGAGGAGGTGTAGTCACGTCTTCCTACAATTAGGGCCCCAAAGCGTGAAATTGAAAGGTTAAAAATATCTCCAAAACAACAAAGCCAGTAGTTGGATAAATAAAGAGGGGAAAATTTCAGGGAAATCTGGCTCAAATAGAGATTCTGTAAGGAGAAGTCACGTGAGGGTTTCCCCCGATTAAATTCCAGTCTGGAGATAGAGCCAAGCTAGACCACTACTGACAAAGGCATGCAATGTTGTATCTTTCCAGGAGAAGGCAAAAAATGGGCAGAGGGCTGTGGCTTGCTTCCTTGTAGTCTGGCCTGGGTCCATGAAAGGTTAGTCTTGTATAAACAGCTGCAGGGAAAGTCGGCTTTTGGGCCCCTTGGGGCAAATACATTCACTGAGGCCCATGGAGGAGGTACAAAGTCTAATGGATGAGGAAGGAATGGGGTAATTGTGCAAGCTATTCACCCCAGTCCCAAGAGATTGGTGAATATTGGAAAAAAAAATTGGATTCTCATAAATCTGTTTTGTCTGATCTGCCTTACATTATATTTTATAAGCACTAGAGTACTATCTAGGGTCTAGCTTTCCATTTTAAAATGTTTTAATGATTTGTCTGTCAGACAAAACATGCATTCTCCTCATGGAGAATAAACAAGCATAGCTAGCTCCTGGAAAGGAAATGTCCCTCCTATCCCTTGGGGAGCCTTGGCTTCTGGAATCATGTCCTAGATGCTAGTGTGTCAGGTCCGTCTGGCATCCATAGGTATGTCACAGTACCTCTGCAGAGGGAGATGCAAAGAAGGACCTGTATTTGAATTGGCTTACTGGGAGGTTTGGTCTGCAGACCGGGACTGGATGGGTGGCCTGGTAACACCCACTCTGCATTTCTGCTTTCTGTATCCAAAGTCACTGGCTCAGGTACAGTCCAGGGTCATCGTCTTACAGTTGTAGTGATGGAGCTGGTTTGCAAGGCTGTGGTCCTTAAAAAGCTGAGTTGATTTAGTCTTAGGGGATCAGGAGACAGATACGGTTCCCAGAAGTAATGTCTGGTCTGATACGTGTTTTTCAGGACATAAAGTGATCACTAGTCTGAATGAAAGGTTATGGCAGAACTATTATCCTAAA
This sequence comes from Corvus kubaryi, assembly GCF_017639235.1. Lineage (NCBI taxonomy): Eukaryota > Metazoa > Chordata > Aves > Passeriformes > Corvidae > Corvus > Corvus kubaryi. Next base: position 1,537,891 of record NW_024581096.1, on the reverse strand, counting down.
GCAGTTCAGCCCAACCACAATATATGCAATCCTGTGAAATGTGGAAAGAGCTTGGAACAAACCTGAGACTGTTTGAAATAAAAGCGCTTTAAAAGCACAGCCACAAGTTGTGTAGAATTGAATAGCACTGCTTTGGAACACATAGGTAATTACGCTGGCAGATGTTACTTGACATTATTATTGCTTGGTTCTTTCTCCAGGGAGGGCAGTGTCAGGGTGTCTGCTGTCTGGCAGGACAGGTCTCCTTTGAGAGGTCCTCAGAGAACAGTTACTTTTCCATTCCCTTCTCTACAGCTTTTGGAAAAAAGTGGGGTCCTGCTCTCTGGGGCCTTCAACACAGCTTTCAGGCAATGGAGAAATTTGACATAAGGATTCAAATGGAGTTGAGGACTTAAACACAACCTTCACAGAGCTGGAGCAAATGAGTAGCTCTGACAGTATCCACAGCACAGGGCTCTTTGTTATGCCGGCATGTGATAGGAGTGATAGAGGACCTGGGCTTGCTGAAAGCCAGATAGGAGTTAACGTGCAAGGTAAGTGGGGTTGATGGGTCATGCTGCCTAAATGGAGCTTTTGACCTGTTACCACCCTCTGTAAGGTGGGCTGGGAAGATCCTTCCACCTAGTTTGTAGGCAGCTGGAGTGTGTCACCTTGCTGGAACATACTGACCTCTGTTAAATGGTCATTGCAAAGTTCTGTGGAGACACTTTCATGAACATGCTTCTGGGCTTTGTTTAGAGGAAAAAGAAACAGTTCTTGGAGGGTCTGTAAAAAACAATGTATATAGAGTGTCTGTATATACATATGTATGTATATATGCATAGCTTCTCAATTTAGCATATGGAGTTAAGATGGAAAAAAATAATTTTGAATCTACCAACCTTGAAAAGACATACTAATGCTGAGCCAAAACACGAGAATCTGACCTAGGTCGGTTTATACATATGAGCAAAAATATTTACTCAGCTAGTATGTATTTGATTAACCTTTGTTTATTGCTTCAAGATGAGAGATAGTTAAAATACAGGAACTCATGGATTATATTTTTGCTTTTTGGCTAGTGTTCACTTCCTCCACAGAGAAATATATGCTGTAGTTAGGAAAAGAAACTTTTCTTTTCATCTCAAAATCTGTATTTCAAACTACAGAGAACTCAAGAAAAATGTACCTATTCTTTCTTTATATATTTTTGTTTGTTTGTTTGTTTTTGTTTGGTTTGGTTGTTTTGTTTTGTTTTGTTTTTTGAACTAAAGAAGAAGACAGAAGTAATTGTGAGGCTGTGCATCATGTAACTCATGATGTGGCTCACATGGAGATACAGGCCAAAGCATGTGCAAAGTTTCTGCTTTCCATGTTGGAGAGAGACTGGGATTATTTTATTTGTAATCTAAAGGTAAGCAATGTCAAACACTGAGCCTTTTTAGGCATTTTACGCTTCTAAGGCTTTACTTTACAAGATGTCTTACACTTCCAACTTGCTTGTTTCAAAGGGAGGACACAAACCCCTTTTTTAGCTGTGCATTGCTGCTAACAAGACCCATCTGCCACAGCCACATACCTCCCTAGCTTGGGTCAACAAAGTTGCTCTGCTGGTCTGTGCAGGGTTATGGCATGTGGCAGTTTGAAAGCTGCCATGAAATCTCCCATTTTTTTCCTCCTATGTCATCCAGATTAGGAATTGCTTTGTACTGAATAATCTGATGGGAGCATGTTGCAATACAGAGAGGCATATCTGTTGCTGACTTCTGAATTACAGAGACTGAGAAGGATCAACCTGAGAGCTATAGCAGATGTTGTGGGGTGGGATTAAGAAAAGTGGTAAATGCTTTGTGACCTGTCAGGACTGTAGCAAAGTAGAGAAAGATATTTGGATGTAAACCACAAAAGAAATTTCAGCTATTCAAATAATTTTTAATGGTTTTTTAAATTTTGGTGTTGTCAGAGTATTTTGTTTCTTTTTTTTCTTTAAAAAATAATTGTGCTCAATAGGTATAGAGTGAACTAGATGCTTTGCATGCCTTAATAAATTGTTAGTTGAGAATCATTTTTGAATCTGAATTGAACAGGAAAGAGCACTCTGATACTGTCCATTATACCCTGGCCAGAAAGAGATTTTGATGGTGTAAATTGTTTGGCAGTGGGAGCAGGAAGAGACTCCATCTGAGGTACTGCTAGAGGCTTAATCTAGTGTCATACTGCGATGCGGAAATGACAATAGATCTTCTTTTCTGCTTTTGCTGTGCAGCATTGTAAAACAGCATCTAGTAGAACATGCTTTAGACAAAAATGTGAACTCAGCTATGAATAACACAAGGGCATCATTACTAACAGCTGTGGTGGCTTTTCAGGAGGAATCTCCAAAGCCACATGTCCGTCTTTGATAAACTCCAAATCACCCAGCGATCGCAAAGGTGGTCCCAGGCAGCGTTTTGCAGCTTAGCCGATACTGACATTTCCACTGTGCATGTACCTGTCCATCCAGGAGAGCAGCTCTGGACAGCATTCCTTCTAAGAGTCAGGGTAGGTAGAAAGTCATACTATGCACAATGCTGTTATTTAGCAAACATCAGTCCTTTGGTTTTGTGGTAAAGTCCTGTCTTAAGTTTCCTGTTCCAAATAAACTCTTTAGCAAAACTGGATCTGTAGGTTTGGTTTCTAAGCTGGCTTAGTTCCCCAGACAGCATTTGAGCCCAGCCCTACACTCAGCTGAGATGACAGAGGTGGAGGCCAGGATGGACTGCCCCAGCCTCCTGCTCTACTGCTCTGTGTGGAGGACAATATCTCTTTCTTGTGCCCATGGACAGTCACATTTTATTAATGTTTGTTTTTCTCTCTGGACACCTACACAATGAAGTAATTAATTAGATAGTCAAAAAACCTCAAACCACATAGAATATAGTTTCAATTTTGAGGAAAGGCTTCAAAGCCTGTAAATTTTCAGGATTACACCTAGTACAATCCTCATTTCCTGAAAAACCCACTTTTTGGCAAAGGCAGTCATTTTTCAACAATTGTACTTTGTAGGAGAGGGAACTGAAGCACAGAGAACTGTTATGAATTATACAAGACTGTAAAGTTGTTTAATGGGAAGTCTTGGGATTTTGTTTTGACTTTTTTGCTTCTCAGTCTGATTTTATGTTCACTGCAAAGGCAAAAAAAGACTTGTACATTTTAAGACAAAAATGCATTTCTTTGGGATGAGTATTTTACTGTTAAATTTATTATTTTTGATAATAGTAACAAGAACAACAATTAAAAAACTTGTTTTTCTGCCCTTGAATGTAATGCTTTAAGAGTTCTTGTTGACTGCAAAAGCAATTCAGCCTGGGCTTGTGATGGGCTCAGTCATGGCTCTGAGAAGCAAGGAAACAGTCAGATGCATGTCAGAGCTGAGCAGTGATGAACAGCTTAGAGAGGTGCCACTTCCAGGAAGCAGGCATTCAGTTAATGCCAAGGCTGCCAAGAGAAAAGAAAATATGTATCTCTCCAGCATTTTCTGGGGCTTTGACTGACCCCAGACTCTGCAGGTTTGGGGAGCAGAGGCTCTTCTTGCTGTGACCAGGTTGGGATAGCCCTTGTTTAAGCACTACAGAAGCTTTCCTGTCTGTGAGTGTGTCTGTAAGAATGCTGGGTAGGGAGAGTGGGTCACAAAATGGGATACTGTTCCCCCACTCTTGGGCACTCAAAATGCAGTTGCAGTACAGATTGAAGTTTTACTGAACCCACCAAATTCAGTGTGTGCTGGATGAATGGTAATAAACCTGCTTGTAACCTGGTTGGGAAGAAGGCTTGGTGGGTGTGTGGGTTGGGGAGTTGGCAAGGAGGAGCAGGGCTGGTGGATGGGAAGCATCCAAACAAGACAGTAGAAGTTTGTGAATCAGGTGGAACCTGAGTTCAAACCCGGTGCTATGCTCCACTCACTGGGAGACCTCTGGCAGGTCACTTGACCTCCCTTGTGCTCTAATAAGCCAAACTGTAAGTTTGCTGGCAAGCTGAAAACCAGATGTTGCATCTGGGAAGTGCTGGCTCAAGCAAAATTCCTTGACACCCATTTACAAGTCTTGAGCATACTCTGAGCAGTGCTGATCTGATTATCAGACACAGCAGATGAAATTAAAGCGATCTTTGGAAATAAGTTTCACTCAGATTTCTGCTTTATTATTTCCTTATTAAATATTATTCTGATTGGCTTTGAAGGAAAGAAGGATGGTCTGAGTTTTCATCTTAATATAGACCAAAACTCCAAGGAGCAAACAAATTGTTTGTCTTCCAGTGAAAACTGTTAACACCTTGGTTGTAAGTCAGATTGAACAGTCAGACCCAGATGTCTGCAGAGAGATTTCTTGCAGAGAATTTTGACCCTTGATGGAAATTACTAGGCCATATTTATCACCAGCAGAACCACACAACAGGTCACATCTTGGGTTTGTAAATAATTTGACCTATTAGTTTTTTGCCTTTCTGTCTGGTTTTGGTACTTGGTGAGAAGAGTCAGCTGCCCGCTTCTGGTGCTTCTCTTCTCCTTGCACTATTCGTGTCCTCTCAGCTTTTACCCTACTGGAGTCAAACCATCTTTGGGATGCTGGCTAAAGACAGTGCTGCAAGGAATTGCTGGAACTTCACATTAGTTGTGTGCTGTGCACAGAAGACCTGACAGGGAAGAGGCACAAATGCAGTCCTGTGAGGGACGGTATCTACATCTATGCATACACCATGTGATGAGGTGTGCAAGCTGTGCTGTAGAAGAAGGTGCTGATACAGGACTATTTCTGCCCTGGTGTATCTGTGACTGTGTCCTCTTAGTCACGATATTTTTGGCAAGTGTTAAGGAGCTTTAGACTGTTCCAGCTGTACGTATCAGCAGTACACATCACATGGGTTCAGGGTTTTCAGACAAGATGTTGATACTATATAGTGCTGAGCATGTGCAGGTTTTCTGTTTCACTTTCTGAGTCTTGGGATGAACAAAGTGAAAATATGGTATTAATCTGAGTACCAAAATAACTTCTCACTCGTGCTCATTCTCCAAACATCAAAGCTATGAAATGAACTGATCCACTATATTATTAGCTGGTTGTCATACTTAGGGGTCATATTTGTGTAAGACAGGTCTTTTCTCCCTTCTAGTTTGTAAAAGAACAAGATGAATTTCACTTTGTTCCTGAATTTACTCACTTTTTGGTCAATATGTTGGAAAAAAGAGTTCTCAAATATTTGTAAAGTTTGATAGAGAAGTATGTCTGTATACGGGGAGGAACTGAGCAATACTGCTAAATTTAGTGAAGTCAGAGATACAGACAGTATGTGAAGGAGTAGAATCAATCACTGTGTGTACAGAGTTGTTAGAGCTCACTGATTTATGGCAATTAAATACAAACCAAGTAAAGAAATAAATGTTTTGGGCAGAAAAACTTTATGGGAAGATTATGACCTAAGCAGAAAATCTAAAGGTAAATTATAAAGCAGAATAATAAAGCAGAACCTAAACTTAAATTACTGAAAGTCCTTTATATAACAGGATGATCTGTATGATTCTAATCCATAAAAATTGGAGCACGTGACTACATTTTTACGAAGCAAAACAATTGCTATCCCTAATTAAGCTGGGATGTGCTTATCTGAAAAGAAAAATATAATATTGGTAGAAAAAGAGTCTGTAGTAAAAAAAAAAAGTCGAGTTAATTTTTATCAAAACCCAGAACCTAATTAATTGTCATAATTATTAATATAATAATTAAAAGAAATTAGTAATTGTCTTTGAAATTGCATGCCCTTTTATTTATATCAAACTCAATATTGTGCAGGCCACTTATTTTCATGCTGGGAAATGAGTGTATTTTATCAGGTGGCAGCCATTCTAAACCTTGCCAGCTGAAGCCCAGCTGTTCAAGAACTACAGAGAACAGTGATTCTCTGAAAGATGTAGGCTGTATTTGAAAGAAAGGTCTTTTCTTTGGGAATGACAGCTAATTTATTCATGTTTCTTCATACATCTTTTCAGATTGTAGACCTTTATCTAGAAACTTACTTGTGCATGTACTGAAATCCCACACTTGCCTAGGAAAATATTTCTATGTGTATGTCAATATTTCTTAGGAAATACAGGCACTGCATTCAGCTGATTGGATGAATCACTGATTTCTCCAGCAGAGAGTAGGTACAACAGCCAATGCAAGGAGAAATGCCGAAGCATAACTTCCTTCCATGTGACTCAAATATGTGCTTAAACTTAAACACATGCTGAACTAACCTTTCTGCATAGGGATGCTTTCCTGACTCTAAATGCTGATTACAAACATATTTTTGGCAGATGTTTATGTTTCTGATGCAATTGAGTGCCTTTGCTTTGAAGGAGTAACTTCTTCAAAGCACAGCAAAGTGGCATAAGGGTATTTTTAAACACCAACTCCTCCAGCACTGGAGGAGCCTGTGCTTTTGAAAGGCACATATTTGATAGGAAGAATGTGTCCTACTTGCAGGGTTTCTAAAGTATAATTCACCTCAAAGACTATGAGTAAGATTGGCTACTTAGGAAACAGTGTATTTAATGGTGCAAGCATGAAATGATCAAACCATTTTTTTTACAGGGCAATTTCATTCAATAGATGTGAGTTTAGGCCAACTAAAACTTGTCCTGAATTAATTCATCATTAAAGGTATTCACATGCAAATTTTGCAGCTGTAGATCCAAATAGTAAAGGTGTTCAAGAGCTAATGACTCCCGGAAACAGATGGAAAACACTGCTTTTATTCAGATGATTTAAGAAAACCCTTCACAATTAGGACTAACAACAGAAGATTAACTGTACCACTGAAGGCAACAGCCCACCTCCAATAAACCGTTCATATCAAATACGTTACAGTCAGTTTCTGTACAGGTTTCATAATACTGCCACCATTTTGTCCCACAAAGCTGAAGTTAGTTATTTATAAATTATTGTCATGATGACACTGCAGTATATTATATAGTTTTGGATTAACTCTTCAAACATCAGCTGTCAAAGCACTGAATCTGTAGTTGTAATTATCCCAGGGCATTGAGACCTTATCTAATCCCGTTTCAAGTTTACTTCAAGATGGTATTAGTTAGAGGGCTCCAGAGGCGAGGAATCTCTGCATTTCCTGTTTTTTATGCTGAGCAGTAACAACTCATTTTCCTTTCCAGGAAGATCTGTGAATTTGGTTGAAGTGCCTAGCAGGTGGTACTTTTAAAATAACTTGATTAATGAACTGACTCTTGTTTTCCTCTCCTCCCTACCTCAGGTGGAAGAAATGCCAGCGAGAGCTCAGGAAATGAAGAGTCCTCTTTCCTCCCGGGCAGAGTCTGTCATGTGAGCATGGATGGCTGTGGCTGACCTCTTTACCTGAAGCTCCCTTTGTGGCCCGTGTGCTTTGTGCTTTGTGTGGGCAGACACAGCACATCTTGCTTGTAAAATGCCGTCTCAGCTGCCTGGCCCCCAAAAGTGGTTTAACCCAAGGGTATCCACTGTAAATAACCTCTGTGAGGCCAAAAGCCAAAGATTTACTGGCCTGGCAAGGAGTTACTGAATGAGCAGGAAATGCCCTCCCACTGTTAACAATAACCCATTTAACAATTAATGCAGGTTCTCCACCTGAATGAGGAAAAAATATAAAATGGATAAATGACACAGTCATAGCTAAATCACTGAGCTACCTCTGAGGAAACCTGATGCATGATTTTGTCTCTTTCCTGATTTCAGGTCAGTCACATCAATATCCTTGCCTTAATATTCTCTTCCTGCGCCTTTCAACCTTTTACTCTGAAGCTAGAAATGCTGGGCTAACATGTTGATCTTGTGATCAATATCACTGAGTACCTCCTGGTCCAGTGAAGGGCTTCACTCATCTCCATCAGCTTTCCTTGGGGTTAGTCTGGGTCACTTTTGTCATTGTTTTGAATCCCTTCAGCCGAGGAGGAAAACATTTCCACTTCTCTGTCTGCCAGCTCCCCTCTTTCTGTCAGGACACAGAACACTGCTGGGTGAGTTTAGTTGGTGAGCTGGCACTGCTTTGGAAGTTGTTCCCAGAGAGCACAAGAAAGGGTGCAACTATGGCAGGTGGGACAAAAGCGTGAGGGAAGGCCGCTGCCTGTGTTACTGGTAAGATGTGTTCCTGGAAGTAGGTCACAGTTATCATGGAATCATGGACTCATAGGATGTTAAGGGGTTGGAATGGACCTTAAAGATTATCTAGTCCCAACTCCCCCTGCTATGAGCCGGAGCACCTCCCACCAGACCAGACTGTTTAAGACCTTGTCCAGCCTGGCCCATAACACTGCCAGGGCTGGGGCATCAACAACATCCCCAGGAAATGTTTTCCAGCCTCTCACCACCCTCACAGTAACTTTCAATTTCTACCCATTACTCCTTGTCCTATCACTACAGTTTATTTAGGGCCCCTCTCTGGCTTCCCTGTAGGCCACTTTCAGATACTGGAAGCTTGCTATGAGGTACCCATTCAATCTTCTCCAGGTTTAAAAACCATGATTTTCTCAGCCTGTCTTCATAGGGGACGTCTCTCGGTCCTCTTATAAGCTTCATGGCCTCCTCTGGACTTGCTCCAGCAGTTCCTCATCCTTCTTTGTTGGGGAATCCAGAGCTGGATGCAGCACTCCAGCTGGGGTCTCAGCAGAGCAGTGTAGAAGGGGCAGAATCCTCTTCTTTGCCCTGCTGGCCACGCTGCTTTTGCTGCAGCCCACAACACAATTGGCTTTCTGGGCTGTGAGGACACACTGCTGGTTAATGTTGAGTGTTTTATCTACCATCCCCCCAAGTCTTTCACCACAGGGCTGCTCTCAATCTCTTCTCTGCCCATGCTGTTGGTGTGTCTGGGATTGCCATGACCCAGGTGTAGGACCTTGCACTTGGCTTTGTTGACCTCCATGAGGTTTGCACTGGCCCAGCTCTCAAGCCTGTCCAGGTCCCTCTGGATGCCATCCCTTCCCTGCAGCGTGTCACTGCCCCACACAGCCTGGTGCTGTCAGTGAACTTGCTGAGGGTGCCCTTGATCCCTCTGTCCATGTCCCTGACAAAGATGTTGAGCAGTATCGGCCCCAGCACTGACCCCCGAGGGACACCACTCGTCACTGGTCTTCACATGGACCATGAGCCCTTGACCACAACTCTTTGTGGGTGGCCACCCAACCAGTTCTTTATCTCCCCAGTGGTCCATCCCTCAAGTCCATGTCTCTCCAATTTAGAGACAAGGATGTTGTGTGGGGCAGTGTCAAACACTTTGCATAAGCCCGGTAGGGGATGTCAGCAGCTCTGCCCCTGTCCACCAATGCTGTCACCCCTGAGTGAAGGTCACCAGATTTGTCAGGCATGATTTGCCCTTAGTAAAGCCATGTTGGCTGTCACCAATCACCCCTTTCTTTCTATGCACCTTAGCAGAGTTTCCAAGAGAATCTGCTCCATGATCATGCCTGGCACAGAGGTGAGACTGACCGGTCTCTGTAGTTCCCTGGGTCATCCACTTCCCCCTTTTTACAAACGGGTTCCCTTTACAGTTCCCTTTTTCCAGCCATCATGGGCTTCACCTGACTGCCGTGATTTAGAGGAGCTTGGGCAGCCCCAGAGTAGGAAAGGTTTTTCTATTCCTTCAGACCTCCAGAGGATATGGATGGTTCTCCCCAGGCAGAGATGCGTGAATTAGCTGGCTGATCACCACGGAGTATCCTGGCTGCACACACATGTGGTCTCCTCTGCAGTGGCTGGTGTGGAGAGAGTGCCCCTTGTTCCCCTGTGGTTGGCCAGAAGCTCTTGGACTTCATGCACCCCTCCTCATTGCTTCAGTGGCAGGTTAGCAAAGCCACAAATGGTGTTCAGTGGAGTTAGTTATGTTTCAGCTCTCAGTGGGCTACTTTTGGTTCTTACATGGAATGAGATATAACACAAATCTGAAGTATTACTCTTTCTGAGGGAGTGGTTCTATTACTGTCAACAAATGCTGATCCTTTTGTAACACAGGTGAGAGCACCTCCAGGATTCAGCAACACTGCTTACCAGCAGCTCTTTCTCATTTCAGGGGTCAGCAGAAACACCTGTAATTGTGATCAGCTTCATATTCTGTTGTGACAGAAGTCCTGGACTTCCTTGTCACAGGTTCTGTGATTGTTCATACAGTGATTAACAAGTTAATAGCTAAGTTATGGTCTTCTGGTGAAGCCCTGGACTGGAGGGCTGTGGGTTGGTGTCTCCACCACATACAAGTACTGTGACCTCAGGAGAGCCACTTTCCACCTCCGTTTCCATTTTCTAGCTGAGTGTATTACTTTTATTTTGCCTCACTGGGTTGTTGGGCATATTCATTAAGCAGATGGGATTACAGCAATGCAAACGCTGTTGGAGGATCCTTATGAATATGAATCTCATCACAGCTGTTTTGTCTTCGTCTCTTCTCTGTGGTGGGCTGACTCCAAAATAAAGTGTAGTTGTTGTCCTTTTTAAGCATTTCACCCTGTCTGCTTTTTGTCTGGCACTGAATTAAAAGGCTTAGCAAGATGTAAACCTCAGCAAGATTTTTTTTCCAAAGAGTTACATCGAAACAAAACAAAGATGCACTGTAATTTTAAGAAGAGTATGTTTATATTCCAGCTTAGGTGATAGCAAGGGGAATGGCTTTGATTAAACCAAACAACCTCAAAAAAAAAAAAAAATTAAGTTTCATGAGTCATTGCAGGTGATGTCTCTTGGTACTTCTGACCGTACTGCAATGACCAGAGGTTTGGGGCAAATCTGCCAAGCCTTTCCCCTACAGTGAGTTTCTGCAGGAAAATGTCAGGGCTTTTAAACTGAAAATTAAATTTGACAATATTTAGTCTTTCAGATAGAGAAAACTCAAAGTGACTGGGTCATAAAGAACAAGAGAGGGAAAAAAAAGTCAAGTTAGAAAGGTTTGTATGCAGTTCCCTTCCCTGCCCATGCCGGCTCTGCCAGCCATCTCTGCTCCCATGGATTCAGTGGTTTTGCTGGTGTAGGAATGTGGATCTCTCCCTCCATCCCCTGAGGTCCAGCTGGTGTCCCTCATCCCTTGTTGACACCCAGCACTCACATATTTCTTCTCTCATCTCTGCTCTGCAGGGCCCCGTGAGCAGGAGGAAACATCACTTCATTCTCCCTTACAGCTCTCACATATCCATCTGTGGAGAGCGACAGCTTGCATGCTCCTGGGAGAGAGCAAAGCAAGCTCATCCTCTGTGCAGTGACTCCCCTGCTCTGGCTGCCACCATACCCAAATGTTTTCCATGTTCTCTAGCTCTGTTCATGTGCCATCCTTTCCCAAAAGCACAGGACTGTTCCCCAGGACTTCCTTGAAAAAAGAAGTTTGGCTTGTTTGTTGGGCCTTTCTGGTCTTGTTTTTTTTAAATTCCTGCATGCTGTGATTTCAATAAAGATAGAGTATAAATAAATGTTGGCAGATCTTCAGCTAACCTAAGCGGACGAAGCTCTAGTGACATTGGTGGGCATGGATAAGTCACCACATCTGAACACAAGCACCAGAGGCTCCATCCTGCTGACAGAGAACACAATGGCAAACCTCCCACTGACTTCATAAGAAGCAGGACCTGACATTTAGGGAAATATCTGGGGAGGTTTGCTTAGGGGAACTCCAGAGAACTTACAATAACATACATTTCATTCTTTCCTATGTGTGTCCAAATGTGAGGTCACTTGTTCAATTACACCCCTATTTTTATTCTGTTGGGTAATGAGGGGAAAACAAAAGAGCATTTGCATTTGCTTATAGCACTGTATTTTTCCCCAAAGCTAACACAATGGCACTAGGCAGTTTTGCTCTCATGAAATGTACCAAGCCAACAAGAAAAAACCCAAAACCCCATAACTGAATAGCTGTAAAATCTTATTGAAAGGATTCATAATGGGTTCCAAGGGGGTTTATGGAAAGCTTTAGGAAAGCTTAATTCTTTAAAATTGTTTTTGAGGTGAACATGTATTTAATTATATTTCAATAGAGTTTAAAGGCCTCCTGTTATTAGCATTGTTCAGTGAAAAGCTCCTATGTTTTTTCAAATGTACCCCTTAATTCAAATCTTTTCCTGCAATTTCATTTTGAGAGAGAAACTGTTTTTAAATGCTGATTACTGTTTCTGTGAATCTCAGGCAGGTAAAAGAACGAGCTACTGGAATAATTTTATTATGATGACCTATCAGCTAAAAAGCCTTAAATGACAGTGACTGCAAAGTGGTGCAATTAGGCTGAATAAAGACTACCGATTGGCCTTCCAGGTTCCCTGAAAATGGTACAGCAAGTCTGATTGAAGCAGAATGTCACAACAAATTTGTGTGGTGTAGTAGCTGGAGCATACTGGAAGGATATAGGGGAGACAGATGCAGCAAAGGGAGCCATCGTGAGCTGTGAAGGAACAGGGCACTGGGCTCCCTCATTTCTCTATTTACCAAAATAACCAAATCCAGGCTGGATTTAGCTCTCACTGTCCTCTTCTTCCAGTGCTGCACTGTCTTGGGTCTGTTTCACAATCTGTCCTGACCCAGAATATTTGCAGTGTTGCATAGCGTGACATTTAGAAATTGGCCCTTGGCTTATTAAATTCTGAAGAGCAATATAGCACAGGGAGAAAAAAGAATGGGGAAGCACCTCTAAAGACTCAATGAATTTGTCACTTCCTACCTAAGAGCAGGCTTGCTTACCTGTAAGCTAAATACCTCTGTTTTTCTTGTCTTATGCACTAACCAACTCTGCCGTCACATCTAGTGGAAACAGAAATTTCTCACTGTATGAATATAAAAGGTTGACTTCTAATTTATTAGTTAGGCTTCCTCCAGGCCAGGACACAGCTAGGTTGTCTCAGTTATGCCATAAGAAGGTTGCTGAAGCAAACCCCTAGGCTAAGTCTATGAATGCTCAGCATACTTGTCTGGCTTTAGTAGGGAGGATTAGCATGTCCAGTTGAGAAACATTACCTGTTGAGTCTCAGGCAAGAGTCACAGAGTCAGTCCAGCATACACTTGACTCCCCTTCTGATATTCATCTATAAAGAATATTGGTTGTAAAATCCTACTGCAGGAGGTTCCCTTCTGGAAAAAGAGGTAGTTGTCAAAAGATGGTATCCCAGCCTCAAGTATGTTGCTGCTTTGGCACATCTGCTCTGCCTACTTTAGCAGAGACTGTGACCCTGGAAATTTTCCAATGCAATTGCCAAAGGAATTTGAGAATAGAATATTTTTCAAATGTTTGGTGACAATTTGAGGGTTTTTTTGTAAGAACAGCAACAAGCACTTTTTCTTTGAATTAATGGCTACTGTGCTTGTTATATCTTTACTGCTAATTTAACTAGTTCCTTTAGAGTACTTTGTACTTGCAAAATGTGTATATCATTTATTATTTCCCCTGCCCAGAGGAAATCACAGTGTATATCAGATAACGTACAACACAATGAGGACACAGTGAACAATGAAAATTCTGCAGCTTACAATTGTGACTGTTGCATCAGTCATAAGGCTTTTCTCAGTTTATACAGTTTGTCATATTAGCCAAGAAATGGAAATGGAGTTGACAAGGCAAGTTGAAAGAAGCACATCCTGAGATGTGAAACAAAAGCACTTTTTAATATAACTTTAATCTTTGAGCTGTTCTTCATTTGTGGCTAGTTTGCTGCAAGTTGTAGGATGCCTAGGTCCCACAACCACTAATTTTATGCAGCTTCACTTGCTTAAGGCCAGAATTTGGTATGGAAAAATAATTCATCTTTATTTCTTGACTGCACTGGTATGTTTTATTTTTGAACAGTTTTTTCTCGCCAAAGTAATTCAACCATACACAAGACTGAGACATCGTAGCCAGGTCTTGGGAAAACCAAAGAAAAATCTGAGACTCACATCTTTCTCTCAGACTGTTTTTTTCCCCAGGCTGCTAAAGACTTCCCTCTGCATCTTGCAGATATATATTATGTTCCTCTGATACCAGGAAATGTGTCTGAATCTCCTTTTAGGGCAGTTTGGGATAGGACAGTTAGCATGTTATTACCATAAATAGAAGCCAAGAAGATAAGGGGCTAATGGGTATGTCTGAAACACCGACATCTGGATAGCCATGGAGCCAACCAAGGATTGTTGGCACTTACATGCCATGAGAAGGAACAACATGTGACTGAAGAAAAGGCCCTGCAGACCTAGGGCAGCACTTTTCTGGGGAAACATCTTTGTTTTAGTCCCTGCAGATAAGAACAACACAGTATAGCACAAGCACGGGAACTTTCTCTTTCTTTCTTTTTCTTTCTTTTTTTTTCTTTTTCTTTTTCTTTTTCTTTTTCTTTTTCTTTTTCTTTTTCTTTTTCTTTTTCTTTTTCTTTTTCTTTTTCTTTTTCTTTTTCTTTTTCTT